>NC_141873.1:118198052-118501082 GCF_056163025.1 Triticum urartu
TTTCATTACCCAGGGGCAGTCTTGAAGGCCGGAAATTGGGTCTGTGATGAGTCGCCAGAAGAGCGAGACACCTCCTGAAAAGATAAAATAAAGTTAAAGTAATGCAAGCGAAAGGATCCATTAAACAGAGTTAAAGACAAAAGAAGTAAACCTCATTCCGGCGCTTCTGAGGAGTTTGTTGAAGAACAACAACTGGTTCGTCTTCGGTCCGGGCTTGCAGACGACTCTCATGTTGCTGTTTTTTCAAAAGAAAGTGAGGGTCCAGATAAGCCAAAGGGTGTGAAAACCTTACTTTCCGGGTTACGACTCGAAGTTTCTGTCTTGGCAAATGGGCTGAGTCGGAGGAAATAGTTACCTCTTCTTCCACGGCCTAACTGGCCCCAGTGTCATCCTGGAAATGAACAGTGTCAATAAGATTATTAAAAATTTGGCCAAGGGAGTCAAGGGCTACCTCCGACCCAGAAGTATCTTCAAGTATCATCATGTCTTCAGCGGTGCTCTTCTTCTTCTTTTTCGACCTCCGGGTCGTTTTCTTGGCAGTTATGGCGGCGACTCTTGCCTTCTTGGCGGCTTCGTGGTCATATTTCACTTTCTAGAAATCAGATTTGGCCTGCAGACAGGTAAACACAAGATGAAAGGTTAGGTAATTGTTAATATGGCTGAGAAAAATACAAAGGAGAGAGATCAGAGTTTCGTTACTTCTAGCGTCGGGTTAAGCTTGCAGAAAGGGTTTAACCCGACGATACTGCAGTCTTCGTACTTCCCGTTCACCAGAAGGGTTGACATTGAAACAACATCTGCTTCTGTTAATTGAACAGGGCTGTGACGAAGAGAGTCGTCTGGGCCTCCAGCATACTCATACATCAGCTTTGATCAACGACTCAGAGGAATAACCAGCCATGAGATCCAGCAGCGGGTCCGGTCAACTCCAGTCAAGCCGTTGCCTAATAAGGCGTTAATCCTTTTTATGGATGGGATCAGCTTCCTACGTTTGGCAGCTGTAAGCTTGTCAGGAAGCGCGAATTTGGAGTCAAGACGCTCGCCGCGATAACCTGGCAGTGGCTTCTCATGTACTGGTGAAATATCTTGACAATAGAACCAAGTCTGGTTCCAGTCTTTGGAATAACTCGGTAAGACTATAAGGGGGAAGACAGCGCCCTGCCGACGCTGAATAGAGATGCCTCCAAGCTCTAAATTGAGGCTGTTGGTGCATTCATTCTGCCGGTTCAGATAAAAATATTCTCTGAACAGATCCACGGTCGGCTCTTCCTGAAGGTACACCTCACAGAGCACTTGGAAATTGCAGATATTTGAAATAGAGTTGGGCCCGATGTCTTGAGGGTGGAGTTTGAAAAAGTGGAGGACCTCTCTGAAGAACTTTGAGCCGGGCGGTGCGAAGCCACGGTTCATATGGTCAGTAAAAACAATCACTTCGCCATCTCTTGGATTGGGTCGTTCTTCCTTTGGGTCAGGGGCACGGTAAGACATGATGGTTTTTGCTGGCAAAAACCCTATGGTGAAGAACTCCTTCAAACGTTCCTCAGTTACGGTTGAGGGAACCCAGTTGCAGATGGTTGGTGCTTTGGATGGCATGATGTTCAAAAACAAACTGAAAATAAAGGCAACATGCCGGTTCAATTCAATGGTGAAATTAACAGTTACATGAGGATAATACAGGGAAGTAATGACAACTTAGTTAAGGGCTAATGACATATAAGGAAAAGTAAGCCGTCACAGTAAGCCGCCATGACTACAGATATTTGAGAAAAGCAAAAATCAGCTAAGTGTCGAGACAAACAAATTTCCTAACTGCCTAGTATTATTTTGGATAAAATGGCTATTCAAAATGGGAAAAAGTCTAGACCTAAAAAGTTTAGCGCAGATGAGTCTAAGAGTTCTAATGAGACTGGAACCAGAGAAACAGATTTGTGGGCATCAAGAATAGGCACAAAAACACTACCGCACAAGCATATATGTCTTTTTGGATCAAGAAAAGGCCTGTGGTGGAAGAACTACGAAGAACTGCGATGAACTGTGAAGAACACGAAGAGGTTTGGAAACCTAATGCGGATCTGAGAAGAGAAAAGGAGAACACTTACAATCACAGACCTTCTATGGAGGTCGCCGTCGTTCTCTGGATCGGTTCGGGTCGATGCACCGGCCAAGGTCGACGGAGACGGAGGAGAAGTGCGACGGCGGTGAGGCTCGAGCAGCAGGAGGGTTGCGAGAGGAAGAAGACGGAGAGAGAGAAGAATGAGGAAGGTCGAGGCGTGCCTATTTATAAGGAAAAATGTGAATAGACGGGCGAAAAAATCAAGGAAGAGCCGAATAAATGTTATCCAACTACACAGACGCCTTGATTCTCGGAAGACATTAAAGGTGAAGATCCGTTGGGAGATGACGTCATAAAAGTTTTTTGCATTTCCAAGAGATGACGTCATGGCGGGTTACAAAAACTTCTGCAAGGATAAGAAGATGAATTTTGTCTAAGTGTTGAAGATTAACAAAGAACGAAGTTCAAAGTCAACCTGGGGCCTAATGTTGGGGATATAGCTAGCAGTTATGACCTGCCCAGGAGGGGCCGGGTCAGCCCCAATGGCGGGTTACACAAGAAGCCCAGTGAACATTAAGATGATAGTTTATCAAATCTTATAGAAGGCCAAAAGGCCTAGAGGCGGCTTAAAGCCCAATATTGTAAACCGCCGTATGTAAGGAAAGACTTGTAAAGAAAGGCATATAAGAGAAGTCACCGAGCCGGACACGATTTATGAGCCAGCCGGGACTTTGTAGGCCACCAGGCGTCAACCCGTGTATATAAGGGGACGAACGGTGGCGGCTTAGGGCAAGAAAGAAGAGATCGAGAACCAAGCCGGCGAGTTAAGCCTCTTGGTGATCGAAACCCCAACAATACCAACACAACTAGACGTAGGCTTTTACCTTCATCGTAAGGGGCCAAACTAGTATAAAACCTCTCGTGTCCTTTGTCCCGATTAACCCCTTTAAGCTTCCTAGTTGCGATGGCCCTATGACTAAGTCCTTTCCCTAGGACATCTGCCGTGTCAATTCCACGATAGGTATGAAGAGAAATTGCCGATTATGTGGCAATATGTGATGTATGTCAAAGAGTAAAGGCAGAACATCAGAAACCAGCAGGATTACTTCAGCCGTTGCCGATACCTGATTGGAAATGGGATAAACTTGGTATGGACTTTATCACGGGGTTACCCAGGACCCCTTTAGGTTATGATTCCATTTGGGTGATAGTTGATCGTTTGACCAAGGTTGCTCACTTCATTCCAGTGAAGACCACCTATACAAGTGCTAAGCTGGCAAAGATATATATGACCAGGATCGTATGTCTGCATGGAGTTCCAAGGAGCATCATATCAGATAGAGGGACGCATTTTACCTCAAAGTTTTGGAACCAGTTACACGAAACTTTGGGTACCAGGCTAGAGTTCAGTACAACCTTCCATCCACAGACTGATGGGCAGACAGAGAGAGTCAATCAGATTCTAGAGGACATGTTGAGAGCTTGTGAGCTAGACTATGGGTCTAGTTGGGATGATAACTTACCCTACGCAGAGTTCTCGTACAACAACAACTACCAAGCCAGTTTGCAGATGGCCCCTTTCGAGGCATTATATGGAAGGAAATGCAGGAAACCTTTGATGTGGAATGGAGTTGGAGATCGCAAATTGTTTGGACCTGATTTGATCAGGGATTCTGAGGAGAAGGTCAAGCTGATTCATGACAGACTTAAGATAGCTCAGTCAAGGCAGAAAAGTTATGCCGATGCTAAACGCAAGGAAGTGATCTATGAAGTGGGAGATAGAGCATATCTTCGAGTGTCTCCACTTCGAGGTATTAAGAGATTTGGAGTCATAGGAAAGTTAGCACCACGATTTGTGGGACCATACAAAGTTCTGGAACGTAGAGAAGAGGTTGCATACCAGTTGGAATTACCAGAGGCTTTGTCAGGAGTTCATGATGTGTTTCATGTTTCCCAGCTGAAGAAGTGTCATGTAGATATGGCGGACATTCCTTTGAGAGATACAGTGCCAGTGGAGGCAATTCAGTTGGAGAATGATCTGACTTATGAGGATAAGCCTATTAAGATTCTTGAGACTGCAGAGAGGATCACTCGCACCAAGATCATCAAGTTCTGCAAGGTTCAGTGGAGTCACCACACCGAGGAGGAAGCCACTTGGGAACAAGAGGAATATCTTAGACAGGACCATCCACACCTTTTTGCTGGCCAACCCGAATCTCGAGGACGAGATTCATCTTAAGGGGGGTAGGTTTGTAACATCCCAATTTTTTTTAAATTAGGATGTTAATAGAATCATTCAATGCATACCATATTTCTTTGCATTTAGGAGTTTTAAAATATTCAAACAATATTTTTTCACTCAAGAAAAACAAATGAGAGGGGATAAGATGACTTCCTCAAAATATAAAAGAGTGGGAAATTTTACTTTGAATATTATTTGAAGTTTTTGAGTTTATTTTTGGTATTTATTTTATTTGAAAAAAGTGCATTAATTGCATTTGGAAAATATTTTCAAATGTTCTATGCTTTAGTAAATGTTCATTAGGTTCTAAATATTATATAGTTATTTTAGAAATTATTTTGGTGTTTTTAGTAATTCATTTGAATTAGTTATGGGCCATTTTAGTCTCCTGTTTAAAAAAAACACGCACACACGCACTCACCCGCCTGGACCGAAACCAGTTCGGCCCGGGGGCGCCCCGACCGGCCCAGCTGGCCATTTGGCCCAAGGCCAACGCCCCAGCGCCCGATGCCTCCCGCCCGGTCGACCGCCCGCAGCCTCCCTCGCTCACTACTGCCGCCGCCTCTGACTGGTGGGCCCCGCTCCACCTCATCTTCCCCAACCTCCCGCTTGCCCCGCTCGGATGAGCTCGCCGCCGCGCTCCCGCAACCGCCGGGCGAGGCTCTCGTGGATAATGCTTATCCGCGGCACCCGCACGCCCTCCCCTCGCCTATAAATGCCCCGGACTCCCATCTTCCAACCTCGCCGTCCCGCTTCTTCCCACACCGCCCATAGCCGCCGTTGTCGCCGTTCGCATCTCGCCGGAGCCGCGCCACTCCGTCGTCCTTTCCGTCGCCCTTTCCGTCGCCAGTAAGCCACCGTTGCCTCCACCTTCTTTGTCAAACATTTTCCCGCGACAAGGCACATCTTGTTGACATCTTTTCCTCGCCTAGGTCCCGCTGGAGACGATGCCCCAACGACGCCCGACCTCGCCGGAGCCCACAGAGCGCCGCCGCCTTCGCCTCGCCGACCCTGACGCCCCTGAGGAGCCCCGACGCCACCATCTGGATGCCCAAGCCGCGCCGCACCTCCCCTTCTTCTTCCCCGACGCCGAGGACCGCCGTAGCCGCTGCCCCTCCATCACCCGACGTCGCGCCACCGTCCTTTGCTCATCGCCGGCCACCACCACCCGCTGTAAGCCGCCGCCCCACTCCCTCCCGTTAGATCGACCACCGACGGCCCACATTAGATTAGGTAGGTTTTTTTAGTTGAACCGGTACGCGGTTAATCGTGGTTTTTATCTTTAAAAACTACCGATCAGTTTTCGTTAGTTGACCGTGCGGTTTTATTTAAACCGAGCGTCGGTTTTTATTTAGTTAGCCGCCGCCGCTGTTTTTCTTATTTAGCGGCCGTTCGCTGTATAGCCTACGCGGCGAACACCTTTTGGCCAGCCACGAACCGCCACGTGGCCAGGGACTTGTTTGCGACAGTTTTCTCCTCTATTTAGTCCCTGTAATTAGCAGATTAGTCCCTGAACTTAGATTACCCATAACTTTTTAACCGTAGATCCAAACTCGATGAAACCAACGGCAAATTCTTCATCATGTTTAGCTCTATCCAGTGGTATCCTTTTTGCAAACTTTTGGTAGATTCAAATTTGAATTTATTCAGATTCAAATTCGAACTTCAAATGGCCATATCTCCCAAACCGAAGCTCCGATTAAGTTGATTCCTTTTGCATTCTGTCACCGTAGCCAAACCCTATCACCTGGACCTTTGTCACAGTAAAATTTCACACACTAGAATATGCCCTTTAATATTTTTACTAGTATGCATAGTATGCACTATAGTTCACATCACTTTTTGAACCATAGGCCTATGTTGTGTTGCACTTAGAATATTTTTGTGGTAGCTTAGTGTGATGTATGTTCATTTGGTTTTTCTGAGACTTCTTCCTTCACATGTTCCTCTTGGTTTTCTGAAATGTTTGCTTATGTTTGTTTATCTTCCTTTGCGATAGATTGCCCGGAGTGCGAAGCAAAATATTATCAGTCTTTAGAATTCAACCAGCAGTACCAAGGCAAGTTGCATCTTGATCATGTTTTTTTTATTACCTATGATTTTATTATGCACTTATTTCTTTGTGGTAGTACTGCATGGTAGGAATTAATGTCGTATGACTATGCTTTTCACCCAGTAGTTCATTGAGGTAGGTCTGAACCAAATAACATTGTCGCCATCGTTTTACATTATGTTGCTTCGCTAAGTAGACGTGGATTGGGAGTGATCATTGTAAAGTTTGAGTGACAATGTAGTAAGTAGGACCTAAGATAATTAATGAACTACCTGGGCAGAAACTTGTTGGAATGGTGGCGAAGTACAGTGGGTCACGCATGGGAAATCCATGGTGGTGCACCACTAGTGGACCGTCCGCTCAGGCTCAAAGGGATCAATCATATTTTCATGTCTAGAAGCTTACGTGTGCAGCCACAAGCCAATATGGGCTCTGTCTTAGTTGAGTAGTTAGTGTGACCCCTTCCGGGATGGGCTAGCAGATGTAGAATGATGTAGGTGTACTGGCCTATCCGTGGTTTAAGGGGGAACATTTTCAAAAGACTATGTCTCGATCTTCCGATCATGGAGGTGGTCGAGTCTTGTGGGGAAAAGTGCGCAACCTCTGCAGAGTGTCAACCTAATCGATTAGCCGTGTCCCCGGTTACAGACAACTGTAGCATCTAGTAGTGGAAATGCCGGGAGATCTCCTCACCTTTAATTAAACAGTTGGGTTTTAAATGAAACTTGGGAACAGATGGAGTTGGGTTTGCCAACTCATCCTATGAAAATGTGTAGTAGTAGAATAACATCTTTTCTAATAGGGAAAAACTAGATTTATGCAAAAAAAACTAAACTTCCCATCTTGCAGCATGTAGAAGAGAGTAGAAGGTAAGTTCACCAAGTAGCATCGTGTAGCATAATCCTACCCGGCGATCCTCCCCTTGTCGCCCTGTTAGAGAGCGATCACCGGGTTGTATCTGGCACTTGGAAGGGTGTGTTTTATTAAGTTTCCGGTTCTACTTGTCATAAGGTCAAGGTACAACTCCAAGTCATCCTGTTACCGAAGATCATAGCTATTCGAATAGTTTAACCTCCCTGCAGGGGTGCACCACATTTCCCAGCACGCTTGATCCGCTTTGTCCGGACACACTTTCCTGGGTCATGCCCGGCCTCAGAAGATCAACACGTCGCAGCCCTACCTAGGCACAACAGAGAGGTCAGCACGTCAGTCTAAATCCTATGGCGCAGAGGTCTGGGCCAATCGCGCATTGCACACCTGCACGTTGCGTGGGCGGCCGGAGAGCAGACCTAGCAACCTTCATTATAAAGGAAGTTGCATTACGCGGTCCAACCCGGCGCGCGCCGCTCAGTTGCTGACGTCATGAAGGCTTCAGCTGATACCACGATGTCGAGTGCCCATAACTGTTCCCGCATAGTTGGTTAGTGCGTATAGGCCAATGGCCAGACTCAGATCAAATACCAAGATCTTGTTAAGACTGTTATTTTGAAATAACCACGGACACCGACCAGGACCAGGCCCACCTCTCTCCTAGGTGGTCTCAACCCGCCCTGTCACTCCGCCTCAAAGTAACAGTTGGGGGCCGTCGGGAACTCAGGCCCACCACTACCTAGACGGAGCCACCTGTCCTTTTAGCCCCCACATCGGACCACTTGCCGGTACTCAACGAGCCAACCCGACTTTAGTCACCATCTGTATAGCATTTATATATGTATGTATATACCCATGATCACCTCCCGAGTGATCATGGCCCGATAGTATAGCATGGCAGACGGACTAGAATGTAGGGCCACTGATTAAGTGCTACCAACCTATACTAAGCATGTAGGAGATCGGATAAGGTATCAACAGTTGTAGCAACAATGACATGCTATGCATCAGGATAGGATTAACGAAAAGTAGTAACATGCTACACTACTCTAATGCAAGCAGTATAGAGAAGAGTAGGCGATATCTGGTGATCAAGGGGAGGGGGCTTGCCTGGTTGCTCTGGCGAGAAGGAGGGGTCATCCTCGATGTAGTCGAAGTCACGGACATCGACAGCGTTCTCGGAGTCTACCAGAAAGGATTTACGGAGGGGGAACACAATAAATAACAAATCAATCAAATGTAACACAAAGCAAGACGCGGCAATACATTGTGCTAGGGGTGGCCTAACATAGGGATAGAAGATACCGGCGAAGGGGGGAAACATCCGGGAAAGTATTCTCGGTGTTTCGCGTTTTTGTCAGATGAACCGAAGGGGGAAAGTTGCGTGTTCTCTATGCTAGGGATGTGTGACGGACGAATGGACTGCGTATCCGGATTCGTCATATTTTTCTGAGCAACTTTGATGTATAAAACACTCTCATCGGAGTTACAGATTATTTTATACAATTTTTCAAAGTTTTATTGATCTCCGGGAATTTTTGGATTTAATATTAATAGGAAAAATAAAAGGTTAAAGTGTTATGGGTACACACAGAGTGTACCCAGCTATTTGCATTTGAGGCCAACAGTGGGCCCAGTCAACTGCCCAATCAGCAGCTGACCGGTCAAAGGTTGACTTGGGGCCCACCTATTAGTGACTAGACTTAGTTTAGACTTTAATTAAGTTATAATAAATAGCAGTGGGGGGCCACTAGTCATAGGGCCATCTAACAAATGTAATAAAACAAAGCAAACAACAAAAAGAAATCTAACATGGGCTAATCCCCCGATTACCTATGCCGGCCCAATCCTGCGGTGGCCCGAGGCCACGGCTGGGGCTCGCACGACCGGTCCCAGAGGAGCGCCGGCGGCCATCGCCCAGCGCATGGGGCGGGTGTTGAGGCATATCTCTCTCGAGGTAGATTTGGTGATTGATGACAACATGTTTGCAGACTAATCATGTGCTTTGAGTAGTTCACAGATTCATCCTTGGCACGATACGTTTTCTTCCCTTGGGAGTGTCATTCAAGACGGTGTAGCTCTTTCGTTTCACTTTTGGTGGGCTAGTTGCATAGAGGGCACCGTACTATCAAGAGGGGGTCCGCTGGGGTATTGCATGGGTGGAATCAACACGTACACGTCAGCTTCTCCCCCTCCGAGCTCTTCCACTTCATTGGAGAGATCTCTTCTCTCTTCTATGTCTTGTCTAGGTTCCAGCGATAGTACCGCGCAACCCAGCGGTAGTACCGTTGAGGAGTCACAAGCGGCAGTACCGCTCCGCAGCGGTAGTACCGCCCGTGACTCCACAGCAGTACTACCGCTGGCCTGCCTGGCACCACCGCCTTGTTCTCAGCCTCGATGGAGAGATCTTCTCTCTCTCTCTTCTGTGTCCCAGCGGTAGTACCGCACTACCAGCGGTAGTACCGCCGAAGGGTCACAAGCGGCAGTACCGCTCCGCAGCGGTAGTACCGCCTGTGACCCCGCAGTTGTACTACCACTGGCTGTCTGGCTCCTACCGCCTCGACTTGAGGGCTCTTTTTCTCATGTCGGGTTTTGCGGCACTAGTTGCGGTAGTAGAGGCGGTAGTACCGTTTCGGAGCGGTAGTACCACCCTTACCACCGCGGTAGTACCGCGCTGGGTCCAGATCCCTGCTGCTCTTCTCTGCGCGGCAGTACCGCTGGCTCAGCGGTAGTACCGCCCCCTTTAGCTGTACTACCGCCCTGTGCGGGGCTGGTTGGTGGGGCAACGGTTGGATTGTTGCCCCCACTATAAAAGGGGGTCCCCTTCTTCTCCTTTAACTCACCTCTTCCCCCTCAAGCTCCATTAATGCTCAAGCTCCATTAAATGCTCCAAGCTCCATTTTTGCCTGATCTATCTCTCCAGCCAATCAAACTTGTTGATTTGCTCGGGAGTGGTTGAGAAGGCCCCGATCTACACTTCCACCAAGGGATTTTCGATTCCCCCACTCATCCCTAGCGGATCTTGTTACTCTTGGGTGTTTGAGCACCCTAGACGGTTGAGGTCACCACGGAGCCATAATCCATTGTGGTGAAGCTTCGTGGTTTTGTTGGGAGCCTCTGATTAAGTTGTGGAGATTGCCCCAACCTTGTTTGTAAAGGTTTGGTTGCCGCCTTCAAGGGCACCAATAGTGGAATCACGACATCTCGCATTGTGTGAGGGCGTGAGGAGAATACGGTGGCCCTAGTGGCTTCTTGGGGAGCATTGTGCCTCCACACCGCTCTAACGGATACGTACTTCCCCTTAAAAGGAAGGAACTTCGGTAACACATCCTCGTCTTCACCGGATCCACTCTTGGTTATCTCTTACCTTTACTTGTGCAAGCTCTTTAGTGTTACTTCTCTTGCTTGCTTGTATGCTTGTTGTTATTGCATCATATAGGTTGCTCACCTAGTTGCACATCTAGACAACCTACTTTGATGCAAAGTTTAATTTGGTAAAGAAAAGTTAAAAATTGGTACTTGCCTATTCACCCCCCTCTAGTCAACCATATCGATCCTTTCAATTGGTATCAGAGCCTCGTTTCTTTATTAAGGACTTTACCGTCCAAAGAGTATGGTTGATACCATAGACGGTGTGGAGGAACACTCCAGTGTGAATCCGACCTCGTCTACGGGCGATGGGGGAACCTCGGTCTCTCGTGAGGAGTTCAATGTGGCCTTGGAGACATTGAAAACCTCCATGATGACCGAGGTTGAAAGCATGTTTACTAAATTTCTTGAGGGGCTTAAACTATCCACCGCACCGTTGAAAGTGGGTGACCCCATCGACAAGGTGACAGATGCTATCCCCGAAAAGGGGGAAGCTATTAGTGAAAAGGCTCCTTCTTCTAGTGGTAAAAATGGCACCGACATCTTTGCTCATGTGGAACCACCACTTGTTTATGGTGGACCGGTTCCTTCTACTCATTTGAATCATGCCGGTCCTCACCTAAGATTGTGAAAAATGAGGACTTTGATTCTTGGGTTTACCGCTTTAAACGTCATTTAAATCATGTGAACACTAACCTTTGGAGAATCATTGAAGAAGGTTTCTATCCGCATGATCCAAGCAACTTCACTCCTCGAGAAGCTGTGGATAATCAATTCAATGAGAATGCTCTCTTCATCATTCAAGATGCAATTCCACCCAAAGACCTACCTCATGTTCGTCCCTTCGCCTTGGCCAAAGATGCATGGCATTGTGTTGTCTCTCTCTACCGGGGAAGCGCAAGCATTCAACGCTCCAACTATGAAGTGGTGCAAGATGAGGGCGATGAGTTTGCAATGAAAGAAGATGATGAACCTCATGAGCTTTATCGGAGAGTAACCAAACTCGCGGTCTCACTATGAGATCACGGGAGCAAGGACACGGATGACAATTGGATCAAGCGCAAATTCCTCAAGGCAATGATGCCCTACCACAAGGCCATGTCCTCCATCATTCGTCAAAGACCGAACTTCCACACTTTGACCTCAAGCGAAGTGTTGGATGAGTTTGTGGCCATGAACATTTTGGACAAGACCGCCGACAATGCGGTGCTCCGTTCTCAAAGGTCAAAGAAGCCTAACCTTGCATTGAAGGCCAAGCTCACCGTTGAAGAAGAAGAGGAGGAGAGCAACCCCGAAGATACGAAGTATGCGTATCATGAACACATGGCACTTGCTTCAAGGCAATTTTGGAGCAAGAAAAACTCGAGGCCAAACTTTAGCAAAAACAACTCAAGTGGCACGAAGAGTAAGCAACGTGTAAGGACGTGCTACAATTGTGGCAACATGAGTGATTTTGTTGCGGAGTGCCCGTATGAGAAGAGAGAAGACAATGGTGGCAAGCTCATCCGAAAGGACAAGGCCAAGTCGTTCCCCAACAAGAGCAACTTCACCAGGAAGACTCCTCCCAAGGCATTGGTGGTACAAGAAGAGTACAATGAGGATGATGACGATGATGAAGGTGATGAGTCGGTTGCCATGGCCTCCGTTGCCATTGCGACGACTCCACGGGTATCTCTCTTCGACTCACCCAATGAGAGAATCACCGCCAAGTGCCTCATGGCTAAAGCCACCAACAAGGTAACCCCCAACATCAAAACTACCATCATTAATCATCCTTCTCCGACGAATAGCATTAATGAACTTGAGGGAGCTAATGTGGAGGCTAATGAGTTTGAGGCCTTTATGGGCAAACTCAAGGGAAAATCCAAGAAGCACTTTGTTGCTCTCTTGGAACAACTTGGTGAAGCCAATGACATGATCGAGGCTCACGAAGACACCATCACTAAGATGGAAGGGCATAGTCGTGACTATGCTGATGAGATTTCGGATCTTTCCAATGCTCTTGAGGAAGAGCATGGTCTTCGTTTGGCTCTTGAGGAGTCACACAACGTTGATCATGCTAAGTTAAAGAAAGATTATGATCATGTCCTCATTGTTTCTCATGTGCTAAACTCCGAGAAGGCCGAACTTGAGGTTGATCTTGCTAGACTCAAAGAGGAGTTTGATCTACTTGACAAGGCTCAAAAGGTCTTGAAGGGTGCTCATGCTAGCCTCAAAGAGTCTCATGATCAACTTCAAGTAAAGCTAACCAAGGAAAAAGCCACTTTCCCTCGTATGGTGTTAATTGATAATGCAAATGCTACTAACCCGTGTTGTGAGCATGTGCATCTCGTTGAGGAGAACGCTAAGATAAAGGGGCAACTTGAGAGAGGTCTTGCGACTTGCATACAAGGCAAGAAGAACCTCAACGATCTCTTGATCAACCAAAAGGGATTTGTAGCTAAGGAAGGGGTTGGGTACGTGCCCGACTCCAAGAACAAGAAGAAGAATGACAAGACCAAACGACCTCCTCCTCTCATGCAAACCTTTGTGAAGGAGGGAGAAAGTGCCTCCGAGGATAAGAAGAAGAACAATGCGAAGGGTGGCGTTGTCAAAAGGGGCAATGTCACTCCTCGCATCAAAGCCGGCGAATTTAATCCTTCTTATGTGTTATGCCGTGCTAGTGATGGGCATGTCTATGCCAAATTCGTTGGTTCTCTTCATGAATACATTGAATGGTCTATTTGGGTTCCAAAGACCCTTGTTACTAACATCAAAGGACCCATTACAAAATGGGTACCTAAAACCAAGCATTAATCTCTTGTAGGTGTTTGCTTCCGGTGGAGGATCATGGTTGGTCGATAGCGGAGCTACAAATCATATGACCGGAAGCAAGGACTTGGTGGTGGACGTGCACAAGATTCCATCTATGCCCACCAATGTTGAGTGGGGTGACGCCTCATCCTCCAAGGTATTGGGACTTGGCAATGTGGTCATCTCTCATGATCTCACGATCAAGAAGGTCATGCTTGTTGAGTCCCTTGCATACAATTTACTTTCCGTTCGTCAACTTGCAATCATGGGCTTTGCCACTTTCTTTGATATCGATACCGTGGCCCTCTTGTGGAGCAAGACTCTTAAAGTAGCCTTTGTTGGGCATGTCGAGAATGGTCTATATGTGATTAACTTTTCGGAGCGACCCACTAAGACCACGACATGCCTAATGGCTAAAGTTGATGTGGGATGGCTTTGGCATCACAGTTTAGCCCATGTCAATATGAGATCTTTGCAAAGTCTCCTCAAGGGGGGCCATGTCCGTGGACTAACGAATGTTAGTTTTGCTAAAGATCGTGCTTGCAGTGCTTGTATCGAAGGAAAGCTACATGAGAAGGCTCACCCTCCCACGACTATCATTTACTCAAAGAGGCCTTTGGAGCTCCTTCACATGGATCTCTTTGGGCCTCCATCCTTCGATAGTCTTGGAGGTAGGAAGTATTGCTTGGTGATTGTGGATGACTACTCAAGATACACGTGGGTGTATTTCTTCAAGAGGAAGAGCGAGACCCAACAAACCGTCATTGACTTTGCAAATGAAGCACAACGTCAACACAATGCAAAGATCTTGACAATAAGAAGTGACAACGGCACCGAGTTCAAGAACTACACCTTGGATGAGTTTCTTAGTGATGAGGGGATCAAGCATCAATATTCCGCACCTTACACCCCTCAACAAAACGGTGTTGCGGAGAGGAAGAACCAGACGTTGATGGATGCGGCAAGGATCATGATGGCGGAGTTCAAGTCTCCGTACAACTTTTGGGACGAAGCCATCAACACCGCGTGTCATGCATCCAATCGGCTCTACCTCCGCTAGGGCTTGAACAAGACTCCATATGAGATACTCACCGGTAACAAGCCCAACCTCAAGTACTTCCGGGTATTCGGGTGTAAGTGTTTCATTCTCAAGAAAGGTGTTCGGTTGTCTAAATTTGAGGCTAGAGCTTATGAGGGCATATTTGTTGGTTATGCTACAAACTCTCATGCTTACCATGTCCTCAATAAATCCACGGGACTTGTTGAGGAGACGTGTAACATGGAGTTTGATGAGAATAACGGCTCCCAAGTGGAGCAAAGTGGCACTTGTGATGTAGGCGATGAAATTCCTCCCCAAGCCATAAGAAGAATGGGTGTTGGCTTTATCCTACCCATTGAGGAACCCCTTGTGGCCGAAGGAGAAGGACAAAGCTCCACTCAAGTGGAGCCATTACCAACCCAAGGTCCACACGCTTTCAAAGAACAACATGAAGGCCCTCATCCTCAAGAACATGACCAAGGGCAAGATCACACTCAAGACGGTGTTGACACATCAAGTGATGCCCAAGGTCAAGTTCTCTCATCCGAGCAAGTTCAAGAACAAGAACAAGCTCAAGAAGACACTCAAGATGATCAAGTGACCACTCCTCGTCTCACCCCCGAGGAGGAATTGGAGTGTCGTGCCGCCAAGGTTGCTTCCAAGCTCTCCACCAAGGATCATCTCATGACGAATGTGCTTGTAAGCTTAAGAAAGGGGGTAAGCACTCGTAGACAATTAGCAAATTATTGTGAGCATCACGCGTTTGTCTCTTGTGTGGAACCCCACAAGGTCTATGAGGCGCTAGAAGATCCGGATTGGCTCAATGCCATGCATGAAGAACTCAACAACTTCGAGCGCACCAAAGTGTGGAGATTGGTGCCAAGACCGACGGGGAATCACAATGTCATTGGAACCAAGTGGATATTTAAGAACAAGCAAGATGCCCATGGGATTATCATTCGCAACAAGGCTCATTTGGTAGCACAAGGCTACTCCCAAGTCGAGGGTATCGACTACGGTGAAACCTTTGCTCCCGTTGCTCATCTTGAATCTATTCGCATGTTGATTGCTTATGCTTCTCATCATAACTTTAAGTTACAACAAATGGATGTGAAGAGTGCTTTTCTTAATGGTCCCATTAATGAATTGGTTTATGTCAAGCAACCCCCTGGGTTCGAGGATCCCTACTTTCCCGATCATGTGTATCAACTCGATAAGGCACTCTATGGCCTTAAACAAGCCCCACGTGCGTGGTATGACCACCTTACCGAGTTGTTACAAGATCGTGGTTTTGAAGTTGGGCTAATCGACCCCACTCTTTTTACTAAGAAGGTCAAAGGGGAGTTGTTTGTGTGCCAATTATATGTTGATGATATCATCTTTGGTTCCCCTAACAAAGCTTTCAATGAGGAATTTGCCGCTCTCATGACCTCAAAGTTCGAGATGTCTTCCATGGGAGAGTTGAAGTTCTTTCTAGGGTTCAAAGTGAAGCAAAGAGGAGAAGGAACCTTCATCAACCAATCCAAATACACTCAAGACATGCTCAAGAGATTCAAGCTAAGTGACATCAAGCCGACTTCCACTCCAATGCCCACCAAGTGCCAACTTGACATAGATCCCAATGGTAAAGTGGTGGATCAAAAGGTATATCGCTCCATGATTGGATCATTGCTTTACCTTTGTGCATCTAGATCGGATATCATGTTGAGTGTGGGAATTTGTGCACGGTTTCAAGCTGCACCTAAGGAAAGTCACTATGTGGGGGTCAAACGAATCTTTCGATATTTGGCTCATACCCCAAACTTTGGCTTATGGTACCCAAGGGGATCAAACTTCAAGCTTGTAGGGTACTCGGATTCCGATTGGGCGGGAGACAAAGTGGATAGGAAGTCCACTTCCGGAGGGTGCCAATTCCTTGGTTGCTCTTTGGTAAGTTGGTCTTCCAAAAAGCAAAGTTGTGTGTCTCTCTCGTCCACCGAGGCGGAGTATGTAGCAGCCGGTAGTTGTTGTGCACAACTCCTATGGATGAGGCAAACTTTAAAGGATTACGGTGTCACTTGTGACAAAGTGCCTCTTTGGTGTGACAATGAAAGTGCCATCAAGATCTCTCTCAACCCGGTGCAACACTTCAAGACGAAGCATATTGAGATTCGGTATCACTTCATCCGGGATCACATTAGGCGAGGAGAGATCGAGCTCAACTATGTCAACACTCATGATAACCTTGCAGATATTTTCACGAAGCCCTTGGATGAAGCAAGATTTCGCGAGTTAAGGCATGAGCTAAATATCATTGATTCGAGCAATGTGGCTTGAACCCTTGCACACCCCACCACGCTCAATTTGTTGTCTAGTTTAGGTGTAGGCATGGACATAGGGGGAGTGTTCTTCTCTCAATGAACTCTCCCCCCCATTATGCATAAATTGATCAAGTCTTTCACTTTAGCCATTGTTGATGGTACTTGTGTTTCAAAGATGAGCTTTTGTCATGGGCCCAAGGTTAAAATCTTCGTGGTGTCATACCTCTTGACTTAAACATAGGTGGCCTCGGCCACCACCCTCTCTTGAGGAGGTGTGTCTTGGTCGTTTGCTGGTGTGCTCTCTTCTATTGCCGTTTTGTTTTTTCCTTCGAGCTAAGCTGTCGGCGTTCTGGGAACGGGGGTCCCCAGACTTGCCTGCCTGCGGCCTGCGGCGTGGCTCAAAGGGGGGCCCAGCACGGCCCATCTTCACCAACACAAACTCAAGACCCTCACGAGGGGCCAAGCCTCGCGGAGCGGACGACACGGAGCTTCCTCAGGCACGGCCTCGTCAGGCTGGCTCACGAGGAGGCGGAGAGATCAAGGCAGGGTACCTCGCGAGGTGCCCGTGACGCAAGCCATGACGACTCGGGGCGCCAGGCGGGTGCCAGCCCACGCAGTGTCCTCCTTTCCTCTCTGGTGCAAAGGGGGCAAGCGCAGCCGCGGAGTACCGAGGCATCAGGCAAAGGTTGCCATTTCGGTGCAACGAGACCAAGACCAGGAGGACTACGAGACGGAGGTCACCATGGAGCCCAAGACGGCGTCATCACCAGAGCTTTGCGCAGGCGAAGACTACTTTTGTTAGGATAGCTGATACTTGCTGTCCCCTTTCAAATTATCCTGCCATTGTTGGCTCCCTTCCCGCTCAATATTTGGGAAGAGGACCAGGGCCTCTATAAATAGGACCAGCCACCCAGAGAGCAAGGGGGTTGGGTGGTAGGAAGAAAGAGGCTCGTTAGAGAGGCTAGAAGCAGAGAGAGAGAGAGAGAGAGAGAGAGAGAGAGAGAAAGGTGGCTGAACTCCTCCCAGCAGTTCATCGCCCTAGCCAAGAACAGACCCTCGCGAGGCTGTCCTCCCTTGTATTGTTCATCATCATCAGCCCAAGAGGCAATCCACACACCACACACTGGAGTAGGGTATTACACCACAACGGTGGCCCGAACCAGTATAAACCCTGTGTCCCTTGTGTTGTTCTTTTCATAGCTTTGATCCTAGCGTGGCGGAGGGGTGCAGGTAGGTAGGAGGCGAAATCTCTGCGCACACCCCAGTGTTCGAACCTCAAGGGTCTGCCGGAACCCGAAATCTGACATTTGGCGTGCCAGGTAGGGGTGCGCCGGAATTCGTCTTCCACCGCTCCGCTCTCCTCCGACCATCATGCTCATGTCTGACGCACGTCGGGCCCGCGCGGAGCGTCGGGCCGCCCTCGCTTCCCGCGTCGCCCAGACAGCCCCTGTCGGCGGGCGTCCTCGCCGTTCCCCGTCACTTGCCGTCAACGCCGCCACCGGCCCGGCGGGGGACGAGCAGCAAGCATCGTCTCAGCATCCATCCGTGCGCCAAGACGGCCGCACCGCGACTTCCTCACTCGCCCCGGCTGGATCTTCGTCCCACGCGCTTCGTGCGCCCATGGAGGCTCGGGCTGCACTCATCGTGGCAAACGAGCTCTTGCGCTACCGTCCCGTCGACGACCTCTACGAAGAATGGCTCGACCGCGTCGCCGAACTCGTCCGCGCCGCAAGGGGCTCCTCCGCGCCGTCCGCTCCGCTGCACCACACCCCGCCCCATGCGGGCGACGAGGCTCCGGCGGCGCCCCGGCCGCCTCCTCCTCAAGAAGACGCCATGGCTCCAAGACGCGTGGCCCCTGGGCGGAACCCGCTCCGTCAGGTGCCAGCGCGGCAAGAGCAGAGCTCCCAAGAAGTCCCTCGCCCGCCAGAAGCTGCCCGGGCACTCCCTGCTCCAGCACGTCGCGACCATCCTCCTGCTCCGGCATGTGGGGACATGCAGGACCAGACTCTCCATCACCCAAGGCCTCCCGTGGCCACAGCAGGCTGCCGCACCTACACCATCGAGCTGCGCAGCGTCGCGTGGCCAGGCAAGTTCAAGACGGACCTACCTCCTCGCTACGACGGCACGGCCGACCCTGCAGAGTTCCTCCAGCTCTACGAGCTGGGCATCAAAGCTGCCAACGGAGACGAGAAGGTCATGGCGAACTGGTTTCCCATGGCGCTCAAGGACGGGGCCCGCACCTGGCTCCAGGCACAATCTCCTCCTGGGAAGAGATGCGCACCCGCTTCATCGCCAACTTCCAAGGTACTCGCGACCGCCACCCGCCGTGAGCGACATGCGCCGCATCAAGCAACAACCCGGGGAGACCCTGCAGAAGTACATCCAGCGCTTCAACAACGCACGCCTCAAGATTCCCAAGGTGACTGAAGAGGCCATCATCTCAGCCTTCTCCGAAGGCGTGCGCGACGTCAAGATGAAGGAGGAGCTGGCGATGCACGAAGACCTGTGCACTTCTTTGGAGCTGTTCAACTTGGCGAACAAGTGCGCCAGGGCTGAGGAAGGGCATCTCTCCCTCCTTGAGCTGCCTGCCGCAGACCCAGAAGAGAAGAAGCTCAAGGCCAAGGAAGTGAAGCGCAAGGGGGCTGCCGTGCTCGCGGCAGAACCAGACACCAAGCGGGGCAGAGATCAGCCCAAACCTCCCAAGGGCAGCCGGTACTGCGTGTACCACGACCTCCACACCCACAACACCAGCGAATGCCAAGAACTCCGAGCCGTGCGTGAAGGAAGGATCGGACGTCGCCCTGACCGTGGTGACCGGGGATACGGCCAAGGAGGAGGAAGGAACACAGGGCACTGGGAGGACCGTGGCCCGCACCAGGGGTAGCTCGACCAACCTCGTGAGGATCGCTGGCATGACCCACCTCGCGAGGGAGGATGGAGGGATCAGCCTCGCGAGGATCGCCCGCAAGGCAACGCAGGCCTCCCACCGCTGCCGCCGCAGCCAAGGAGAAACGAGGACCGCCACTAGGACGAGGAGGCTGGGGGCTTCCAGGAGCTGCGCGCGATCGCCTGCATCCTGGGCGGAGCTCAGGCCCCAGCCTCTCAGCGCATCTTCAAGCAGTTCGCCCACGAAGTGAATGCAGCCCTCCCCAGGCTCGAAGCCACGCGCCCTCTCAGGTGGTTGGTGTGTGCCATCACCTTCAGCTCAGCAGATCAACTCAAGTGTGCGGCTACAACCGGAGTCCTCCTGATGCTTTGCTCCCCAATCATCAGCAACGTGGTGGTCACCAAGACCCTCATCGATGGCGGGGCAGGGCTCAACGTCCTGTCCGTAGAGACGTTCAACAACCTCCAAGTGCCCTACAGCCAGCTTCAGCTAACCAAGCCCTTCTCCGGTGTCACCGATGGCTCCACGGTCCCGATCGGGCAGGTCCGCCTCCCCGTCATCTTCAGGGCACGCGACAACTATCGCACTGAGCTCATCGACTTCGACGTCGCTCACATCCGCCTGCCATACAATGCCATCCTCGGGTACCCGGCGCTGGCCAAGTTCATGGCCGTGACTCACCACGGCTACAACGTCCTCAAGATGCCAGGAAGCGGCGGAGTCATCACGGTGCCCTGTGAAGAGAAGGACGTAGTGTGTTCCCTGGAGCGAGCATTTCAGGCCGCATCACTGGAGGACCCAGATCGCGGAAGCAGGAGGCTTCCCGAGGCCGCCCCCAAGAAGAAGACATCTTCCGGCCTGGCCCCTCAGGAGGTAGGCCCCTCTGGGCCCGTGCCTTCCCAGGGGGAACCTCCTTCCATCGCATAGGAAAGCGTGCCCGGCGCCCTCCTCAGGCAGGGCTCGGGGGCTCTCCCCTGGAGGTCCACCGACCTAGCAAGGGTCACGAGGGAGGCGCTGGGGCACCACATGGAGGCGTGTTTCGGAGCATGTTTCCCTCAAGAAGGAGCAAGGCAAGGAGATCCAGGCCCACAGGAGTTCGTCAGCAAGGCTATTCAGGAGCTACAGGAGTCCAGAGTCATGAGAGGCGCCCGCCGCCTACCAGCAGTGGCTCCCCATCCAGGCGAGGATGGCGGGCTGCGCGTCTACATCGACGTACTAGGGCTCAACCAAGTCGCCTCCCTGGAGCGCCTCTGGCCCTCGCGAGTGGGGCGCTGCGGAGGTCCACCCCACAGCTACGTTCGCATGCCTTACGGCTTGCTGAGTGCGGCTGACGCGTACCAGCGCCTCATGAGGGGCATCGCGGAGGCGCAAGAGGCCAGGTGCTCCGCAGCCCTGGCGGAGATGAAGATGGCCCGCGAGGAACCGCCAGCGCCTCCGGAGCCTCCCGAGGCCCCTAGGCCTGGGGGCTCATGAGGATCGGCTCCCGCAGCCCACCGAGCCGGCTACACCAACACCCCTTCGTCTTTAGCGTCATCAGGTGACAACTTTCAAGTTTCACTTCCGGCTGGGAGCACCCCCAGGGATGCGTTATTCCCAGGCCACGTGGGTCCGTCCCTGCGGCGTGTATCCCTTTTATTTCGCGTCGTTAGCTTACCTTGTTGGGGGCGCCCCTCGGGCTGCATGATCCCCAAGTCGCTCGGGCCTGACCCAGTGATCTCCGCATCTACTTGAACGAATCCACTCCTTCGCGGCTAATGTGCTTTACCTAGTTGCCTGCTCAGCTGATGCCAACTAACGGAGCTGCTCCCAAATGGCACGACGCTTGCGCATGGGTCCGTCCCTGCAACGCCAACGAACCTGGATGGCTGAGCTCTGGCCGCGGCAGCCCCGCATAGCGTCACCTCGTCAAGCCTTCAGTGCCTCACTACCCTTCGGAAGCAACCAACGGCTGACCGTCAATTGTTATGGCAACCCCTTGCTTTTTCTATGATGGACCTGCAGGACCTCCTAAAGGAGCCGCGTCAGGCGAGGCTCTTGTTGTGTCTCCTTCGCTCTCGTCCACGTGAACCGCTTGCACGTTAAAGGGGGTACCTGAGCATCGCGACTCAGGGCTCTTACTGGCTCTCCACCCCTCACCCTCTGGCCTTGACCACGGCATCGTGACCTGGCATACTAGCGACGGCTGAGACTCGCTCGAGGGCCGGGACCCGAGGACGCAGAGCAGAAAGGGGAGCAAAGGCGAGAGGGGAGAGACACGCGAGGACTCCACTGAGCAACCTCGCGCCTGCCGATGCACGGACCCGGCCACACGCCAGAGAGAGGCCCCTGATCCTCGAGATAAGTTATCGCCCGGAAGCGCCAGCTACCGTGGCACCATCCCTGCACCTAATGCTATCCCATGTTAGCGACGTCGCTCCCCTTTCTCACCGAACGACGGCTGCTTGGGCGCCAAAGGGGACCTCCTGAGCATCGTGACTCAGGGGCTCTTACCAGACTTCGGGTCACTCACCTCCTGGCCTTGACCACGGCATCGCGACCTGGCATACCAGCGACGGCTGAAGCCGCCTTGGGACTGGGACCTGTCGGCGCAGAGCACCAAGCCCTCGTGAGGTTCGAAAGGGAGGACCGAGCTAAGACGGGATGAGCAACTCGCGTAAATCTACGGCAAGGGTTATATTAACAAACAGGATCACAGGCACCTTACAAGCCCCCACGGGGCGCACTTTTGGTTGCTCGCAGGGAACAAATCCTAAAGAGATGCAAACTATGCACATCGCTACAAAAGAAGCCATCATCAACAGTGCGCCGCCAAGTATCGACGCCAATCCCATCCAGATCAGAGTCGTCGGTGGCCTGACGAGCCTGCCCTGCTCTGGGAGCGGCGCCGGCTCGGGGGCTCGTAGCTGTCGTCGCTCGTCTCCGGAGTCGCGAAGGGCTCGCCGGAGTCGCTGGAGCCTCCGACGTCTCCACCGCCTGAGGAGCCGCCAAGGGAGCGATTGGCGAGCCCGGTCCTCGGCACAGCAGGGCCCTGGCCGTCTTCACCGGGGCAGCACTCCACCCGGCGCCCGTCCGCGTCAAAGAACTTGAGGAGCATCACCGAAGCACCATCATAGTCCAAGTGGATCGCGAAGACGCCCCTTGTCCTGCAAACCCGGGCAATCTCTCTCCAGCCCCGGGTCATGTAGACCTCGCCCGGGGCGACGACCGCGATCTCTGCCTCGGTCGTGAGGGTGCTGCAGCCGGCGTGCTGCAGCCAGAGCTCCAGGGGCTCCCCCTGTGGGACGACGGAGGCGAAGAAGGGAGGAAGACGGATCCAAGACTGAAGAGGAATGGCGACGTGGAGCACGAACTCTTGGGAGGAGCCCTCGGTGTGGACCCCAGGGGGGACGACCCACACCTTCGTGACCCGTCGGCGCCGGCGGCGGCGCCGCCCATGGCGGTCAGCATCAGCTCCTTCGGGGCCCTCGACATGGGCGTACAATGGAAGCGGGAACCCCGGTGGCGCCCGCTCGCCCCTAGGCCTCGACACCACCTGAAGGGCCCCCTCGTCCGGGCCATGGTGGACATGCCGTTTCTTCGGCAGAACTGGGTCTGGTCCCTCTCGGGGAGCCTTTCCCTTCTCAGCCGATGAGAACCGGCGGATCGGAGCCGTCGCAGCTAGACGGAGCAAGAATCGGGAAGAAGGAGAAGAAAGGAGGGATGGACTGGAAGGACGCACGGCATTCCGTACTTATAGCCGGCGGAGGCCAACCGCCGACCTCCACGATCGCAGGTAATCATGACCCGTTTTGCATGCAGGGACTTGTCCAATCCGAGCAGTTGCCGAGGCGCTGTGGGGAAGTGGAGACGCCCACGTCCAATCAACTGCCACGCGGCGCCCAAGGCCGCAGGCTGTTAGGGCCCGCGGTGCTTCGCTCTTGCCCTTCCGCCTCCCTCCATGGCCAAGTCCGGGCGCGCCTTGGGCCCGGGGGCTACTGTCGGCGTTCTGGGAACGGGGGTCCCCAGACTTGCCTGCCTGCGGCCTGCGGCGTGGCTCAAAGGGGGGCCCAGCACGGCCCATCTTCACCAACACAAACTCAAGACCCTCGCGAGGGGCCAAGCCTCGCGGGGCGGATGACACGGAGCTTCCTCAGGCACGGCCTCGTCAAGCTGGCTCACGAGGAGGCGGAGAGATTAAGGCGGGGTACCTCGCGAGGTGCCCGTGACGCAAGCCATGACGACTCAGGGCGCCAGGCGGGTGCCAGCCCGCGCAGCGTCCTCCTTTCCTCTCTGGTGCAAAGGGGGCAAGCGCAGCCGCGGAGTACCGAGGCATCAGGCAAAGGTTGCCATTTCGGTGCAACGAGACCAAGACTAGGAGGACTATGAGACGGAGGTCACCATGGAGCCCAAGACGGCGTCATCACCAGAGCTTTGCACAGGCGAAGACTACTTTTGTCAAGATAGCTGATACTTGCTGTCCCCTTTCAAATTAGCCTGCCATTGTTGGCTCCCTTCCCGCTCAATATTTGGGAAGAGGACCAGGGCCTCTATAAATAGGACCAGCCACCCACAGAGCAAGGGGGTTGGGTGGTAGGAAGAAAGAGGCTCGTTAGAGAGGCTAGAAGCAGAGATAGAGAGAGAGAAAGGTGGCTGAACTCCTCCCAGCAGTTCATCGCCCCAGCCAAGAACAGACCCTCGCGAGGCTGTCCTCCCTTGTATTGTTCATCATCATCAGCCCAAGAGGCAATCCACACACCACACACTGGATTAGGGTATTACACCACAACGGTGGCCCGAACCAGTATAAACCCTGTGTCCCTTGTGTTGTTCGTTTCATAGCTTTGATCCTAGCGTGGCGGAGGTGTGCATGTAGGTAGGAGGCGAAATCTCCGCGCGCACCCCAGTGTTCGAAACTCAAGGGTCTGCCGGAACCCGAAATCCGACATAAGCCATGTTGTTTGGTTGCCGTGGCGTACTGGGCGGTACTACCGCTGGTGGTGCATGGTACTACCGCTTATAAGCGGTACTACCGCGCGGGACCAGGGGATTATATCGGGGCAAGGGGAGGTTTCTTCTCCCCCATACCCATTCGCTTCGCCCCCTCTTTCCTCTTCCTCTCTCCAGCCTCAACTCGCTGCGGGAGGGCTCCAGCGGATCTCCGTCTCCGGGGCGTCCCTCTCCATTTCCTTCGGTGGAGTCGATCCCCACCTCGTTCTCTTGCCATGGATGCCGGTATTGCCCCCGTTCCTTCTCTCCTTTTGTCTCGTTTTCAGATCTTGTTTCTTAGGGGCAATGGTGGTTGCATCTCTAGATTTTTGGCTAAATCTAGGCTTGAGTAGGTTGGAGAAGGCAACTAGACTATCTAGATTAGAGTTTGGTAGGAATATTTTTGAATTTGGCAGGCCGGTAGTGCCGGATCTGACCATGGTAGTAGGAAAAACTGCTGTTTCCCCACCTCGAGCGGTACTACCGCTCTCGTTGGTGCGGTGCTACCGCTTGACCTCGAGCGGTACTACCGCCCTCTTTGGAACGGTACTACCGGTTGGGGCGGTACTACCGCGGGCATGTCCCGGTACTACCGCTGCCTGCCAAGTTCCATCATGTTCCCGCCTTACCTTGATCCTTTTTGTTGTGTTTTTTGGCTTATGCTCGTTCTTTCTGGTTGTTTTGCGTGTTCTTGTGTTTGGCTCCAGGTGATGACCATCCTGAGCATCAAGCTCGCCGTATCAACCCCGGGCGTGCAACATCAAAATGCTACCGCACCTCTGAGCCAGCCGGTGGTTCCTCTAGCACCCAACCGCCACCAGCAGGTGCATCCGCAAGTGTTCCTCCACCTCCTCAGGAGTCGAAGAGATCCGCCAACAAGCCAAAAGGGAAGATTGTGACTGAGATGACTGCCAAGGAGTTTTGGGAAAGGCGTCGCCGCAATCCCTATGAGGTGGACCAAGAATCCACTTTGGTCAACCTCCCGTTCTGGAACCGATTTCAGTTTGCCATCTATTTTGATGTGATCAAGGCCAAGAAGAATCTCTTTGTTGATGTTCGATCCATTGACACTGATGCTATGGAGAAGGACCCTGAGTACTTTGGCGAAGCCCTTCAGATGTGCACTCAGCTGAACATTCTCAGGATCATGCAGTTCAACAAGGATTTCGATGCAGATTTGGTGGCTCAATTCTATGCTACCATTCATCTTGGAATGGATGCCGACAGGACTCTGACTTGGATGACCAATGGCAAGTTGCTTTCCATCAAGTGGAAGGCCTTCATGGAGTTACTTGATGTGGAGGATCGTGGGTTTGAGACTTCAGTCAGTTTCCGCCCTCACCGCAATGCTACGTCCACTCACAAGCAAGCCCTTTGGCCCTACTGCACTGTGAAAGTTCACCCAGTGACTAAGAAGAAAACCTATGAGCTGTCTCCATATCTGGACATTCTTCATTGTATCTTCCGTGAGACTCTCTTCCCTCGCATCGGGAATCTGGATATGGTCCACTCTTATCTCGTGGACATGCTTCTGTTCTGTAAGCATGAGAAGGAAGCAAACACTGGAGAGAGCCTCGATATTTCTCATGCCATGTGGTTTGAACTTCTCTCTGCCGTGTCTGAGTGCAAGTGCCCGATATATGGTCCATTCATCCTGAGGCTCATTGAGAGATCCTGGGCATAGATCTATCCCAGAGTGTTGCTGGAAACTGGAGACTTGGTTTCCCATGAGATCAAGTGTCTGAGGAAGAAGGACAATTGGGTCACCCCAGTGCCTCAAACCGGGGGTCCGTCTGCTACTGCTGCTGCCATGGAGACCGAGGGTGGGGCTGCCACTGATGATCACGAGGAGGACTTTGGGCCCTCTAGTGCAGAACCGTCGTGGGCACAGAAGCTTAAACGCAAGATGAAGAAGCTTTTCTGCATGGAGTCTCATGGTCAGTACATGACTCATGTGGTGGAGAAGCATGCCAGGGTGCGCCACAAGGAGCTCATGTGTCAGATGGGAGCGAAAGTTGCCAGTGGTTCTGAGGGTCAGATCACTGAAGAGGAGGAATGGATTCATCAGCATTGCCCTTGGACCGACTCCGACGCCGAGCAGTTTTCGACCTATGACGAAGATGCAGACAATCACGCTGAGATGTGATGTTCGAGATCCTCAGCTTCCCATCACCTGGATTCATAGCGTCACTCTTTGCCCTTTTTGGTGTCTCGCTGCCAAAGGGGGAGAGAGTGTAGGGATTTGTGTTGTTGCCGTGCTTTGAGTGTGTCGTCTTGTGTTTTCTTATGTGTTCTCTCGGTGTCTTTGTTTGGTTTGGTTTGGTGCCTGTGAGACCAAAGTTCTAGACATATGGTGTGAGACATATGCTCCCTATCGCTACCTTATTACTTATGTCTATTCAGTACTGTAGTTTATTATGAGTTGCATGCTTGTTGTACTATAAAATATAGGGGGAGTGTTGATCCGGATGTGTGTGTCTTGCTTTCCTAATGCTCCTCTAACTAGGTGCACACATTCAGGCGGAGCCCGTCTATATTTTGTAGTTCTTAGTTTTTCTTCTTTTATATCTTTTCCTTGTGCAAATCCCTAGTTGTCATCAATCCACCAAAAAGGGGAGATTGTTGAGGCATATCTCTCTCGAGGTAGTTTTGGTGATTGATGACAACATGTTTGCGGACTAATCATGTGCTTTGAGTAGTTCACAGATTCATCCTTGGCACGAGACGTTTTCTTCCCTTCGGAGTGTCATTCAACACGGTGTAGTTCTTTCGTTTCTATTTTGGTGGACTAGTTGCGTAGAGGGCACCGTACTATCAAGAGGGGGTCCGCTGGGGTATTGCATGGGTGGAATCAACACGTACACGTCAGCTTCTCCCCCTCCGAGCTCTTCCACTTCATTGGAGAGATCTCTTCTCTCTTCTATGTCCTGTCTGGGTTCCAGCGGTAGTACCTCGCAACCCAGCGGTAGTACCGTTGAGGAGTCACAAGCGACAGTACCGCCCGTGACTCCACAACAGTACTACCGCTGGCCTGCCTGGCACCACCGCCTCGTCCTCAGCCTCGATGGAGAGATCTTCTCTCTCTCTTCTGTGTCCCAGCGGTAGTACCGCACTACCAGCGGTAGTACCGCCGAAGGGTCACAAGCGGCAGTACCGCTCCGCAACGGTAGTACCGCCTGTGACCCCGCAACTGTACTACCGCTGGGCTGTCTAGCTCCTTCCGCCTCGACTCGAGGGCTCTTTTTCTCGTGTCGGGTTTTGCGGCACTAGTTGCGGTAGTAGAGGCGGTAGTACCGTTTCGGAGCGGTAGTACCACCCTTACCTCCGTGCTAGTACCGCGCTGGGTCCAGATCCCTACTGCTCTTCTCTGCACGGCAGTACCGCTCGCTGGAGCGGCAGTACCGCTGGCTCAGGGGTAGTACCGCCCCCTTTAGCAGTACTACCACCCTGTGTGGGGCTGGTTGGTGGGGCAACGGTTGGATTGTTGCCCCCACTATGAAAGGGGGTCCCCTTCTTCTCCTTTGACTAACCTCTTCCCCCTCAAGCTCCATTAATGCTCAAGCTCCATTAAATGCTCCAAGCTCCATTTTCGCCCGATCTATCTCTCTAGCCAATGAAACTTATTGATTTTCTCGGGAGTGGCTGAGAAGGCCCCGATCTACACTTCCACCAAGGGATTTTCGATTCCCCCACTCATCCCTAGCGGATCTTGTTACTCTTGGGTGTTTGAGCACCCTAGACGGTTGAGGTCACCACGGAGCCATAGTCCATTGTGGTGAAGCTTCGTGGTTTTGTTGGGAGCCTCCAATTAAGTTGTGGAGATTGCCCCAACCTTGTTTGTAAAGGTTCGGTTGCCGCCTTCAAGGGCACCAATAGTGGAATCACGGCATCTCGCATTGTGTGAGGGCATGAGGAGAATACGGTGGCCCTAGTGGCTTCTTGGGGAGCATTGTGCCTCCACACCGCTCTAACGGAGACGTACTTCCCCTCAAAAGGAAGGAACTTCGGTAACACATCCTCGTCTTCACCGGACCCACTCTTGGTTATCTCTTACCTTTACTTGTGCAAGCTCTTTAGTGTTACTTCTCTTGCTTGCTTGTATGCTTGTTGTTATTGCATCATATAGGTTGCTCACCTAGTTGCACATCTAGACAACCTACTTTGATGCAAAGTTTAATTTGGTAAAGAGAAGTTAAAAATTGGTAGTTGCCTATTCACCCCCCCTCTAGTCAACTATATCGATCCTTTCAGCGGGGGTGCAGGAGGAGGCCCCGGGCAGGAGCGGCCTGGCGGAAGTGTCCAGGCGCCGGCGGTGCAAGGCAAGGCGGGTGGCACAGGCGAGCGAAGCTGGTGGTAGCGGCAACAGTCAGCAACAGCGGCAGGCAGGGAGGGAGCATGGCACGAGCGGCAGGCAGCAGAGTAGGAGAAGAGCAGCGAGCAGAGCCGCATCGGCAAAGCAGCAACAGTAGGCGGACGCGCACGGGAGGTCAAGGGCGCGACGCGTGACGACCAACTGGCGAGGGCGCACGTAAAGGGTGCTCAGGCGCAACCATGACGACCCCGGGTGAGCACGGGAACGGCGACTAACGGAGTAGATCGAGGGGTAAACCAGGGGGATCAAAGGAGGAGCTCACAGAGGGGCTCGTGGACATGTCCGGAAGGCGTGGGGGTGGCTGGACGAGCAGATCGATGCGGCGGCTGAGGCAGACGCTCGCGAAGGGAACACGCGTGCGGGGCGTCGCAGGTGCTCCCCGATGTCGACCTGGTGGTGCAGACGAAGTAGCGGAGCACGGCGGTCCTCCTGGACATCTTCTTTGCCGGCAAGAAGCACGGTGGTCGCGGGATCGACGCGACGATGACGGCCGTGGAGCTCGGGCGTGGTTCAGATCGAGGGAGAGAGACGAGGAAGAAGAATGAGGGGATTAGGGTTCGGGGCATTGCGAGGCAGGTCTTGTAGGCGTCGGGGAGGCCGCGGGATGGCCCACACGTCGATAGTTCCGGCCATGGTGGCCTGGATGGCTGTCACGCCCCTCCCTTGCCTCCTGTAGCGGGAGGTGGGAGGAGAGGTGGCGGTGGGCTGGACCGGAGGCACTGTGACCACATATGGTCCTGTGGCCCAGTAGTTTTAGGCCCCTTTTCATTTCCCTTTTATTTGAAATTCCCTTTTTTTGTTTTGCAAAATGTTTGGCCACAAGATGTCTTTTGTAAAATATGGGGTTGTGCCACATAATTACCTTACAATAATTAGCAGTGTCACGAAAAAGGTTTTGTGAGCATTAGTATTCATTTGAATTTTGCATAAATGCGAATGCATTAAAAAGGTTGTTTCGGGCACTGCTTTAAATAGGTTAGGGGCAATTCAAAATCTCAAATAATATTGGTTTCTTCATGACAATTAGCTAGTGAATTTTGCAACCCAACGAACATTTTTGTTTTACCGCTTGAAGAAATGATAATCCGACTTTATTTTAATTTGAATGTGTATTCGGTTAGGAACAAGATGAGGTTTAGATAAATTAATTGCGATGACATGGCACCATTAGGGTGTGACTACTGTAGCTTAACTACCAGGGTGTTACAAATCTCCTCCACTACAAGAAATCTCGTCCCGAGATTTAGAAGGGGGAGTAAGGGAGGAAGGGATACGAAATTCTAACGGGTCTTCTCGGTGTCAGTTGCTCTTCTCGTAGAGGCCGGTCCAATACATTGATGTCTGCATTTCTCTGCTTCAGGTCATCATGATGAAGTCGGCATCCTTTCTTCGGGAACTTCATCGTACTTACGAAAGAATAAAGGGTGGGCATTCCGGGAGAACAGACCTCTGCAAAGTCGACTATCTGGTCGATAACATCGAGGAAGGTGGCGGAAGTTACTCTCGAATTGTAACTTAAGAAAATATAGAGAGCAAAGTTAGTAGGTATCATGGGAAGTTTCGAGCGGGTAGGCAATCGTTCGATGCCTGAAACAGGGCGTGAAAGGTGTTCAAAGCAACAGGAATAAGTATTGTGTCTGATACCAGAATTGATGATATCTCGGAAGGTGGCTCGTGAATTACGTACGAGGCCACACGCGAGGAACAACCTTGGGAACAAGGGGGTGTACAGGAGAGTCAGGTTTTGATCCTATGGAACTGTGGGTGATGGGCACACCATGTGGGTTAAAAGTTGGAAGGGCGGTGACATCTTGCACGATCATGTAAGCAAGGCATGTCAGAGGATAGCCTGTCGGTTATGTCGGCAACAACATCGGTACCAAGGGCAAGGGACGAAGAGAACCATTTTCTTGCTCGTTTAACGAGGCGGGCCAATAGGCAAAGTTCTCGTCCATCGGCGGTTACCGGGATGTCATCAACAGTAGAAATAGGGTCTCACTGACAAAGTTGTACACTGAGGTGTTTACATAAGCAGTGAATTAATACTACTTTGATTATATAGATCACAAGAAAGGTCAAACAAACCAATGGAAAGGAAAATGTGATCATTAGGTTAAATAGAACAATGGAAAGGAAAAATGTGTTTAAACACATATTTCAGGGGTATATCCTTCCCAAGGACAAACAGAGCATGATATCCATGACAGGATAGAAGTAGAAAACCATTTAGGTAAGGGGAGAGGAATTTCATGACATTACCCAAACAACAGTGTTTGGATAATTGATAAAGAAAATTTAGCATTGTGCTTCAAATGTTCTTCTTGATGATAGGAGTACCACATACATTCTTTGAGATAGCTTTGACATGGCCAGCAGGTGAAGATAAAACTTTGGAAACACAAAGGATCCATCAGGAATAACTTGTAGAATAAGTCTTACAATTTCCTCATGGATGAACGGATAACCTTGCTAAAAAGGAATCTATAACAATAGGGCCTCCGGCCAAGTGTGCTAGGCACGACATCACCTTACCAGGTCACATAAAGACCAATGATATAACTCTTAGAAATATGTTCCAACCATCGTATCTGACCAAGATTCAGGTCCGATTGGTGTCAGGATAACTCAGATTCGGGATGCCTGAGAAGAAAGGTGCAACACAGTTTGACGCAAAGACATTTTAAGATTCTCGGGAAATGAACCATGGAAGCAAGTTCCGAAACCAGAGTTCAGCATTAAACCAAGGAGAGGATGAGGAGGTGGCTGATGGACTCAGCGACATATCATCGAGATTTCCAAAAAGGTGGATTTCCACAATTAGGTGAACAAGGAGATAACATTTGTCAGATCAAATGATATAATGATGTATGCTCAAGGAGAACATCCACGAGCAAACATTGGTTGAGGTGGACCCGAAATAAGGGCTAAGGTAGCATGATCAATGTTAGTATGGTGGTTTGATAACCAATACACAAAGAATGAAACATCGACCATTATCTTCAAGGCAATAGGGTTGCTGGAAGTTTTGAAGTCACGCATCATAGTTCAATTGTCGGTTTTTCGGTTAGAAACAACATGGGGACCAAGGAATCAACGGATATGGCAAGTATCACTTGTAACAAGAATTCTTAAGAGGTGGTGAAATTCTCACGACATTCTTGACATAAAAGGTGGCAATACTTCAAGGCAGAACGTAATACAAGCTTGATAGCAAGTTGCATCCACAACATGAACAAGTTTATGATGAAAGAAAGATAAGGATGTTGTCGATGGTAACTCAAATTACCAAGGGACGAGGATGGTACTTACCATCATGAATTTGGTTGATATCCTGGAAGGAGTCAAAATGTTGACGATGATCACGATACATTTGTTGAGAGATTTCATGAAGATGTAATCAATCAGCGATGGCATCAAGTCAAGGGAATGATGAAGCGCAAGTTTATTGGAACCACGGGTACGACACAAAATCGAAACCAAGCTTTTTGTTCAGGGTGAAATGATATGACGAGGAAGATCGACGTAAGCTTAGCTCACCGTCGAAAATTTTGCTCCGGGAAGAAGGACCAGGTAGCACAGTTAAAATTTAGCACAAAAATGACATAGACGATCAGGCTAGGAATGGCTTGAAGGATTTATCAAACTTCTCAACAACAAAGTACTAGGAGTTTTGAATCGCAACGTTGATTTGATTCACTAATCGGTGTTCTTGAGTGAGTAATAACTCAGAACCCGGGGGAAAATTGGAATCGATGAGAATAATAGTTAACGAAGAACTCATAAGAAGTTATGTAGTTTCATGATATTCTCGAGATACCAGAGGGTATACTCGAAGGTAGAGAAGAATAGAGGTTGGATAGGTGTATTGATCTGCAAAAGACAAGAGCTTTAACTTTTCTCAGAAATGGAACCAAAGAAGAATAATATGGTCGGAACCATAGCTACAAGGGATCCAATTTAATGACACTGTAAGAGTTACCCAAATGATTAAATATTTCGCAAGAAGATTCCATCATAAGTTCCACATCGGGTCCATGGGCATGAACACAAGTTCAAGGTCGACTCCCACTTCTTCAATGTATAACCTTTCATTCACCTCTCTCTTTTCAAAAATGACATTAGTTGTTGAAAATTTTACCTGGTGCAATACCAGATAAGTATGACCCGTGAAATCCTTCAGGTTCACACGGATTAGCGAAGGCATAGGTTCAACCCATCAGGGCATCTTAGGAACATATACCACAAACTTCGGAGTAAATAACACAAGCTCGATAGTAGAGCATGCTTGAGAAAGCAGAGGATACATTTACCAAAGGCATTATGTATCCAAGGAAAGGCTTACAAGCTTATTGAATATGAAGGACATTGTTGGATAAAATCTGACAAAGGGTCTGGTGGTCCACACGGGATCCGATGTGAGCATCGGTACTCAACCAGAGGAAGAAAGGATGCAAGGAGATCAGATTATGGAAACAACCGACTAACTCAAAGCTCAAATGCAAAGGGATTATGAATTCCAAGACAAGGGATCAGAAGCAATGCTCTGAGCAGGGATGGATAAGTTGAATAGCCTTAGGGGTACAATCGATGGCAATTTGATTGGTTGAGATACAGCTCATGTTAAAATGATGTCTGAGTTGGAAGGATGAATTCTAGGATCTGATTGAGGATTGCGAGCATTCGCAACATATTGTATCAACAGACTCAAAATGATAATGACAAAGGATGACAATAAGATTACTAGACTTAAGGTATTAACCATAATGCAAGCAAGCAAGAAATTCAAGAAAAATAGGCTGTTGAGGATTTTTAGAAGAACAAATGGTATTACGAAGGCTTTTGGGAAGTACATGAATCAAATGAGGATGAGCGGATACTCGATAGGTGCACAAAATTATCCGTAGGGATATTCAGGTGACAAGGATCTGCAAGGCAGTAAGCTCAAAGGATTCTCGGAACAATGGGGAGCAGTTCAAGGCATCTTGTAATAACAAGATCAATGGGATTGAATGTAAGAATGACAGGTGTATGCAGTTATCAATAGGGATATAACAGTGGTAGGGAGATTGCAAAGGCGGTGGGTACGAGTGTCTCAGGAGAATATCGTAGAGTAACCTCGGAATCTTCTGGTGCAGCAGACAATCATCGGTAACAAGGTGCTCTCCGGATGAAAGTGATCACGAGATCCTAATGTTAGAGTTAGCAAAATCATTTATCCCGAATAGAAGAGAGATTAGAGTCCCAGAGTATAGACGAGGAATAAAAGATCATAATGCCACCCAAATGGCGACGTGGGCCCGTAAGGCACACATCCATGTTAGTAAAAGTTTTTGTAATGTCTAGACTCGACTTCGGCTAAGGAGTGTGGAAGGGGGATTCCTACAGGCAGTTGGCTCTGATACCAACTTGTGACGCCCCTGATTCAATCGTACACTAATCATGCACGCAAATGTGTACGATCAAGATCAGGGTCTCACGGGAAGATATCACAACACAACTCTAGAAACAAATTAAAATAATACAAGCTTTATATTGAGGGCTCGAATACATCAGCTCAAATACAAACGAGTCAGTGGAAGCAACAATATCTGAGTACACACATAAGTTAAACAAGTTTGCCTTAAGAAGGCTAGCACAAAAGTAGCAACGATCAAAAAGGCAAGGCCTCCTGCCTGGGACCTCCTAAACTACTCCTGGTCGTTGTCAGTGGCCTGCACGTAGTAGTAGGCACCTCCCGAGTAGTAGTAGTAGTCATGATCGACTGGCTCCTGGGATCCATCGTCTGGTTGCAGCAATCGGGTATAGGAAGGGGGGAAAGGGGAGCAAAGCAACCGTGAGTACTCATCCAAAGTACTCGCAAGTAAGGAGCTACACTACATATGTATGCATTGGTATCAAATGGAATAAGGGTATCATATGTGGACTGAACTGCAGAATGCCGGAATAAGAGGGGGATAGCTAGTCCTATTGAAGACTACGCTTCTGGCCACCTCCATCTTGCAACATGTAGAAGAGAGCATAAGGTAAGTTCACCAAGTAGCATCGTGTAGCATAATCCTACCCGGCGATCCTCCCCTCGTCGCCCTGTTAGAGAGCGATCACCGGGTTGTATCTGGCACTTGGAAGGGTGTGTTTTATTAAGTTTCCGGTTCTAGTTGTCATAAGGTCAAGGTACAACTCCAAGTCATCCTGTTACCGAAGATCACGGCTATTCGACTAGTTTAACCTCCCTGCAGGGGTGCACCACATTTCCCAACACGCTCGATCCGCTTTGTCTGGACACACTTTCCTGGGTCATGCCCGGCCTCGGAAGATCAACATGTCGCAGCCCTACCTAGGCACAACAGAGAGGTCAGCACGTCAGTCTAAATCCTATGGCGCAGAGGTCTGGGCCCATCACCCATTGCACACCTGCACGTTGCGTGGTCGGCCGGAGAGCAGACCTAGCAACCTCCATTACAAAGGAAGTTGCATTACGCGGTCCAACCCGGCGTGCGCCGCTCAGTTGCTGACGTCACGAAGGCTCCGGCTGATACCACGACGTCGAGTGCCCATAACTTTTCCCGTGTAGTTGGTTAGGGCATATAGGCCAATGGACAGACTCAGATCAAATACCAAGATCTCGTTAAGCGGGTTATTTTGAAATAACCGCGGACACCGACCAGGGCCAGGCCCACCTCTCTCCTAGGTGGTCTCAACCTGCCCTGTCGCTCCACCTCAAAGTAACCGTTGGGGGCCATCGGGAACTCAGGCCCACCACTACCTGGACGGAGCCACCTGTCCTTTCAGCCCCCACATCGGACAACTTGTGGGTACTCAACGAGCCGACCCGACTTTAGTCACCATCTGTTAGCATTTATATATGTATGTATATGTTGGGGAACGTAGTAATTTCAAAATTTTCCTACGCACACGCAAGATCATGGTGATGCATAGCAATGAGAGGGGAGTGTGTTGTCTACGTACCCACGCAGACCGACTGCGGAAGCGTTGACGCAACGTAGAGGAAGTAGTCATACGTCTTCCCGATCCGACCGATCCAAGCACCGTTACTCCGGCACCTCTGAGTTCTTAGCACACATACAGCTCGATGACGATCCCTGGGCTCTGATCCAGCAAAGCGTCGGGGAGGAGTTCCGTCAGCACGACGGCGTGGTGACGATCTTGATGTTCTACTGTTGCAGGGCTTCGCCTAAGCATCGCTACAATATGATCGAGGTGGAATATGGTGGCAGGGGGCACCACAAACGGCTAAGGAATGATCTCAAGGATCAACTTGTGTGTCTGGGGGTGTCCCCTGCCTCCGTATATAAAGGATCCAAGGGGAGGGGCTGGCCGGCCAAGGGGGGCACGCCAGGAGAGTCCTACTCCCTCTGGGAGTAGGATTCCCCCCCCCCCCAATCCTAGTTGGAATAGGACTCCTTGAGGGGGGGAAAGAGAGAGAGGGGGGCCGGCCACCTCTCCTAGTCCTAATAGGACTAGGGGAGGGGGGAGGCGCACGGCCACCTTGGGCTGCCCCTTTCTCCTTTCCATTAAAGCCCACTAAGGTCCATATAGCTCCCAGGGGGTTCCGGTAACCTCCCGGTACTCCGGTAAAATACCGATTTCACCCGAAACACTTCCGGTATCCAAGCATAGGCTTCCAATATATCAATCTTTATGTCTCGACCATTTCGAGACTCCTCGTCATGTCCATGATCACATCCGGGACTCCGAACTACCTTCGGTACATCAAAATGCATAAACTCATAATAACTGTCATCGTAACGTTAAGCGTGCGGACCCTACGGTTCGAGAACAATGTAGACATGACCAAGGCACATCTCCGGTCAATAACCTATAGCGGGATCTGGATGCCCATATTGGCTCCTACATATTCTACGAAGATCTTTATCGGTCAGACCGTATAACAACATACGTTGTTCCCTTTGTCATCGGTATGTTACTTGCCCGAGATTCGATCGTCGGTATCCAATACCTAGTTCAATCTTGTTACCGGCAAGTCTCTTTACTTGTTCCGTAATACATCATCTCGCAACTAACTCATTAGTTGCAATGCTTGCAAGGCTTATGTGATGTGCATTACCGAGAGGGCCCAGAGATACCTCTCCGACAATCGGAGTGACAAATCCTAATCTCGAAATACGCCAACCCAACATCTACCTTTGGAGACACCTGTAGAGCTCCTTTATAATCACCCAGTTACATTGTGACGTTTGGTAGCACACAAAGTGTTCCTCCGGTAAGCGGGAGTTGCATAATCTCATAGTCATTGGAACATGTATAAGTCATGAAGAAAGCAATAGCAACATACTAAACGATCGGGTGCTAAGCTAATGAAATGGGTCATGTTAATCAGATCATTCAACTAATGATGTGACCTCGTTAATCAAATAACAACACCTTGTTTATGGTTAGGAAACATAACCATCTTTGATTAACGAGCTAGTCAAGTAGAGGCATACTAGTGACACTAAGTTTGTCTATGTATTCACACATGTATTATGTTTCCGGTTAATACAATTCTAGCATGAATAATAAACATTTATCATGATATAAGGAAATAAATAATAACTTTATTATTGCCTCTAGGGCATATTTCCTTCAGTCTCCCACTTGCACTAGAGTCAATAATCTAGATTACACAGTAATGATTCTAACACCCATGGAGCCTTGGTGCTGATCATGTTTTGCTCGTGGAAGAGGCTTAGTCAACGGGTCTGCAACATTCAGATCCGTATGTATCTTGCAAATCTCTATGTCTCCCACCTGGACTAGATCCCGGATGGAATTGAAGCGTCTCTTGATGTGCTTGGTCCTCTTGTGAAATCTGGATTCCTTTGCCAAAGCAATTGCACCAGTATTGTCACAAAAGATATTCATTGGACCCGATGCACTAGGTATGACACCTAGATCGGATATGAACTCCTTCATCCAGACTCCTTCGTTCGCTGCTTCCGAAGCAGATATGTACTCCGCTTCACATGTAGATCCCGCTACGACGCTTTGTTTAGAACTGCACCAACTGACAGCTCCACCGTTTAATGTAAACACGTATCCGGTTTGCAATTTAGAATCGTCCGGATCAGTGTCAAAGCTCGCATCAATGTAACCTTTTACGATGAGCTCTTTGTCACCTCCATATATGAGAAACATATCCTTAGTCCTTTTCAGGTATTTCAGGATGTTCTTGACCGCTGTCCAGTGATCCACTCCTGGATTACTTTGGTACCTCCCTGCTAAACTTATAGCAAGGCACACATCAGGTCTGGTACACAGCATTGCATACATGATAGAGCCTATGGCTAAAGCATAGGGAACATCTTTCATTTTCTCTCTATCTTCTGCAGTGGTCGGGCATTGAGTCTTACTCAACTTTACACCTTGTAACACAGGCAAGAACCCTTTCTTTGCTTGATCCATTTTGAACTTCTTCAAAACTTTGTCAAGGTATGTGCTTTGTGAAAGTCCAATTAAGCGTCTTGATCTATCTCTATAGATCTTAATGCCTAATATGTAAGCAGCTTCACCGAGGTCTTTCATTGAAAAACTCTTATTCAAGTATCCCTTTATGCTATCCAGAAATTCTATATCATTTCCAATCAGTAATATGTCATCCACATATAATATCAGAAATGCTACAGAGCTCCCACTCACTTTCTTGTAAATACAGGCTTCTCCAAAAGTCTGTATAAAACCAAATGCTTTGATCACACTATCAAAGCGTTTATTCCAACTCCGAGAGGCTTGCACCAGTCCATAAATGGATCGCTGGAGTTTGCACACTTTGTTAGCTCCCTTTGGATCGACAAAACCTTCTGGTTGCATCATATACAACTCTTCTTCCAGAAATCCATTCAGGAATGCAGTTTTGACATCCATCTGCCAAATTTCATAATCATAAAATGCGGCAATTGCTAACATGATTCGGACAGACTTAACCATCGCTACGGGTGAGAAAGTCTCATCGTAGTCAATCCCTTGAACTTGCCGAAAAGCTTTTGCGACAAGTCGAGCTTTGTAGACAGTAATATTACCGTCAGCGTCAGTCTTCTTCTTGAAGATCCATTTATTCTCAATTTCTTGCCGATCAGCGGGCAAGTCAACCAAAGTCCATACTTTGTTCTCATACATGGATCCCATCTCAGATTTCATGGCTTCAAGCCACTTTGCGGAATCTGGGCTGACCATCGCTTCTTCATAGTTCGTAGGTTCATCATGATCTAGTAGCATGATTTCCAGAACAGGATTACCGTACCACTCTGGTGCGGATCTTGCTCTGGTTGATCTACAAGGTTCAGTAGTATCTTGTCCTGAAGTTTCATGATCATCATCATTAGCTTCCTCACTAATTGGTATAGGTGTCGCAGAAACAGTTTTCTGTGATGTACTACTTTCCAATAAGGGAGCAGGTACAGTTACCTCGTCAAGTTCTACTTTCCTCCCACTCACTTCTTTCGAGAGAAACTCCTTCTCTAGAAAGGATCCATTCTTAGCAACGAATGTCTTGCCTTCGGATCTGTGATAGAAGGTGTACCCAACAGTCTCCTTTGGGTATCCTATGAAGACACATTTCTCCGATTTGGGTTCGAGCTTATCAGGTTGAAGCTTTTTCACATAAGCATCGCAGCCCCAAACTTTAAGAAACGACAACTTTGGTTTCTTGCCAAACCACAGTTCATAAGGCGTCGTCTCAACGGATTTTGATGGTGCCCTATTTAACGTGTATGCGGCCGTCTCTAAAGCATAACCCCAAAACGATAGCGGTAAATCAGTAAGAGACATCATAGATCGCACCATATCTAGTAAAGTACGATTACGACGTTCGGAAACACCATTGCGCTGTGGTGTTCCGGGTGGCGTGAGTTGCGAAACTATTCCACAATTTTTCAAATGTACACCAAACTCGTAACTCAAATATTCTCCTCCACGATCAGATCGTAGAAACTTTATTTTCTTGTTACGATGATTTTCAACTTCACTCTGAAATTCTTTGAACTTTTCAAATGTTTCAGACTTATGTTTCATTAAGTAGATATACCCAAATCTACTTAAGTCATCTGTGAAGGTGAGAAAATAACGATATCCGCCACAAGCCTCGATATTCATCGGACCACATACATCTGTATGTATGATCTCCAACAAATCTGTTGCTCTCTTCATAGTACCGGAGAACGGTGTTTTAGTCATCTTGCCCATGAGGCACGGTTCGCAAGTACCAAGCGATTCATAATCAAGTGGTTCCAAAAGCCCATCAGTATGGAGTTTCTTCATGCGTTTTACACCGATATGACCTAAACGGAAGTGCCACAAATAAGTTGCACTATCATTATCAACTCTGCATCTTTTGGCTTCAACATTATGAATATGTGTATTACTACTATCGAGATTCAATAAGAATAGACCACTCTTCAAGGGTGCATGACCATAAAAGATATTACTCATATAAATAGAACAACCATTATTCTCTGATTTAAATGAATAACCGTCTCGCATTAAACAAGATCCAGATATAATGTTCATGCTCAACGCTGGCACCAAATAACAATTATTTAGGTCTAATATTAATCCCGAAGGTAGATGTAGAGGTAGCGTGCCGACCGCGATCACATCGACTTTGGAACTGTTTCCCACGCGCATCGTCACCTCGTCCTTCGCCAGTGTTCTCTTAATCCGTAGTCCCTGTTTCGAGTTGCAAATATTAGCAACAGAACTAGTATCAAATACCCAGGTGCTACTGCGAGCTCTAGTAAGGTACACATCAATAACATGTATATCACATATACCTTTGTTCACCTTGCCATCCTTCTTATCCGCCAAATACTTGGGGCAGTTCCGCTTCCGGTGACCAGTCTGCTTGCAGTAGAAGCACTCAGTTTCAGGCTTAGGTCCAGACTTGGGTTTCTTCTCCTGAGCAGCAACTTGCTTGCTGTTCTTTTTGAAGTTCCCCTTCTTCTTCCCTTTGCCCTTTTTCTTGAAACTAGTGGTCTTGTTGACCATCAACACTTGATGCTCCTTCTTGATTTCTACCTCCGCAGCTTTCAGCATTGCGAAGAGCTCGGGAATAGTCTTGTTCATCCCTTGCATATTATAGTTCATCACGAAGCTCTTGTAGCTTGGTGGCAGTGATTGGAGAATTCTGTCAATGACGCAATCATCTGGAAGATTAACTCCCAATTGAATCAAGTGATTATTATACCCAGACATTTTGAGTATATGCTCACTGACAGAACTGTTCTCCTCCATCTTGCAGCTATAGAACTTATTGGAGACTTCATATCTCTCAATCCGGGCATTTTCTTGAAATATTAACTTCAACTCCTGAAACATCTCATATGCTCCATGTCGTTCAAAAGGTCGTTGAAGTCCCGATTCTAAGCCGTAAAGCATGGCACACTGAACTATCGAGTAGTCATCAGCTTTGCTCTGCCAGACGTTCATAACATCTAGTGTTGCTCCAGCAGCAGGCCTGGCACCCAGCGGTGCTTCTAGGACGTAATTCTTCTGTGCAGCAATGAGGATAATCCTCAAGTTACGGACCCAGTCCGTGTAATTGCTACCATCATCTTTCAACTTTGCTTTCTCAAGGAACGCATTAAAATTCAACGGAAACACAGCACGAGCCATCTATCTACAATCAACATAAACAAGCAAGATACTATCAGTTACTAAGTTCATGATAAGTTTAAGTTCAATTAATCAAATTACTTAAGAACTCCCACTTAGATAGACATCCCTCTAATCCTCTAAGTGATCACGTGATCCAAATCAACTAAACCATAACCGATCATCACGTGAGATGGAGTAGTTTTCAATGGTGAACATCGTTATGTCGATCATATCTACTATATGATTCACGCTCGACCTTTCGGTCTCTGTGTTCCGAGGCCGTATCTGCATATGCTAGGCTCGTCAAGTTTAACCTGAGTATTCTGCGTGTGCAAAACTGGCTTGCACCCGTTGTAGATGGACGTAGAGCTTATCACACCCGATCATCACGTGGTGTCTGGGCACGACGAACTTTGGCAACGGTGCATACTCAGGGAGAACACTTCTTGATAATTTAGTGAGAGATCATCTTATAATGCTACCGTCAATCAAAGCAAGATAAGATGCATCATAAGATAAACATCACATGCAATCAATATAAGTGATATGATATGGCCACCATCATCTTGTGCTTGTGATCTCCATCTCCGGAGCACCGTCATGATCACCATCGTCACCGGTGCGACACCTTGATCTCCATCGTAGCATCGTTGTCGTCTCGCCAATCTTATGCTTCCACGACTATCGCTACCGTTTAGTGATAAAGTAAAGCATTACATCGCGATTGCATTGCATACAATAAAGCGACAACCATATGGCTCCTGCCAGTTGCTGATAACTCGGTTACAAAACATGATCATCTCATACAATAAAATTCATCATCATGCCTTGACCATATCACATCACAACATGCCCTGCAAAAACAAGTTAGATGTCCTCTACTTTGTTGTTGCAAGTTTTACGTGGCTGCTACGGGCTTAAGAAAGAACCAATCTCACCTACGCATCAAAACCACAACGATAGTTTGTCAAATAGACTCCGTTTTAACCTTCGCAAGGACCGGGCGTAGTCACACTCGGTTCAACTAAAGTTGGAGAGACAGTCGCCCGCAAGCCACCTATGTGCAAAGCACGTCGGGAGAACCGGTCTCGCGTAAGCGTACGCGTAATGTCGGTCCGGGTCGTCTTGTCCAACAATACCGCCGAACCAAAGTATGACATGCTGGTAGGCAGTATGACTTATATCGCCCACAACTCACTTATGTTCTACTCGTGCATATAACATCAAACCATAAAACCTAGGCTCGGATGCCACTGTTGGGGAACGTAGAAATTTCAAAATTTTTCTACGCACACACAAGATCATGGTGATGCATAGCAACGAGAGGGGAGAGTGTTGTCTACGTACCCACACAGACCGACTGCGGAAGCGTTGACGCAACGTAGAGGAAGTAGTCGTACGTCTTCCCGATCCGACCGATCCAAGCACTGTTACTCCGACACCTCCGAGTTCTTAGCACACGTACAGCTCGATGACGATCCCCGGGCTCCGATCCAGCAAAGCATCGGGGAGGAGTTCCGTCAGCACGACGGCGTGGTGACGATCTTGATGTTCTACTATCGCAGGGCTTCGCCTAAGCATCGCTACAATATGATCGAGGTGGAATATGGTGGCAGGGGGCACCGCACACGGCTAAGGAACGATCTCAAGGATCAACTTGTGTGTCTAGGGGTGTCCCCTGCCTCCGTATATAAAGGATCCAAGGGGAGGGGCTGGCCGGCCAAGGGGGGCGCGCCAGGAGAGTCCTACTCCCTCTAGGTGTAGGATTCCCCCCAATCCTAGTTGGAATGAGACTCCTTGAGGGGGGGAAAGAGAGAGAGGGGGGCCGGCCACCTCTCCTAGTCCTAATAGGACTAGGGGAGGGGGGAGGCGCGCGGCCGCCTTGGGCTGCCCCTTTCTCCTTTCCACTAAAGCCCACTAAGGCCCATATAGCTCCCGGGGGGTTCCGGTAACCTCCCGGTACTCCGGTAAAATACCGATTTCACCCGGAAGACTTCCGATATCCAAACACAGGCTTCCAATATATCAATCTTTATGTCTCGACCATTTCGAGACTCCTCGTCATGTCCATGATCACATCCGGGACTCCGAACTACCTTCGGTACATCAAAATGCATAAACTCATAATAACTGTCATCGTAACGTTAAGCGTGCGGACCCTACGGTTCGAGAACAATGTAGACATGACCAAGACACGTCTCCGGTCAATAACCAATAGCGGGACCTGGATGCCCATATTGGCTCCTACATATTCTACGAAGATCTTTATCGGTCAGACCGTATAACAACATACGTTGTTCCCTTTGTCATCGGTATGTTACTTGCCCGAGATTCAATCATCGGTATCCAATACCTAGTTCAATCTTGTTACCGGCAAGTCTCTTTACTCGTTCCGTAATACATCATCTCGCAACTAACTCATTAGTTGCAATGCTTGCAAGGCTTATGTGATGTGCATTACCGAGAGGGCCCAGAGATACCTCTCTGACAATCGGAGTGACAAATCCTAATCTCGAAATACGCCAACCCAACATCTACCTTTGGAGACACCTGTAGAGCTCCTTTATAATCACCCAGTTACGTTGTGACGTTTGGTAGCACACAAAGTGTTCCTCCGGTAAACGGGAGTTGCATAATCTCATAGTCATAGGAACATGTATAAGTCATGAAGAAAGCAATAGCAACATACTAAACGATCGGGTGCTAAGCTAATGAAATGGGTCATGTCAATCAGATCATTCAACTAATGATGTGACCTCGTCAATCAAATAACAACACCTTGTTTATGGTTAGGAAACATAACCATCTTTGATTAACGAGCTAGTCAAGTAGAGGCATACTAGTGACACTAAGTTTGTCTATGTATTCACACATGTATTATGTTTCCGGTTAATACAATTCTAGCATGAATAATAAACATTTATCATGATATAAGGAAATAAATAATAACTTTATTATTGCCTCTAGGGCATATTTCCTTCAGTATATACCCGTGATCACCTCCCGAGTGATCACGGCCTGATAGTATAGCATGGCAGATGGACTAGAATGTAGGGCCACTGATGAAGTACTACCAACCTATACTAAGCATGTAGGAGATCGGTTAAGGTATCAACACTTGTAGCAACAATGACATGCTATGCATCAGGATAGGATTAACGGAAAGCAGTAACATGCTACACTACTCTAATGCAAGCAGTATAGAGAAGAGTAGGCGATATCTGGTGATCAAGGGGGGGGGCTTGCCTGGTTGGTCTGGCAAGAAGGAGGGGTCATCTTCGATGTAGTCGAATTCACGGACATCGCCAGCGGTCTCGGAGTCTACCGGAAAGGATTAACGGAGGGGGAACACAATAAATAACAGATCAATCAAATGTAACACAAAGCAAGACGTGGCAATACGTTGTGCTAGGGGTGGCCTAACGTAGGGATAGAAGATACCGGCGAAGGGGGGAAACATCCGGGAAAGTATTCCCGGTGTTTTGCGTTTTTGGGCAAATGAATCGAAGGGGGAAATTTGCGTGTTCACTATGCTAGGGATGTGTGACGGATGAATGGGCCGCGCATCCGGATTCGTCATATTTTTCTAAGCAACTTTCATGTACAAAACATTCTCATCGGAGTTACAGATTATTTTATACAATTTTTCAAAGTTTTATTGATCTACAGGAATTTATGGATTTAATATTAATAGGAAAAAGAAAAGGTTAAAGTGTTATGGGTACACACAGAGTGTACCCAGCTATTTGCATTTGAGGCCGACAATGGGCCCAGTCAGTAGTTGACTGGTCAAAGGTTGACTTGGGGCCCACCTATTAGTGACTAGACTTAGTTTAGACTTTAATTAAGTTATAATAAATACCAGTGGGGGGCCACTAGTCATAGGGCCATCTAACTAATGTAATAAAACAAAGCAAACAAGAAAAAGAAATCTAACAGGGGCTAATCCCCCGATTTCCTATGCCAGCCCAATCCTGCGGTGTCCCGAGGCCACGGCTGGCGCTCGCACGACCGCTCCCAGAAGAGCGCCGGCGGCCATCGCCCAGCGCATGGGGCGGGGGTGCAGGAGGAGGCCCCGGGCAGGAGCGGCCTGGCGGAAGTGGCCAGGCGCCGGCGGTGCAAGGCAAGGTGGGCGGCGCAGGCGAGCGAAGCCGGTGGTAGTGGCAGCAGTCAGCAACAGCTGCAGGCGGGGAGGGAGCATGGCACGAGCGGCAGGCGGCAGAGTAGCAGAAGAGCAGCGAGCAGAGCCGCATCGGGAAAGCAGCAACAGCAGGAGGACGCACACGGGAGGTCAAGGGCGCGACACGTGACGACCAACTGGCGACGGCACACGTACAGGGAGCTCGGGCGCAGCCATGACGACCCCGGGTGAGCACGGGAATGGCGACTAACGGAGTAGATCGAGGGGGCAAACCAGGGGGATCGAAGGAGGATCTCACAGAGGGGCCCGTGGACATGTCCGGAAGGCACGGGGGTGGCCGGACGAGCAGATTGACGCGGCGGACGAGGCAGACGCCCGCGAAGGGAACACGCGTGCGGGTAGGGATGGCAATTTTATCCATGGATTTGGATACCCATGGATACCCGACCCGGTTGGGCAAGGGTATGGAGCGCATTTCTGCCCATGGGTCCATGGATATGGATACCCATGAACAACCGGGTTGGGCACGGTTATAGTTTTTGCTCCATGGATATCCAGTGGATACCCATATGACATGTGGGTCCATATGCCAGTGACAGTAGAAAGAATGAATCAATGGGAAATGGCATGCAATATGCAACTGGTGCCCTAAGGTATATGTTGCAGAATCAACATTTGGTATGTCACACTTAAAGACCCATCGTATTAGTTGTTGCCTACTTATGTATGCAGCTTATGTTGTCATTTGTGAGTGAATGATGATGAGTTAATTTTTATCTTTGGGAAGGCTTCATGTTGATTTTTCTATGCCCATGGAGCTCCATGGATATGTGGGTATCCAACGGGTTTGGGCATGGGCACAAGTTGTGCCCATGGATAATTTGGTGGATGGGCATAGGGTAGGAAGATGGGTCATGGGTTGGATTTGGACCAGGTCCACCCGCCCCAAACCCGACCCATTGGCATCCCTACATGCGGGGCGTTGCAGGTGCTCCCCGGCGTCGAACTGGTGGTGCAGACGAAGTAGCGGAGCACGTCGGTCCTCCTGGACATCTTCTTTGCCTGCAAGAAGCACGGTGGCCGTGGGATCGACGCGACGATGACGACCGCGGAGCTCGGGCATGGTTCAGATCGAGGGAGAGAGACGAGGAAGAAGAATGAGGGGATTAGGGTTCGGGGTGTCGCGAGGCAGGTCTTGTAGGCGTCGGGGAGGCCGCGGGATGGCCGACACGTCGATAGTTCCGACCATGGTGGCCTGGATGGCTGCCACGCCCCTCCCCTGCCTCCTGTAGTGGGAGGTGGGAGGAGAGGTGGCGGTGGGCTGGGCCGGAGGCACTGTGACTACATATGGTCCTGTGGCCCCGTTTTCATTTCCTTTTTATTTCAAATTCCCTTTTTTGCTTTGCAAAATGTTTGGCCACAAGATGTCTTTTGTAAAATATGGGGTTGTGCCACATAATTACCTTACTATAATTAGCAGTGTCACAAAAAAGGTTTTGTGAGCATTAGTATTCATTTGAATTTTGCATAAATGCGAATGCGTTAAAAAGGTTGTTTCGGGCACTACTTTAAATATGTTAGGGGCAATTCAATATCTCAAATAATATTGGTTTCTTCATGACAATTAGCTAGTGAATTTTGCAACCCAACGAACATTTTTGTTTTACCGCTTAAAGAAATGATAATCCGACTTTATTTTAATTTGAATGTGTATTCGGTTAGGAACAAGATGAGGTTTAGATAAATTAATTGTGATGACATGGCACCATTAGGGTGTGACTACTGTAGCTTAACTACCGGGGTGTTACAAAAGGCATATCTTTAGGATCAGAAGAAACACTCTCATTAGCAAACAATTTCATAAGTTCATCCATCTTTCCACTCAAAACATTAATTTCTTCTATAGTATGAACTTTTTTACAAGTAGATCTTTCGGTGTGCCATCGGGAGGAAAATACTTAGAGATAAAATCATCTTTGCACTTGTTCCAAGAATCAATACTATTTTTAGGCAAAGACGAAAACAAGTTTTAGCACGATCTCTAAACAAAAATGGAAATAGCTTAAATTTAACAATATCATTATCCACATCTGTCTTCTTTTGCATATCACACAAATCAACAAAGCTGTTTAGATGGGTAGCAGCATCTTCACTAGGAAGGCCAGAAAACGGATCTTTCATGACAAGATTCAGCAAAGCAGTATTAATCTCACAAGATTCAGCATCAGTAAGAGGAGCAATCGGAGTGCTAATAAATTCATTATTGTTGGTATTGGAAAAATCACACAATTTAGTATTATCTTGAGCCATCGTGACAAACAATCCAACACACAAGCAAGCAAGAGGCAAACAAAAAGAGGCGAACGAAAAAGAGGCGAGTGGAAAAAGAGGGCAAATAAAACGGCAAGGGTGAAGTGGGGGAGAGGAAAACGAGAGGCAAATGGCAAATAATGTAATGCGAGGGATAAGAGTTTGTGATGGGTACTTGGTATGTCTTGACTTGTGCGTAGATCTCCCCGGCAACGGCGCCAGAAATCCTTCTTGCCACCTCTTGAGCACTGCATTGGTTTTCCCATGAAGAGGAAATGGTGATGCAGCAAACTAGCGTAAGTATTTCCCTCAGTTTTTGAGAACAAAGGTATCAATCCAGTAGGAGACTACACGCAAGTCCGTCGTACATACACAAACAACTAAGAACCTCGCAACCAACGCAATAAAGGGGTTGTCAATCCCTTCACGGTCACTTACGAGAGTGAGATCTGATGGAGATAATAAGATAAATATTTTTGGTATTTTTATGATATAGATAGGAAAATAAAGATTGCAAAATAAAATAGATTGGAAACTTATATGATAAAAGATAGACCTGGGGGCCATAGGTTTCACTAGTGGCTTCTCTCAAGATAGCATAAGTATTACGGTGGGTGAACAAATTACTATCGAGCAATTGATAGAAAAGTGCATAATTATGAGAATATCTAGGCATGATCGTGTATATAGGCATCATGTCCGCGACAAGTAGACCGAAACGATTCTGCATCTACTACTATTACTCCACACATCGACCGCCATCCAGCATGCATCTAGAGTATTAATTTCATAAGAACATAGTAACGCATTAGGCAAGATGACATGATGTAGAGGGATAAACTCAAGCAATATGATATAAACCCCATCTTTTTATCCTCGATGGCAACAATACAATACGTGCCTTGCTTCCCCTGCTGTCACTGGGAAAGGACACCACAAGATTGAACCCAAAGCTAAGCACTTCTCCAATTGCAAGAAAGATCAATCTAGTAGGCCAAACCAAATTGATATTTCGAAGAGACTTGCAAAGATAACCAACCGTACATAAAAGATTTCAGAGAAGAATCAAATATTGTTCATAGATAAACTTGATCACAAACCCACAATTCATTGGATCTCGAAAAACACACCGCAAAAAGAGTTACATCGAATAGATCTCCAAGAAGATCGAGGAGAACATTGTATTGAGATCCAAAGAGAGAGAAGAAGCCATCTAGCTAATAACTATGGACCCGAAGGTCTATGGTAAACTACTCACACATCATCAGAGAGGCTATGGTGTTGATGTAGAAGCCCTCCGTGATGGATTCCCCCTCTGGCGGAGCTCTAGAAAAGGCCCCAAGATGGGATCTCTTGGGTACAGAAGGTTGCGGCGGTGGAAATAGCGTTTTGTGGTGCTCCTGGATGTTTTCGGGGTATATGTATATATAGGAGGAAGAAGTAGGTCGGTGGAGCTGCGATGGGCCCATGAGGGTGGGGGCGCGCCCGGGGGGGGCAGGCGCGCCTCCCTGCATCGTGGCCACCTCGTTTCTTTCTTGATGTTTACTCCAATTCCCCTGGATCATGTTTGTTCCAAAAATAACTCTCCCGAAGGTTTCATTCTGTTTGATATTCCTTTTCTGCGGAACACTGAAATAGGCAAAAACAACAATTTGCACTGGGCCTTGGGTTAGCAGGTTAGTCCCAAAAATAATATAAAGTGTATAATAAATCCCATTAAACATCCAAAACAGATAATATAATAGCATGGAACAAACAAAAATTATAGATATGTTGGAGACGTATCACACCCGTTGTATGTGAACATAGAGCTTATCACACCCGATCATCACGTGGTGTCTCGGCATGACCAACTGTCGCAACGGTGCATACTCAGGGAGAACACTTATACCTTCAAATTTAGTGAGGGATCATCTTATAATGCTACCGCCTTACTAAGCAAAATAAGATGCATAAAGGATAAACATCACATGAAATCAATATAAGTGATATGATATGACCATCATCATCTTGTGCCTTTGATCTCCATCTCCAAAGCACCGTCATGATCACCATCATCATTGGCTTGACACCTTGATCTCCATTTTAGCATCGTTGTCGTCTCTCCAACTATTGCTTCTACAACTATCGCTACCGCTTAGTGATAAAGTAAAGCAATTACATGGCGATTACATTTCATACAATAAAGCAACAACCATATGGCTCCTGCCAGTTGCCGATAACTGTGTTACAAAACATGATCATCTCATACAACAATTTATATAATCACATCTTGACCATATCACATCACAACATGCCCTGCAAAAATAAGTTAGACGTCCTCTACTTTGTTGTTGCAAGTTTTACGTGGCGGCTACGGGCTTAGCAAGAACCGTTCTTACCTACGCATCAAAAAACCACAACGCGGTATAGTGATTGCTTTTTGATCTTCAGAAAGAACCCTGTTCATTGAATCCGATTCAACTAAAGTTGGAGAAACTGACACCCGCCAGCCATCTGTGTGCAAAGCACATCGGTAGAACCAGTCTCATGAACGCGGTCATGTAATGACGGTCCGGGCCGCTTCATCCAACAATACTGCTGAATCAAGAAACAACAAGTGACGACAAGCAATATGTATATACCCACGCCCACTACTCCTTTGTGTTCTACTCATGCATATAACATCTACGCATAGACCTGGCTCTAGTGCCACTGTTGGGGAATGTAGTATTTCAAAAAAATTCCTACGATCACGCAAGATTTATCTAGGGATGCATAACAACGAGAGGGGAGAGTATGTCTACGTACCCTCGTAGACCGAAAGCAGAAGCATTAAGAAACACGGTTGATGTAGTCGAACATCTTCGCGATCCAACCGATCAAGTACCGAACGCACGACACCTCTGCGATCTGCACACGTTCAGCTCGGTGATGTCCCTCGTACTCTTGATCCAGTTGAGGCCGAGGGAGAGTTTTGTCAGCACGACAGCGTGTTGACGATGATGATGAAGTTACCAGCGGAGGGCTTCGCATAAGCACTACGACGATATGACCGAGGTGTGTATCTGTGGAGGGGGGCACCGCACACGGCTAAAACAATTGTCAACTTGTGTGCTATGGGGTGCCCCCTCCCCCGTATATAAAGGAGGGGAGGAGGGGGCCGGCCGGCCCTCATGGTGCGCCCCAAGGGGGGATTCCTACTCCTACTGGGAGTAGGATTCCCCCCTTTCCTAGTCCTAATAGGAGGAGGAAGGAAGGGGAAGACAAGAAGAAGGAAAAGGGGGCCGCCCCCTAGCTCCCAATTCGGATTGGGCTTGGGGGGGCGCGCCCCCACCTTTTGGCCGCTTCCTCTCTCTTCCACTAAAGCCCATGTAGGCCCATTAAGCCCCCGGGGGGTTCCGGCAACCCCCGGTACTCTGGTATATGCCAGAACTCATCCGAAACCATTCCAGTATCCAAACATAACTGAGGGAGTCCTGGATTAGGGGGTCTCCAGACAGCCGGACTATATCCTTTGGCCGGACTGTTGGACTATGAAGATACAAGATTGAAGACTTCGTCTCGTGTCGGGATGGGACTCTACTTGGCGTGGAAGGCAAGCTAGGCAATACGGATATGAATATCTCCTCCTTTGTAACCAACCTTGTGTAACCCTAACCCTCTCCGGTGTCTATATAAACCGAAGGGTTTTAGTCCGTAGAATAACATACAATCATACCATCGGCTAGCTTCTAGGGTTTAGCCTCTCTGATCTCGTGGTAGATCTACTCTTGTACTACCCATATCATCAATATCAATCAAGCAGGACGTAGGGTTTTACCTCCATCAAGAGGGCCCGAACCTGGGTAAAACACCGTGTCCCCTGCCTCCTGTTACCATCCGGCCTAGACGCACAGTTCGGGACCCCCTACCCGAGATCCGCCGGTTTTGACACCGACATTGGTGCTTTCATTGAGAGTTCCGCTGTGCCATCGCCACCAGGAAGGATGTCTCATCCCGTCTTTAAAGACGGCACTGTTGCTAAAGGAGCTTTGGCTGTCGGCCAAACTCTCCGGCTAGGTGGTTTTCTTATGACCGCCTGTTTGGCCGCTGTGCCGATGATGATTTCTTGGGTCATCGAAAGTAATCTTCACGTCAACTCGGAATTCGCCGAGCAGTTAGATCCAATGGAGCTCTCTTCCCTGAACGAGCTCCTGGATCACATTGCCGCCCTGGGAGTCGCTATAGACTACGATCAGATTGGGCCTCAACCCGATCTGAGAGAGATCAACTCTCCCAGGTCACCCATCACGTTGTAGTGGTGGAGGAACAATGCGGCAACCCTTCATCTATCTTAAGGACTAGCTATGTCTGGATTCCCGATCCCTCCAAGCCGGATACCCGCGGAGGGGAGGACGTCACTCAAGGCCTGAACCTAGAGTTAGGCAGCGGGCTAGATTTATCGGAAAACATCCAAGAATCCAAACTTCCGAGTTCAGAAACTCCTTGGCCCATGAGTCTCAGATTGGGTGAGGATTCGGGCTCAATTAAACCCACCCACCCAAACATAAGTGATCTATCCCAAATTAGGCAAGAGCCCGAAGAAACAGTACACCATTACTGGGCCAGATTCCTCCTGGTCATGAACAGGATAAAGGACTGCTGCGAGGAAGACGCAATTTCATTCTTCTGCAATAATTGCACGGACAAGGGAATCCTCAACGCCATAAGTCACCGCGAAATTACACGCTTTGCCGACTTGGTGTCCATAGTACGAAAGTACTATGCGATGGAAAGCGCCTGGAAAACCGAAATAAAATTTTGGGATAATCCGGCCCTGAATACAAACCCAGTCCGAAATAAAAGGGGACATTATCACAATACACCTGGGTTAACTACCAAAAAGCAAAAGCCCTCTATGGGGCAAGGAACTGTACTGGAGGGATGGCTCAACGGACCCTGCAAAATTCATAGTACAGTGGATGCAATACCAACACACAACCTTAGAGCATGTTGGATACTCCGACAGGTGGCCAAAAGTGGTGAGGATCTACTCCTCCCAAATACCACAGAGCACCATACCGCGGAAAACAATACGGTGTTAACGGTCTTTGAGACCTTCGCGTCAAATAATAGACCCAAGCGAACACTCCGCAACATGGCCAAAATCTGCCACGTAGCAGAAATAAAACCTTGGAGTGACACGGCTATTACCTTCAATGCCAGTGACGAACTCAAATTCCGAACAGCCCGAGCACCAGCCGCATTGGTCCTCAGGCCAATCGTGGACGGCTTTCGACTCACCAAGGTACTCATGGACGGCGGCGGCGGATTAAACCTCATCTATGAGGAAACTCTTCAAAAGATGGAAATAGACTGGAGCCGCATTGAGCAAAGTAGCACAACCTTTAGAGGAATCATCCCCAGTCAGGAAGCACGATGTGCTGGGAAAATCACACTAGATGTGGTATTCGGCATGCCGGATAATTACAGGTCCGAAGAAATTACATTCCAAGTGGCCCCGTTCAGCAGCGGATACCACACTCTACTAGGGCGGGAGGCGTTTACAATCTTCCAAGCCATACCCCATTACGGGTACATGAAGGTCAAAATGCCCAGGCCCAACGGAATCATCACTCTTGCTAGTGATCTGGACATAGCACTTCGCGCCGAAAATAAGACAGCCGCACTGGCCCTCGAGGCACTATCCGAAGCCCTAGAGGCAGAGGAACTAACTACGCTGTGCTCCACGGTGAACAGGGACGATGTGATACTCGATAAAAGATCCAAGTCCACCTCCTTTAAACCGGCGGACGAGATAGTCAAATTCCAAGTCCATCCAACAGACCCTACAAAAACAGCTTCCGTCGGGGCACAATTAAACCCTGATGTCGACGCCGCACTGCGAGAGTTCCTACGCGAGAACTGGGACATTTTTGTCTGGCACCCTTCAGACATGCCAGGAATCCCACGCAGGCTGGCCGAGCACAACCTAAATATCCTAAAAGGATTCAAGCCAGTTAAGCAGACTCTTCGGCGTTTCTCTGAACCTAAGAGACAAGCCATGGGAGAGGAACTAGCCAAGCTATTGGAGGCCGGATTCATCAGAGACATAAAACATCCGGACTGGCTAGCAAACCTGGTGATGGTACCAAAGAAGGACAAATCCTGGTGCTTGTGCGTCGATTTTAAGGACCTTAACCAGGCCTGCCCAAAGGATCCTTTCCCCTTCCCCCGCATCGATCAAATCATCGACGCCACCGCAGGACACGATTCATTGTGTTTCCTCGACGCATACTCCGGCTACCATCAAATTAAAATGGCAGAGCCAGACCAAGCCGCAACAACATTCATCACACCATACGGCCCATTCTACTTCAACACAATGCCCTTCGGGCTCAAAAACGCCGGCGCAGCATATCAGTGCATGATTCAAACATGTCAGGCAAACCAGATCAGCAAAACAGTGGAGGCATACATAGATGACGTGGTCGTTAAAACCAAGCATGTCGAAACTCTAGTAGACGACTTGAGGCTCACATTCGATAACCTCCGAACATATGACATCAAGCTCAATCTGGAAAAATGCGTTTTCGGCGTACCAGCCAGAAAGCTCCTGGGATTCATTGTCTCTAGTAGAGGTATTAAAGCTAATCCGGCCAAAATCCAAGCATTGTCACAGTTGGCTACCCCAACAGACCTCAAACAAATACAAAAATTGACTGGATGCGTGGCGGCTCTAAGCCGCTTTATCTCCCACTTGGGAGAAAAGACATTACCCCTTTATCGCCTCCTCTGGCGCACCGAACACTTCGAGTGGATGGATGCCGCCACGGCCGGACTCAACGAAATAAAAGCCATATTGGCAACAAACCCAGTCCTGGCCGCGCCAAACATTGGCGAACCAATGCTATTATACATTGCGGCAACTCATCAAGTAGTAAGCGTAGTGATCGTCGTCGAACGAGAAGCGGACGGACACAAATTCCCCCTTCAAAAGCCGGTATACTATGTGTCCACTGTCCTTACTCCATGCAAATCACGGTACCCGCATTATCAAAAGATAGCGTACGCGATATTTATGGCATCCCGAAAGCTGCGACACTACTTTCAAGAGTGTTCGATAACGATAGCCTCGGAAGTACCACTTAACGATATTGTAAACAACCGCGACGCGATGGGCCGGATTGCCAAATGGGCCATTGAGCTCCTCCCGTTCGACAAAACTTACAAGACACGGCGAGCTATTAAATCGCAAGTTTTGGCTGACTACGTCGCCGAGTGGACGGAAGCCGAACTCCCTAAGGAGTACGACACATATTCAAATTGGATCATGCACTTCGACGGCTCCAAAATGTTGGCTGGTCTGGGGGCTGGCGTTGTTTTGACGTCCCCAACAGGAGATTCAGTTCAGTACATACTACAGATAATGTATACGGACTCCAACAACACAGCCGAATATGAGGCCCTTCTACATGGTCTCCGGATGGCAGTATCCATGGGAATTCAACGCCTAGAGGCGCACGGGGATTTAAACCTCGCGATATCCCAAATAAATGGAGACTTTGATGCCAAGGATCCAAAAATGGCAGCTTATCGCAATGCCGTCCTAAAAATGTCAGCTCGGTTCGAGGGGCTCGAATTTCACCATGTGGCTCAGGAAAACAATCAGGCGGCGGATATCCTCGCCCGCATCGGTGCAAAATGCGACGCGGTCGCTCCCAACATATTTCTGGAAAGGCTCTTCAAGACATCCGTAGCATGGGAAGGGGACACCGGTAACAACAGTCCGGACCCGGCCAAAATACCCGATACCGAACTCTCTAACACAATTGGAGGCCCCGCCACCGAAATAACACATTCAACCCACGAAATAATGGCCATTATTGCCCCGTGGACAGAACCATTCCTGGCCTACCTAACTAGACAAGAACTTCCGAAGGACCAAAATGAGGCACGCTGCATAGTGCGGCGATCCAAGGCCTACAGGGTCCATGAGGGAGAATTGCACAAAAAAAGCGCTACCGTAGTCCTTCAAAGGTGCATCTCCGAAGAGGAAGGGCGGAACCTTTTGGCAGAAATTCACGCCGGACTCGGCGGTCATCACGCCACAGCCCGGGCTCTTGTAAGCAAGGCCTTCCGTACAGGATTCTATTGGCCAACAACCCGGGCAGATGCACAGGACTTGGTCCAACGTTGCGCCGGTTGCCAGCTCTTTGCAAATCAAAGCCACATGCCATCCACCGCCCTCCAAACAATCCCCATTACATGGCCCCTCGCAGTCTGGGGGCTTGACATGGTTGGACCCCTTAAAGGGGGAACCCACAAGAAAAAAAATACTTATTGGTCATGGTGGATAAATTCACCAAATGGATAGAGGCTAAACCGGTTAAAATAGCCGTATCCGGACCGGTGATAGATTTCATATCCAGGGTCGTACACCATTACAGCGTCCCCCACAGCATCATCACTGATAACGGCACGAACTTCACGGCCGATGAGGTAAAACTTTGGTGCAGCAAAATGGTCATCAAGCTCGATTATGCTTCAGTCTATCACCCACAAACCAACGGACAAGTCGAACGAGCAAATGGTCTTATAATGAGCGGCATTAAACCCAGATTAGTGCGCTCCTTAATGAAGTCTAACACGCACTAGGTAGAGGAGCTCGACTCCGTTCTCTGGGGGCTACGGACCACGCCGAATCATAGTACCGGATATACACCATTTTTATGGTGTACGGCGCAGAGGCAGTCCTGCCCTGTGACATAATTCACGACTCACCTCGAGTGCGCATGTATGAAGAAAGAGAAGCCGTCCTCGATCGGTAGGACAGTCTGGACACCTTGGAGGAAGAGCGCAACGTAGCCAAAGCCCGTTCCGCATTTTACCAGCAACAAGCTCGCAGATACCAAAGCAGAGAAGTACGGGCCAAAATTTATAACGTTGGCGAACTAGTTCTACGGCTGCCAGATAAGAAAAAGAACAAGCTCGAGCCCAAATGGGAAGGTCCCTTCATTATCGACCAAGTTCTGACCGGTGGAGCTACCGACTGCGTGATGCATCGACTAGTCGACTCAAGCCGAACCCATGGAACGCAGCCAGGCTTCGAAGATTCTACGCTTAGCACCGGACTCTATGTTAGTCCCCTCCCTTTGACCATTTTCTGCATATGCATCATCTGTCTTGTTTCCCTTTCTTTCTTTTATTTCTCTAGGCCTTCAAGGGTCACCTTGTGCCTCACTCGTACATTACAGATGCGCTAGCCGCACTCTTCATACCTGGCTGCTTCTTTCACAGAAGCTTAAGTTATTTACCTGGGCCTCACGCCCAACACATGTGTTATACTTCCGCATGTACCTTTTTTCACCATTATATGCATCGATATGACTTAAGTTTTGGCCAAGCTGGGTTGCCTGGCTCTTGTATTTATGCCCTACGTTCCCGTTAATTAGGCTAGGGCATAAGGGGAGCACCTCTGCGATTGTTACCGCCGGGTCAGCCGGACATGTACCTCAGACTGGGTGAAGCCGAAAGCTAGCGTTCTTAAGGGAATATTCGGTCGGTGAACAAAAGATGACTTTTATTATCCATATCTGCCCCGAGATGATTTTTCTGCGCTTCTTATCGCAGTCCGGACATGCACTTTAGGGCATGCTTACCCAGGGAAAGGAACCCTTAACGGAACTATTCTCCCTGATCTCCACGCATGCCCCGGTTCTTACATAACCGAGAGGGTATTCGGATACACTCCGGACTGCCGGGTCCCGAGGTTGAAGCGAAAAGGTCCGCCATGACAAAAGATCTACAATCCGGCTAGAAGGCATTATACATGTCACTTTAAAATTACATAGTCAATTTGACTGGTTGAATTCCTCTTCAATACCATCCAATAGGCTGTCTAGTCTACAGTCCTGTTGGGAATACTTTGCGACTAATTCTACTTGGCCGTACACTAAGCTCACAGGGATCTCCTTCCCATCAGGCCCCATAGGTCCAACTTCGGCCATGTGGTTCGGGTCAGCCTTCGTGTACTGTGTCTTCACCATTGCCCAGGCTTCCCTGGTGCCGTGACGGCAGGCCGACATCTTCCATAATCGGAAGCGCCGCTGTGCTCCCTTCAACTTTTCTGCAAGCTCTCCAAGGCCTTCGGGTATGGAGACGGATGGCCACAAGGCCTGGGCGACGCCTTGCATCACCTACCGAACTCGTTCATGCAACTGTGAGAGCTCGGGAAGAAGATCACCCGTTGAACCGGGCATCTCCTCGGCATGATGACCTGTTAGCATACCTACAGACATAACTCTGTCAGCCAGTTTCCTCGCCAAACTCTTTTTCAAAGTTCGTTCAAGCACTTACTAAATATGCCGCGTCGAAGCCACTGATTCTCCTTAACAGAGTCCGACAGTTGGGCACGAACATCTTTTATTTCCACACCCAGCTTGGTGTTGGCATCTAGGAGATCATTCTTCTCCTGCCTCACCCTCGTAAGCATGCTCTCACCGGCCTTCAGCTGGCGTATGAGCTGTTGCTTATCCGGATTTAATCCAGCGTCATCTGCAATTTTATCATCAGATCTGCATATACGCCGCCTTCTAATATGATACTTATCATTCGAAGGATATGTTACCAGAGGGGGTCTCTTTGGGCTCCCCTGCTGCGGCCAGTGCGGCCTGAAGTTGGGCTTTGCACTCTTCCAGCTCCTGGGACAGTTGAGTATTCTTTTCTGTAAGAACCTGCATAACAAATGATCCTTAAATCAATTATCCTAACTTTTTCAAGTCTCAGGGGCTACTGATATATAATCACCAAATTTTCTCACCCATATGTCTTTTACATACTGCTCCGTGGCTCTGGCTAGACCATTTTGAGTGGCACGGAGGTACGCGTCTCCCGAGTTGAAGGCATCCAATGCCTCTTGGGAGAAACAAGCGTCACGAAGAACAGTCCGGCGACGCCTGTGGTTCATGGCACTTTCCACCTCGGAATTGGTGGCGGACAGTTTATCCGCATCCTTTGTCGGAGGAGCACCCGACGCACGCCTCGTATTCGTTCCCGCCTCCGAATCCGGCCTTGGAGCCTGGCTGGTGGAGGCGCGATTGGTAGCCTCTCCGGGTATAGTCCGACGAGCGCTCTTTTTCCTGAAAAGAAGGCATGGGCGTTAGTATGCCTCTGAGAATAATGTCTTGCAATAAAGATGGCGCGCCGTACCGCTGCACTGGTGTCTCAATCCGGACTGCGGGTGTTTTCAGCCTGCCTGGCCTCGCGGCCCCTTGTTGGCTAGTTTCCGCAAGCTCAGCCTTCTGCCTCGAGGACCTCCCTTGCAAAACACGGCTGTTATACGACAATCAAAAACGTGCAAGGACGGACCCCCTTTCGAAGTGCTGGGACTTCGGTCTCAGTCACCTGTGAGGCTGGAAGGAGCCCAGGGTAATCAGCCATAATTCCCACCAAAGCGTTGTCATTACTCGATTGGTAAAATACCCCATCGATCAGCTCCACAGATATGTCCGGATCCTCCTGGGAGGCCGGGTTAAGGGACCGTCCAGGGTCCTCGGGTTGTGGAGGAGGGCTGTTTATCTCCTTTACAGCCTGGCGTAGCTCCTGCGATGAAATCGCTAGACTGAATATTTAACTACGGGAATACGAAACGGATGGGCGAGAAAAGGTCTCCGCTTACCCAGCTCGGAGGATTGTACATAGAGAATCCGCCCTGCGGGTTGACACGAAGGAATTCCTCCTCTTCTCCCTTGTACAAAGTGGATAAGATCTTTATTAGATAAGCAGGCGATCCCGGCCCTTTGCGGCCTTGGCGGGTGGCGTCATCCTCCCCGTTGAAATCCCACATGGGGTGGCCTCTATATTGAAGCGGCTACACCCCCCGCATAATACATATGGCCATGACCTCGATCATGGTCAATCCGGATCGAGCTAAAAAACTTATCCGGCTCATCAGGTAAAGAACGTCCCTGTCATCTTCTTCCTGGGAGCTCCATGGATGCCAGCTCCGGTGCTTCTTCAAAGGGGCATTGTCGAACTCAGGAAGGCCGATTCTAATAGGATCCGGGGGGGGACGTCTTCTATATAAAACCATTCTGAAGGCCTGTCTTCGGACGTCTTCTTTGGGGTTCTGGACAGGTATCCGGTCCCGGCAATACGCCACACTTCGGCTCCGCCCACTTGATATATTGACCCCTTCTGAGAACGGGGCACAAGGCAGAACAGCTTCCTCCATAGAGCGAAATGAGCCTCACAGCCCAAAAACAACTCGCAAAGGGCTACGAATCCCGCGATATGCAGCATGGAGGCAGGCTTATGCAACTAGAGGCCATAGAACTCCAGGAGCCCCTGGAGAAACGGATGAATTGGAAATCCGTGCCCTCTTACCAAATAAGGGACAAGGCATGCCCGCTCTCCCTTGGAGGGATTGGGAAGGCTCTCCGCTTGCTCTCCGCCATTATAGGTGGCAAGCCCGGCTCGAACTGGGACCATGTATGCTGGGGGAAGAAATCCCTTGGTCTGAAGCATCACTAATTTGCTGTGCGGGACGGAACATCTCTCCCAATCTCCAGGCTTGGGGCTAGGGGAGCGAGAGGAGGAGCTGCATCGACCGGCCAGGATGGAATGGATCTCTGTCAAATGTGCTCCGATGAAGGCTCGCTGAGGGAGGATGGTGTGATTTGGATTTGAATCCTCATCTTTTTAATAGGCAGCTCATTCACACAGCTAGGGGGGTAAATGTAAAAACACCCTGGCTCTTCACATTCGCTCGACATGTGGAAAGTGGCCATTATTGGGCGTGGAAGCCAAGGAGTGCAACATTCACAAAAGGCCGGACACTATTTCGACAGGTACACGGAATTTGGAGAGGAACCCGCCTTGCAATGCCGAAGACAATACTGCGCGCCGGACTCATCGCCATTGAAGCCTGGTTCAGGGGCTACTGAGGGAGTCCTGGATTAGGGGGTCTCCGGACAGCCGGACTATATCCTTTGGCCGGACTGTTGGACTATGAAGATACAAGATTGAAGACTTCGTCTCGTGTCCGGATGGGACTCTACTTGGCGTGGAAGGCAAGCTAGGCAATACGGATATGAATATCTCCTCCTTTGTAACCGACCTTGTGTAACCCTAACCCTCTCCGGTGTCTATATAAACCGAAGGGTTTTAGTCCGTAGAATAACATACAATCATACCACAGGCTAGCTTCTAGGGTTTAGCCTCTCTGATCTCGTGGTAGATCTACTCTTGTACTACCCATATCATCAATATCAATCAAGAAGGACGTAGGGTTTTACCTCCATCAAGAGGGCCCGAACCTGGGTAAAACATCGTGTCCCCTGCCTCCTGTTACCATCCGGCCTAGACGCACAGTTCGGGAGCCCCTACCCGAGATCCGCGGGTTTTGACACCGACAGTTACCTTAAACCCACCATATACCTTCCTCAAAGGAGCCACCATACCTACCTATCATGGCATTTCCATAGCCATTCCGAGATATATTGCCATGCAACTTCCATCATCATCATCATATACATGACTTGAGTATTCATTTGTCATATTGCTTTGCATGATCGTAAGATAGCTAGCATGATATTTTCATGGCTTGTCCATTTTTTGATGTCATTGCTATGCTAGATCATTGCACATCCCGGTACACCGCCAGAGGCATTCATATAGAGTCATATTTTGTTCTAGTATCGAGTTGTAATATTGAGTTGTAAGTAAATAAAAGTGTGATGATCATCATTATTAGAGCATTGTCCCATGTGAGGAAAGGATGATGGAAGCTATGATTCCCTCACAAGTTGGGATGAGTCTCCGGACTTCACAAAAAAATAAAAGAGGCCAAAGAAGCCCAAATAAAAACAAGAGGCCAAAGAAGCCCACCAAAAAAATAAAAAAAAACAAAAAACAAAAAAATGAGAGAAAAAGAGAGAAGGGGCAATGTTACTATCCTTTTACCACACTTGTGCTTCAGAATAGCACCATGTTCTTCATATAGAGAGTCTCTTGAGTTATCACTTTCATATACTAGTGGGAATTTTCATTATAGAACTTGGCTTGTATATTCTGATGATGGGCTTCCTAAAACGCCCGAGGTCTTCATGAGCAAGCAAGTTGGATGCACACCCACTTAGTTTTCAGTCTGAGCTTTCATACACTTATAACTCTTAGTGCATCCGTTTCATGGCAATCCCTACTCACTCACATTGATATCTATTGATGGGCATCCCCATAGCCCGTTGATACGCCTAGTTGATGTGAGACTATGTTCTCCTTTTTGTCTTCTCCACAACCACCATTCTATTCCACCTATAGTGTTATGTCCATGGCTCACGCTCATGTATTGCGTGAAAGTTGAAAAGGTTTGAGAACGTCAAAAGTATGAAACAATTGCTTGGCTTGTCATTGGGGTTGTGCATGATGTGTATATTTTGTGTGGTGAAGATGGAGCATAGCCAGACTATATGATTTTGTAGGGATAGCTTTCTTTGGCCATGATATTTTGAAAATACATGATTTCTTTATTAGTAGGCTTGAAGTATTATTGTTTTTATGTCAAATGATAGACTATTGCTTTGAATCACTCGTGTCTTAATATTCATGCCATGCTTAGATTATGTGATCAAAATTATGCTAGGTAGCATTCCACATCAAAAATTATCTTTTTATCATTTACCTACTCGAGGACGAGCAAGAATTAAGCTTGGGGATGCTGATACATCTCCGTCGTATCTATAATTTTTTATTGTTCCATGCCAATATTCTACAACATTCATATACTTTTGGCAACTTTTTATACTATTTTTGGGACTAACATATTGATCCAGTGCCCAGTGCCAGTTCCTGTTTGTTGCATGTTTTTTGTTTCACAGAAAATCCATATCAAACGGTGTCCAAACGGGATAAAAACCGATGAAGATTTTTTTGGAATATATGTGAATTTTGGGAAGTGAAATCAACGCGAGACGATGCTCGAGGGGCCCACAAGGCAGGGGGCGCGCCCCAGGAGGGCAGGCACGCCCCTGACCCTCGTGGCCACCCTGTAAGGCGGTTGATGCCCTTCTTTCGCCGCAAGAAAGCTAATATCCGGATAGAGATCATGTTAAAATTTCAGCCCAATCAGAGTTACGGATCTCCGGGAATATAAGAAACGGTGAAAGGGTAATATCTGGGAACGCAGAAACAGAGAGAGACAGAGAGACAGATCCAAACTCGGAGGGGATCTCGCCCCTCCCATGCCATTGAGGCCAAGTACTAGAGGGGAAACCCATCCCCCATCTAGGGAGGAGGTCAAGGAAGGAGAAGACGACGGGCCCCCCCTCCCCATCTCTTCCGGTGGCGCCGGAACGCTGCCGTGGCCATCATCATCACCGCAATCTTCACCAACAACTTCACCGCCATCATCACCAACTCTTCCCCCTCTATGCATCGGTGTAACCTCTCTCTTATCCACTGTAATCTCTACTTAAACATGGTGTTCAACGCTATATATTATTTCCCAATGATGTATGGCTATCCTATGATGTTTGAGTAGATTCGTTTTGTCATATGGGCTATTTGATGATCGTGATTGGTTTGAGTTACATGTTTTATTATTGGTGCTGTCCTATGGTGCTCTCTGTGTCACGCAAGCGTGAGGGATCCCCTCTGTAGGGTGTTGCAATACGTTCATGATTCGCTTATAGTGGGTTGCGTGAGTGACTGAAACACAAACCCGAGTAAGGGGGTTGTTGCGTATGGGATAAAGAGGACTTGATGCTTTAATGCTATGGTTGGGTTTTACCTTAATGATATTTAGTAGTTGCGGATGCTTGCTAGAGTTCCAATCATAAGTGCATATGATCCAAGTAGAGAAAGTATGTTAGCTTACGCCTCTTCCTCATATAAAATTGCAATAATGATTACCAGTCTAGTTATCGATTGCCTAGGGACAAATAACTTTCTCGTAACAAAAAGCTCTTTAACTAACTTAGTTGTGTATTTATCTAAACAGCCCCTACTTTTTATTTAATTGATCTTTATTATCTTGCAAACCTATCCAAAAACACCTACAAAGTACTTCTAGTTTCATACTTGTTCTAGGTAAAGCGAACATCAAGTGTGCGTCGAGTTGTATCGGTGGTCGATAGAACTTGAGGGAATATTTGTTCTGCCTTTAGCTCCTTGTTGGGTTCGACACTCTTACTTATCGAAAACTATTGCAATCCCCTATACTTGTGGGTTATCAAGAATGGGTTCCACCTGACTCACGTCCTTATGGACGGAGGTAGCAGCCTTAATCTGCTCTATCAGGATACAGCATGAAAAATGGGAATTAACCCATCTCGGATCAAGCCCACGAGGACTACCTTCAAAGGAGTCATACCAGGTGTAGAGGCCCAATGTGCAGGCTCAATCACACTAGATTTTGTCTTCGGATCTCCGGACAACTTCCGAAGCGAGGAGTTAATCTTTGATATCGTCCCCTTTCGCAGCAGCTATCAAGCACTGCTCGGACGAACCGCGTTCGCTCGATTCAACGCAGTACCACACTATGCTTATCTCAAGCTCAAGATGCCTGGTCCATGCAGCGTCATAACAGTCAACGGAAATACGGAACGCTCCCTCCATACAGAAGAGCACACAGCTGCCTTAGCAGCAGAAGTACAGAGCGGCCTTCTCAAGCAGAACCTTAATTCGGCTGCCGAGCCCACGGACACCGTTAAGAGGGTCCGAACCACTCTACAGCAGGAGAGCTCGGCTCGTCAGGAGCTCGACTAGCAATCCGGCCTCCATCGTAGTTTCGATCAAGTGGTGGCATTCGTGCTGCGTGTACATAACTACGCACTCAAAATCCCATGGGTATCGATGGAGGCATAGCTAGCTTGTGGTCCGTAGTATGGCTCAACCAACATCGGATATACACATACTTTCATGTTTACTTGTTTCCTTTGCAGGTCTCAATCCCACAGGCACCATTCGGTGGTCTGGTCATCGGTCCTCTTGAAGGATAAACACACCAAGACAGCGAGAAACACAGACATACGGGGGACTTTTTAGGTGATTCTGTTAACGATAACTTTACCTATTTTCAGGACCCACATGCAGCTCTCCCTTGGTTTCAGCATGTCAAATAGCCTGTTGCTTATCGCACTACCTGTATCAATGCGCTTTGACGTACTAATTAAATTACAATGAGAACAGTTCATGGCTGGAGCTGTAGGACTCCAACTTTTTTACCTTCGTACCTTTTCTATTTTCCTTCTTTTTTCCAGCTCCCCTGTGGATAATCCTATCAGGTAGCACCCGTACACTTTGGTACGTTTTCATGTTCGCCAGGGGCTGCTCATCACCCCACACTATGTCAATAAAAGTTCGAACACTTTTTATAAGTTTAGTTCGGCACCCCGAATTTGGCATTATATGCATTGGCTCCGAATCATGTCTTTGTTCAATAGTTGGGTTGCGTGGCTCCTGTGCTTGCTACCTTACGTTTCGCTATATCAGCTAAGGTGGTAAAGGGAGAACTACTGCGATTGTGCCTTGGTTTATTCAAAGGAGGACCTTAGTAGAGAAAGCCGAAAACTGACTGTCATGATGCGGCGAGAGCCGGCCAGCTGTTCGGAGGTTGTAAATCGTTGGAGATTTCTTCCGCATTATGCGAAGGATTGGTACTTCCCGATCAGACGCTTATAGCACTCTAGTTCGGATACTAGGGGCTGCGCCCATGTTTTTGTTGTCGCACTCCTATGGCTAAGTGAGGGCGTTACAGCTGCATAGTCGAGTTGCCTGGTTTGTTGCGCTAAACAACTCCTTCAAGGACCATCTAATTGGATCAAGATTGTTTAGATTCATCCCGAACACCCCCGTACTACCTACATGGGGGCAGAAGCCGATGACTGGTTAACCCTCAGATTTCATACAACACGACCGCACATGAAGTAAAAATTTAAAAACATGACAAAGCATTATATTGCATAAACAATTTGTTTTATACAAGGCAGAGGGAGCCCGGGTACATTCATTCAAAGATGGTGTCCTTCGCACAATGATCCGCAACAATGTGGGACCCCTCTAAAACATCGCTGAAGTATCGCTCAGGTGTGCGGGGCTCCTTGCCCTCCGGCGGCCCCCCGGTCGCTAACTTGACAGCGTCCAGCTTCGCCCACCAGACCTTGCAATAAGAGAAGGCCAGACGCGCGCCCTCGATGCAGACAGACCACTTGATGACATCCAGCCGAGGACAGGCATCCCCTAGCTTCTTCACGAGGCCGAAGTAGCTGCTAGGAATAGCTTCGGCTGGCCACAGTCGGATTATCATATCCTTCATGGCTAGTTCGGCCATCTTGTGCAGCTCGACCAGCTGTTTCAGCTGATCGCTGAAGGGTACCGGATGTTCTGGCGCGCAATATTGCGACCAGAACAACTTCTCTATGGAGCTCCCTTCTTTGGCTCGGAAGAACTCCGCAGCGTCGGTCACACTGCATGGCAGATCAGCAAAGGCCCCTGGAGAACTCCGAATCAGGGTTAGTAAAAGAAATTTCCTCTTCACACTCCTGCTTTGCATATTGAATGCCTTACCCGCTGCAATCTTCCTGGCCTCCTGGATCTCATGAAGGGCGTCCTGGGCTTCAATCCGGGCCGCCTTCGCACTCTTACTAGCCTTGACAAGTTTGGCCTCTTGAGCCGACACATTGTGCTCCAAGGTCTCGCACTTCCTCACCGCGTCCTGGAGCTCCTGTTGGACTTCATTGACTCGGGCCTTGAGCCTCTTATGGGCGTCCTGCTCCTTGACAGCCTTCCCCTCAGCTTCGATCAGGGCTGCTTTCAGGGCCTCGACCTCGGTCGTCACCTCTGTTCACATCATGGTATTTCGATCATTGCATATCATTTTCCCTTTTTCGAATCTATAACAGGTTATTACTTACCTTGTTTTTCCTGGAGCTACCACTTCACCTGGCCCAGCTCCTCCTCGGCCTCCGTTAGTTTCTGCTTCAGTCCAGAGACTTCGGCAGTATGCGAGGCCGCGGCCAATAGTGATGCCTGTGCATACATTTCAGACAAATTTAGTAAGTTTCCTGCAATAGGAGATTGATCCTCTGTCCGCCTTTTTCTTTTCGAACACCGGACAGTGTCTCGGGGGCTACTGTCTATATTGGGATTTTCTCCTTCTTTGCGCTACTTACCTCAAAACCTGTTAACAGGCTGCCGTAGGCTTCGGTTAGTCCGCTCTTGGTGGACTGAACCCTTTCAATTACCGTGCCCATAAGGACACGATGCTCATCCACAATGCAAGCGCCTCGCAGCGCTTCCAGCAGATTATCCAGTGCCCCTGGTTGGACAGGGGTCACCGGGGGAACAGGCATCCCCCCTTCTGCAGAAGGAGGTCACGTGCCGAGTTCCGAAGCAACCTCGGTCTCTGGAATTGAGTCCAGCTAAGGGTCGAACTGAGTACGACCCTCCCCACTAGTCTCCATGGGGATCGATTCCCCTTGGTGTCTGGCGACGGGGATTTCGCCTTCTGGCGCCTCCTAAGCCTCTCCCCCGCCTGGAACAGTCCTTCGGGACAGCACCTCCGCATCATCCTTGGCCTTGGGGGAGTGAGAGGCTGGCGGTGAATCGCTGGCCATCGCCTTGGAATCCAGCGAGCCTCCTAACAAGGATCGCGGGGAGCTGTGGTGGGCCGGACTACAATAACATAATCAATCGTGTTAATACAATAAGGGGGAGACACTTTATGGGCGGATATAAGTCGTACTACTTATGATGCGGCCCGAGGCTTAGTGCGGGGGCGTCTCTCTGCACTGTTGTCAACGTCCCATGCGGAGTTATCCGCGAGGGAGCCTTTCCCCTTCTTGGGCGCCTCCGCCTCCAGAATTGTGGAGGTCGCCCTCTTCTTCCTCCCCCCAATCAGGGGGAGAGTCGCTTTCCTCCTCCTCCTCCTCCTCCTCGTCTTCGGCAGCGGGTGAACGGGTCTTGTCTTCGGACATCACATTCGAAGTGCCTTTGCGACGGGGGCCACTCCGGACCCGCTTGGCTTTTCCTGGGGCCTTCTTCTCTGGTGCCTTATAAGGCACCGGCTCCAGCATCTTCGCTAAACATGGAATGACTGGTTCTTCAGGCACGGGAGCCGGACACCGGATCTGCTTCGCCTTCTTCAACCAGCACTGAAAAAGCAATGATAATAAAAGCTTAGATGACACCCTTGAAACAAGCAAGTAGGGGATGTGTTGAAAATAACATACCTCGTTGGGGACGTGATTTATGTCGTGACCACGGTCCGAATCTGTGGCCGGCGGTGATACGTCTCCAATGTATCTATAATTTTTGATTGCTATATTATCTACTGTTTTGGACTGTATTGGGCTTTATTTTCCACTTGTATATTATTTTTGGGACTAACCTATTAACCGGAGGCCCAGCCCAGAATTGCTGTTTTTTTGCCAATTTCAGTGTTTCGGATAAACGGAATATCAAACGGAGTCCAAACGGAATAAAATCTTTGGGAATGTGATTTTCTCACCAAACGTGATCCAGTAGACTTGGACCCTGCTCCAAGGAACAAAAGAGGCGGTCACGAGGGTGGGGGGCGCCCCCCCTAGGGCGCGCCCCCTGTCTCGTGGGCCCCGCGTTGCTCCTCCGGCGTACTTCTTCCTCCTATATATACACACGTACCCCCAAACGATCAGGAGGAGGCAAAAACCTAATTCCACCGCCGCAACTTTCTGTATCCATGAGATCCCATCTTGGGGCCTGTTCTGGAGCTCCGCCGGAAGAGGGCCGTCATCACGGAGGGCTTCTACATCATCCTAGCCTCTCCGATGAAGTGTGAGTAGTTTACCTCCGACCTTTGGGTCCATAGTTAGTAGCTAGATGGCTTCTTCTCTCTCTTTGAATCTCAATACAAAGTTCTCCCCCTCTCTTGTGGAGATCTATTCGATGTAATCTTCTTTTTGCGGTGTGTTTGTTGAGACCGATGAATTGTGGGTTTATGATCAAGTCTATCTATGAATAATATTTGAATCTTCTCTAAATTCTTTTATGTATGATTGGTTATCTTTGCAAGTCTCTTCGAATTATCCGTTTGGTTTGGCCAACTAGATTGGTAGTTCTTGCCATGGGAGAAGTGCTTATCTTTGGGTTCGATCTTGCGGTGTCCTTACCCAGTGACAGAAGGAGCAGCAAGGCACGTATTGTATCGTTGCCATCGAGGATAACAAGATGGGGTTTATTTCATATTGCATGAATTTATCTCTCTACATCATGTCATCTTGCTTAAGGCGTTACTTTGTTTTTTACTTAATACTCTAGATGCATGCTGGATAGCGGTCGATGAGTGGAGTAATAGTAGTAGATGCAGAATCGTTTTGGTCTACTTGTCACGGACGTGATTCCTATATACATGATCATGCCTAGATATTCTCATAACTATGCTCAATTCTGTCAATTGCTCAACAGTAATTTGTTCACCCACCGTAGAATACTTATGCTCTTGAGAGAAGCCACTAGTGAAACCTATGGCCCCCGGGTCTATTCTCATCATATCAATCTCCATCACTTTAATCTTGTTTTGCTTTTTTACTTTGCTTTTACTTTTTACTTTGCATCTTTATACCAAAAATACCAAAAATATTATATCTATCAGATCTCACTCTCGTAAGTGACTGTGAAGGGCTTGGCAACCCCTAATCACGTTGGTTGCGAGTAGCTATCGCTTTGAGAAAGTACGAGGGACTTGAGCGTGTGCTCCTACTGGATTGATACCTTGGTTCTCAAAAACTGAGGGAAATACTTACGCTACTCTGCTGCATTATCCCTTCCTCTTCGGGGAAAACCAATGCAAGTTCAAGACGTAGCAAGAAGGATTTCTGGCACCGTTGCCGGGGAGTCTACACAAAAAGTCAACATACCAAGTACCCATCGCAATCCCTATCTCTCGCATTACATTATTTGCCATTTGCCTCTCGTTTTCCTCTCCCCCAATTCACCCTTGCTGTTTTATTCGCTCTCTCTCTCTAACCTTCCTCTCTATTTGCCTCTTTTTGCCCGCTTGCTTTTTTGTTTGCTCGTGTGTTAGATTGCTTGTTTGTCGCGATGGCTCAACCGAGATTTGGTGATCTTCACCTTAAAAGGTTAGAGGAGATCAAAACCAATGTTAGTTAGTTTATGGTTTTGCAATTTGAGCATAATAATTTCTTTAGAAACGAGCTTAAGGAACAAAAAAGTTTTATGAGTTATATGAATAAATAGCTTGATGATATGTCTAAAGAATTTGAGGGTATAAGATCCCAAATTGCTCGTCTAGAAAAGATGACTGCTGAAATTTCGGATATGCAAGCCACCTTAGTCAATAAGATGGCTGCTAAACCGGATTCCTATGAAAATCAAGATGAAGATCTAAAAGTTATTGATCCCCTATTAAATCTTTATTTTGCAATATTAATCTTGATGAAACTGAATATGATCTTCCTTTACCTAGAAGGCGTTCTAAAAATTCGGAGTATTTAGATCTTAATGATGAAATTGATGAAAGTGGGATTGAAAGAAATAAAAATCTAGATGTTTCTAAACCCACTATATTGGATTTCAAGGAATTTAATTATGAAAGTTGCTCTTTAATTGATTGTATTTCCTTGTTGCAATCCGTGCTAAATTCTCCACATGCTTATAGTCAAAATAAAGCCTTCACCGAACATATTGTTGATGCCTTGATGCAATCTTATGAAGAAAAACTTGAGTTGAAAGTTTCTATCCCTAGAAAACTCTATGATGAGTGGGAACCAACTATTAAAATTAAAATTAAAGATCATGAGTTTTATGCTTTGTGTGATTTGGGTGCTAGTGTCTCTACTATTCCCAAGACTTTGTGTGATTTGCTAGATTTCCGTAATTTTGATGTTTGCTCTCTAAACTTGCATCTTGGGGATTCCACTATTAAGAAACCTATGGGAAGCATTAATGATGTTCTTATTGTTGCAAATAGGAATTATGTGCCCGTAGATTTCATTGTTCTTGATATAGATTGCAATCCTTTTTGCCCTATTATTCTTGGTAGACCTTTCCTTAGAACGGTTGGTGCGATTATTGATATGAAGGAAGGGAATATTAGATTTCAATTTCCATTAAAAAAGGGCATGGAACACTTTCCAAGAAAGAAAATAAAATTACCATATGAAACTATCATGAGATCCACTTATGGATTGCCTACCAAAGATGGCAATACTTAGATCTATCCTCGCTTTTATGCCTAGCTAGGGGCGTTAAACGATAGCGCTCGTTGGGAGGCAACCCAATTTTATTTTTATTCCTTGCTTTTTGCTCCTGATTAGTAATAAATAAATTATTTAGCCTCTGTTTTGGTTGTGTTTTTTTGTGTTTAATTAGTGTTTGTGCCAAGTAGAACCGTTGGGAAGACTTGGGGAAAGTCTTGTTGAACTTGCTGTAAAAAACAGAAACTTTAGCGCTCACGAGAATTTCTGTCATTTTTATTTGAAGAGTGATATTTAGTTAATTATTTTTTCAGATGATTAATAGATAAATTCCTCACGTCCAGAAATTTATTTTATAATTTTTGGGGTTCCAGATCTTGTGCTAGCTACAGATTACTACAGACTGTTCTGTTTTTGACAGATTCTGTTTTTCGTGTGTTGTCTGCTAATTTTGATGAATCTATGGCTAGTAAAATAGTTTATAATCCATAGAGAAGTTGGAATACAGTAGGTTTAACACCAATATAAATAAAGAATGAGTTCATTACAGTACCTTGAAGTGGTCTTTTGTTTTCTTTCGCTAACGGAGCTCACGAGTTTTCTATTTTGAGTTTTGTGTTGTGAAGTTTTCAAGTTTTGGGTGAATTCTTTTGATGGATCATGGAACAAGGAGTGGCAAGAGCCTAAGCTTGGGGATGCCCATGGCACCCCCAAGATAATCCAAGGACACCAAAAAGTCAAAGCTTGGGGATGCCCCGAAAGGCATCCCCTCTTTCGTCCACTTCCATCGGTAATTTACTTGGAGCTATATTTTTATTCACCAACATGATATGTGTTTTGCTTGGAGCGTCTTGTATTATTTGTGTCTTTGTGTCTTAGTATGCCACAATCATCCTTGCTGTACACACCTTTTGAGAGAGCCATACATGAATTAAAATTTGATAGAATACTCTACGTGCTTCACTTATATCTTTTGAGCGTAGTAGTTTTGTTCTATGTGCTTCACTTATATCTTTTGAGCTACTTTGCTCTATGTGCTTCACTTATATCTTTTGAGCTAGATAATTTTGCTCTATGTGCTTTACTTATATATTTTGAGCGTTATAATTTTGCTCTATGTGCTTCACTTAGATCTTTTAGAGCACGGTGGTGGATTTGTTTTAAAGAAACTATTGATCTCTCATGCTTCACTTAAATTATTTTGAGAGTATCTTAATAGCATGGTAATTTGCTTAATAATAATATGCTTGGTATTCAAGATTTGTGAAGCTTTCTTTTGAGTGTGTTGAATACTAAGAAAATATTGAAGCATGATAATTGTTTTGAGATATGGAGGTGATAATATTAAAGTCATGCTAGTTGAGTAGTTGTGAATTTAAAGAATACTTATGTTAGAGTTTGTGATTCCCGTAGCATGCACGTATGGTGAACCGTTATGTAACGAAGTCGGAGCATGATTTGTTTATTGATTGTCTTCCTTATGAGTGGCGGTCGGGGACGGGCGATGGTCTTTTCCTACCAATCTATCCCCCTAGGAGCATGCGCGTAATACTTTGCTTTGATAACTTCTAGATTTTTGCAATAAGTATATGAGTTCTTTATGACTTATGTTGAGTCCATGGATTATATGCATTCTCACCCTTCCACCTTTGCTAGCCTCTCTAATACCGCGCACCTTTCGCCGGTATCATACACCTACCATATACCTTCCTCAAAACAGCCACCATACCTACCTATTATGGCATTTCCATAGCCATTCCGAGATATATTGCCATGCAACTTTCCACCATCTAGTTCATCATGACACATTCATCATTGTCATATTGCTTAGCATGATCATGTAGTTGACATAGTATTTGTGGCAAAGCCACCGTTCATAATTTCTTCATACTTGTCACTCTTGATTCATTGCGCATCTCGGTACACCGCCGGAGGCATCCATATAGAGTCATACTTTGTTTTAGAATCGAGTTGTAATCATTGAGTTGTAAATAAATAAAAGTGTGATGATAATCATTCAATAGAGCATTGTCCCAATAAAAAAAGGCCAAAGAAAAAAAGAAGGCCAAAAAAAGAAAATAAATAAAAAGGGGCAATGCTACTATCCTTTTTCCACACTTGTGCTTCAAAGTAGCACCATGATATAGCAAGTCTCATATATTGTGCTTCAAAGTAGCACCATATTATTCATATAGAGAGTCTCACATGTTTTCACTTTCATATACTAGTGGGAATTTTTACATTATAGAACTTGGCTTGTATATTCCAATGATGGGCTTCCTCAAATTGCCCTAGGTCTTCATGAGCAAGCAAGTTGGATGCACACCCACTAGTTTCTTTTGTTGAGCTTTCGTACATTTATAGCTCTAGTGCATCCATTGCATGGCAATCCCTACTCACTCACATTGCTATCTATTGATGGGCATCTCCATAGCCCGTTGATACGCCTAGTTGATGTGAGACTATCTTCCCCTCCTTTTTGTTTTCTCCACAACCACCATTCTATTCCACCTATAGTGTTATATCCATGGCTCACGCTCATATATTGCGTGAAGATTGAAAAAGTTTTGAAAAAGTTAGAGTATGAAACAATTACTTGGCTTGTCATCGGGGTTGTGCATGATTTAAATACTTTGTGTGGTGAAGATGGAGCATAGCCAGACTATATGATTTTGTAGGGATAACTTTCTTTGGCCATGTTATTTTGAGAAGACATAATTGCTTTATTAGTATGCTTGAAGTATTATTATTTTTTATGTGAATATAAAATTTTTTCTTGAATATTTCTAACCTGAATATTCATACCACAATTAAGAAGATTTGCATTGAAATTATGCCAAGTAGCACTCCGCATCAAAAATTCTCTTTTTATCATTTACCTACTCGAGGACGAGCAGGAATTAAGCTTGGGGATGCCTGATACGTCTCCAACGTATCTATAATTTTTGATTGCTCCATGCTATATTATCTACAGTTTTGGACTATATTGGGCTTTATTTTCCACTTTTATATTATTTTTGGGAATAACCTATTAACCGGAGGCCCAACCCAGAATTGCTGTTTTTGCCTATTTCAGTGTTTCGGATAAACGGAATATCAAACGGAGTCCAAAAGGAATAAAATTTTGGGAACGTGATTTTCTCATCGAATGTGATCCAGGAGACTTGGACCCTGCTCCAAGGAACAAAAGAGGCGGTCATGAGGGTGGGGGGCGCCCCCCTAGGGCGCCCCCCCTGCCTCGTGGGCCCCTCGTTGCTCCTCCGGCGCACTTCTTCCTCCTATATATACACACGTACCCCCAAACGATCAGGAGGAGGCAAAAACCTAATTCCACCGCCGCAACTTTCTGTATCCACGAGATCCCATCTCGGGGCCTGTTCCGGAGCTCCGCCGAAAGAGGGCCATCATCATGGAGGGCTTCTACATCATCCTAGCCTCTCCGATGAAGTGTGAGTAGTTTACCTCAGACCTTCGGGTCCATAGTTAGTAGCTAGATGGCTTCTTCTCTCTCTTTGAATCTCAATACAAAGTTCTGCCCATCTCTTGTGGAGATCTATTCGATGTAATCTTCTTTTTGCGGTGTGTTTGTTGAGACCGATGAATTGTGGGTTTATGATCAAGTCTATCTATGAATCATATTTGAATCTTCTCTGAATTCTTTTATGTATGATTGGTTATCTTTGCAAGTCTCTTCGAATTATCCGTTTGGTTTGGCCAACTAGATTGGTAGTTCTTGCCATGGGAGAAGTGCTTAGCTTTGGGTTCGATCTTGCGGTGTCCTTACCCAGTGACAGAAGGAGCAGCAAGGCACATATTGTATCGTTGCCATCGAGGAAAACAAGATGGAGTTTATTTCATATTGCATGAATTTATCTCTCTACATCATGTCATCTTGCTTAAGGCGTTACTCTATTTTTAACTTAATACTCTAGATGCATGCTGGATAGCGGTCGATGAGTGGAGTAATAGTAGTAGATGCAGAATCGTTTCAGTCTACTTGTCACGGACGTGATGCCTATATACATGATCATGCCTAGATATTCTCATAACTATGCTCAATTCTGTCAATTGCTCAACAGTAATTTGTTCACCCACCGTAGAATACTTATGCTCTTGAGAGAAGCCACTAGTGAAACCTATGGCCCCTGGGTCTATTCTCATCATATCAATCTCCATCACTTTAATCTTGTTTTGCTTTTTTACTTTGCTTTTACTTTTTACTTTGCATCTTTATACCAAAAATACCAAAAATATTATATCTATCAGATCTCACTCTCGTAAGTGACCGTGAAGGGCTTGACAACCCCTATTCGTGTTGGTTGCGAGTAGCTATCGCTTTGTGCAGGTATGAGGGACTTGGGCGTGGGCTCCTACTGGATTGATACCTTGGTTCTCAAAAACTGAGGGAAATACTTACGCTACTCTGCTGCATCATCCCTTCCTCTTCGGGGAAAACCAACGCATGCTCAAGACGTAGCAGGCGGTATCTCGTTGCCCTTGAAGAGCAACTTCCAGGCATCTTCATGAGCTATTTCGAAGAGCCTTTCCAAGGTGTGGTGCTTTTTCGGGTTGAAATCCCATAGAGGGAGGCTTCGTGGCAGGGGAGGATCCGGCGCACCAGCATCACTTGGATTATGCCGACAAGCTTGATGTCCCTATCAATCATGCTTTGAATGCGCGTTTGTAGTGCAATCAGCTCATCTGACGAACACCAGTTCGGGCTCTTCTCGACCCAGGAGGTGAGTCACACGGGAGCGCTGGAGTTGAATGTGGCAGCCGCGGCCCAGGTGGCACCGCGGGGTTCAGTGATGTAGAACCATTGTTTCTGCCATTCCTTGATAGACGCCACGAATGTGCCTTTTGGCCAAGAGACATGGGTGAGCTTGCTCACCATGGCGCCCCCTCACTCTGTGTGCTGTCCATCCACCACCTTGGGCTTCATGTTAAAGGTTTTGAGCCACAGCCCGAAGTGGGGTTGGATGCGGAGGAAGGCCTCGCACATGACGATAAACGCCGAGATATTGAGGAAGGAGTTCGGGGATAGATCGTGGAAGTCTATCCCGTAGTAGAACATTATCCCGCGGACAAAAGGGTGGAGTGGAAACCCTAGCCTGCGGAGGAAATTGGGGAGGAACACTACCCTCTCGTCGGGCTTCAGCGTGGGAATGATTTGTCCTTGGGCTGGAAGACGGTGGGCGATTTCCTTCGCTAGGTACCCGGCCACCCGAAGCTCGACGATGTCCTCCTCCTTGACGGAGGAAGCCATCCACTTGCCTTGACCTCCGGATCTGGACATGCTTGAGTGCTTTCTCGAGTGGGAAACATATGAGAACTTGGGCACTAGAGCTCAAGAGTGGAAAGGCAGGAAGAAGGCATGGGGGAAGAAGGACGAATCTTATCTCCTTATAAGGGCAGTGAATATTGAACGCCTCCCTACTTGCCTCAAAATTCGCCTGCTACCAAGGGTTGTATAAACGGCACGGTTGGGTTACCCATGCCCGTATTGATGAGAATCCCACGATAAGGGGGCACGATCTCCGCTTCGACAAGACGTGCCAATGACAACCGTGTCTCAAAACGTGGAGCGGCAGGCAAAAAACGGTTCGAAATTATGACCGGATGGACGTGATGTCATGTTGTAAAATTTGTGAGTAGATTGGACTCGTATATTATTATATTCTCTCTACGGTTGTGTGGTGTGTGTCATAGGTCCATACATGATCAATTCGTTCGAAGACGGTTTTGGAGTTCGGAAAGAAGGGAACCCGCCTTGCAATGCCGAAGACAAATCTGCGCGCTAGACTCCTCGTCATTGAAGCCAGGTTCAGTGGCTACCGAGGGAGTCCTGTACTAAGGGGTCCTCGGGCGTCCGACCTGTTAGCCATGGGCCAGACTGATGGGCTATGAAGATGCGAAGACCGAAGGCTGTACCCGTGTCCATATGGGACTCTCCTTGGCGTCGATGGCAAGCTTGGCGACCGGATATATAGATTCCTTCCTTTGTAACCGACCTTGTGTAACCATAGATCCTCCCGGTGTCTATATAAACCGGAGGACTTAGTCCGGATAGGAGATACTCATTATCATAGCCATACGAGCTAGACCTCTAGGGTTTAGCCATTACGGTCTCGAGGTAGATGAACTCTTGTAATACTCATATTCATCAATATCAATCAAGCATGACGTAGGGTATTACCTCCATAGAGAGGGCCCGAACCTGGGTAAACATCGTGTCCCTTGTCTCCTGTTACCATCGACCTTAGACGCACAGTTCGGGCCCCCTACCCGAGATCCGCCGGTTTTGACACCGACAGGCCCAACATCACATCGGGCCCATTAACGACTGTCGGTGTCAAAACCGGCGGATCTCGGGTAGGGGGTCCCGAACTGTGCGTCTAGGCCGGATGGTAACAGGAGGCAAGGGACACGAAGTTTTACCCAGGTTCGGGCCCTCTTGATGGAGGTAAAACCCCACGTCCTGCTTGATTAATATTGATGATATGGGTAGTACAAGAGTAGATCTACCACGAGATCGGAGAGGCTAAACCCTAGAAGCTAGCCTATGGTATGACTGTTGTTCTATATGTTGTCCTACGGACTAAAACCCTCCGGTTTATATAGACACCGGAGAGGGTTAGGGTTACACAAAGTTGGTTACAATGGTAGGAGATCTACATATCCGCATCGCCAAGCTTGCCTTCCACGCCAAGGAAAGTCCCTTCCGGACACGGGACGAAGTCTTCAATCTTGTATCTTCATAGTCCAGGAGTCCGGCTGAAGGTATAGTCCGGCCATCCGGACACCCCCTAATCCAGGACTCCCTCAGTAGCCCCCGAACCAGGCTTCAATGACGATGAGTCCGGCGCGCAGATTGTCTTCGGCATTGCAAGGCGGGTTCTCCTCCAAATTCCGTGTACCTGTTGAATAAAGTCCGGTTTCTTGTAAATGTTGCGCTCCTTGGCTTCTACACCCAATAATGGCCGTCTCCCACGTGTCAAACGAATATGAAAAGTATGAGTGTTTTTACATCCACACCCCTAGCCGCATAAATGATCCGCCCATTTAAGGGGACAAGGATTTAGATCCAAACCACACCTTCTCCCCTTCGCGAGTGTTCATTAGAGCGCATCTGACAAAGGTCCATACCACCATGGCCAGCCGTCGCAACTCCTCCTTTCGCCCTTCCAGCCCTCAGCCTGGATATTGGGAGAGATGCTCCATCCCGCATAGCGAGCTAGTGACGCTCCAGACCAAGGGATTTCTCCCCCGGCCTATATGGTCCCGGTTTGAGCCGGTCTTGCCATCTATAATGGCGGAGAGCAAGTGGAGAGTGCCCCTAATCCCACTAAAGGAGAGCGGGTAAGCCTCATACCTTATTTAATAAGAGGGATCGGATTTCCAATCCATCCGTTTCTCCAGGGGATCCTGGAGTTCTATGGCCTCTAGCTACACAATCTTACACCTGCCTCTGTATTGCATATCATGGGCTTCGTAGCCCTCTGCGAGCTATTTTTGGGTGTTGAGTCTCATTTCGGGCTGTGGAAAGAGCTATTCTGCCTTGTGCCCCATTCTTAGAAGGGGTCGATATATCAAGTGGGCGGAGCCAAAGTGTGGTGCATCGCCGGGACCGGATATCTATCCGGAACCCCAAAGAAGGCGTCCGAGGACTGGCCTTCGGAATGGTTTTACATAGAGGACGTCCCACTGCCGGATCCTGTCCGGATCGGCCTCCTTGAGTTCGAGAGTGCTCCACTAAAGAAGCGCCTAAGTTGGCGTCCACGGAGCCCTCAGAGGGAAAGTGACAAGGACGTCCGTTACCTGATGGGCCGGATAAGATTGTTAGCTCATTCCGGACTGACCATGATCGGGGTCATGGCCGCATGCATCATGCGAGGGGTGCAGCCGCTACAGTACAGAGGCCACCCCATGTGGGATTTCAACGGGGAGGACGACGCCACCCGCTACGGCCGTAAGGGACCGGATTCGGCTGCGGCCCTAACAAAGACCTTGTCCGCTTTGTACAAGGGAGAAGAGGAGGAATTTCTCCGCGTCAACCCATAGGGTGGATTTTCTATGTACAATCCCCCAAGCTGGGTAAGTGGTTTACTTGCCCATCCGTTTTATATTCCCATTGTTAAATATTCAGTCTAACGACTTTAACATAGGAACTGTGCCAGGCTGTTAAAGAAATAAACAGCCCTCCTCCACAACCTGAGGACTCAGGACGGTCCCTCGACCCGGCCTCTCAAGAGGATCCGGACTTATCTGTGGAGCTGATTGATGGAGTGTTCCATCAATTGAGCAAGGACAATGCCTTGGTGGCCATTACGGCCGATTACCCAGGGCTAATCCCGGCCTCCTAGGTAACTAAGATCGAAGTCCCAGTACCCCGAATAGGGGTCCGCCCTCTCGTGTTTTCAGTTTCCTGATTACAACCGAGCTTTGCAGGGGAGGTTTTTGAGACGGGAGGCCGAACCTGCGGCGACAAGCCAACGAGGGGCCGCAGGGCCCCGTGGGCAGAAAAGAGGTGCAGTCCAGACCGAGGTGTCAGCGCAAAGGTATGGCGTGCCCCCTTATCCCAGGTGTTATACCTTCAAGGCATATTAACACTCATGCTCTCTTCAGGACAAAGAGACCTCGCCGGACTATATCCGGAGAGGCTGCCCATCGCGCCTCCACCAGCCAGGCTCCAAAGCCTGGTCCGGAGGCGGAGGCGAACACAAGGCGCGCACCGGACGCTCCTCCGACGGAGGATGTGGACAGGTTGTCTGCCACCAACTCTGAGATGGAGAGTGCCATGAACCACAGGCGTCGCCGGACAATTCTTCGCGACGCTTGTTTCTCCCGAGAGGCATTAGATGCCTTCAATTCGGGAGATGCGTACCTCCGTGCCGCTCAAAATGGTCTAGCCAGAGCCACGGAGCAATATGTAAAAGACATACGGGTAAGAAAATTTTGGTAATTATATATATATACCAGTAGCCCCCGAGATTTGGAACAGTTAGAATAACTGATTTAAGGATCATTTGTTATGCAGGTTCTTACAGAAAAGAATTCCCTACTATCCCAAGAGCTGGAAGAGTGCAAAGCCCAACTTGAGGCCGCACTAGCAGCGGCAGGGGCCCCCAACGAGACTCCCTCTGGTAATATACACTTCAAATTATAAGTATTTTGCGAAGCACGGCATGTGTGCGAAGCTGACAAATGAAATTGCAGATGGCGCCGGATTGAGTCCGGAAAGGCAACAACTCCTACGCCAGCTGAAGGCTGGTGAGAAGGTGCTGACAAAGGTGAGGCGGGAGAAGAACGATCTCCAAGATGCCAACACCAAGCTGGGCGTCGACCTGAAAGATGTTCGTGCCTAGCTGTCAGACTCTTTTAATGAGAATCAGTGGCTTCGGCGCGGCATATTTAGTAAGTGCTTGAACAAACCTTTGAAAAAAAGTTCGGCGGGGAAGTCGACTAACAGAGTAATGTCTATAGGTGTGCTAACAGGTCGTCCTGCAGAGGAGATGCCCGGTTCTACGGGTGACCTTCTTCCCAAGCTCTCGCAACTGCTCGAGCGAGTTCGGTAGGCGATGCAAGGCGTCGCCCATGCCTTGTGGCCATCCATCTCCATGCCCGAAGGTCTTGGAGAGCTTGCGGAGAAGCTAAAGGGAGCACGGCGGCGCTTCCGATTGTGGAAGATATCGGCCTGCCGTCAAGGCGCTAGGGAGGCCTGGGCCATGGTGAAGACGCGGTACACAAAGGCTGACCCCAACCACCTGGCCGAGGTCGGTCCTATGGGGCCCGATGGGAAGGAGATCCCTGTAAGCTTAGTATACGGCCAAGTAGAATTGGCTGCCAAGTATTCCCAGCAGGACTATAAATTAGACAGCCTGTTAGATGGTATTGAAGAGGAATACAATCAATCAGAATGACTATGTAATTTAATTGACATTTATAATGCCTTCTAGCCGGATTGTAGATCGTTTGTCATGGCCGACCTTTTCGCTTCAGCCTCGGGACCTGACGGTCCGGAGTGTGTCCAAATTCCCATGCGGTTATATAAGAACCGGGGAATGCATGGAGACCAGGCATAGGGGTCATTAGTGCGTGAACAGACAAGTGCCCGACTAGTTATGCTATATTACATGGTTAGTAAGAAACATCTTCCAGGGAGAATAGTTCCGTTAGGGGTTCCTTTCCCTGGGAGGCATGCCCTAAAGTGCATGCCCATTCTGCGAAAAAGACGCGGGAAAAAGCTTCTGGGGCACATAAATAAAGAAGTGAAAAGATCATCTTTTAGGTCACCGACCGAATATTCCCTTAAGAATGCTAGCTTTCGGCTTCACCCAGTCTGAGGTACACATCCGGCTGATCCGGCAGTAACAATCGCAGAGGTGCTCCCTTTACCGCCTAGCCAAATAATTGGGAATGTAGGGGTAAGCATAGGAGCCAGGCAACCCAGCTTGGCCAAAACTTAAGTCATATCGATGCATATAATGGTGAAATAAAAGGTACATGCGGAAGTGTAACACATGTGTTGGGCATGAAGCCCGTATAAATAAGCTTCTGTTAAAAGAAGCCCCCGGGTGTAATGAGTGCGAATAGCACGTCATTTGATGAGCCTTTAAAGGCTATAAGAGAAAGGAAGGGGAGAAGGAGAGAAATGTAAGACAGACAGTATATAGAAAATGGACAGAGGAAGGAGACGAACACAGAGTCCGGCGCTAGGCATAGAATCTTCGGAGACGGGCTGCGTTCCATGGGTTCGGCTCGAGTCGGTTATCCGATGCATCTCGCAGGCGGTACGCTCCACCAGTCAGGACTTGGTCAATTATGAAGGGACCTTCCCACTTGGGCTTGAGTTTGTCCTTTTTCTTGTCCGGCAGGCGTAGAACTAATTCGCCAACGGTGTAATTTTTGGCCCGTACTTCTCTGCTTTGGTATCTTCGAGCCTGCTGTTGATAGAATGCGGAACGGGCTTTTGCCACGTCACACTCCTCCTCTAATGCGTCCAAACTATCCTGCCAATCAAGCTCGGCTTCTCTTTCTTCATACATGCGCACTCGAGGTGAGTCGTGAATTATGTCGCAAGGCAAAACTGCCTCTGCGCCGTACACCATAAAGAATGGTGTGTATCCGGTGGTGCGATTCGGTGTGGTCCGCAACCCCCAGAGTATAGAGTCGAGCACCTCTACCCAGTGCGTGTTAGATTCCTTGAGGGACCGCACTAATCTGGGTTTGATGCCGCTCATGATAAGACCATTTGAACGTTCGACCTGGCCGTTAGTTTGTGGGTGATAGACGGAAGCATAATCGAGCTTGATGCCCATGTTTTTGCACCAGAGTTTTACCTCGTCGACCGTAAAGTTCGTGCCGTTATCAGTGATGATGCTGTGGGGGACGCCGTAACGGTGTACAACCCCGGCTATAAAGTCTATCACCAGTCCGGATTCGGCCGTCTTAACAGGCTTGGCTTCTATCCATTTGGTGAACTTATCCACCATGACCAGTAAGTATTTTTGCTTGTGGGTTCCGCCTTTAAGGGGTCCAACCATGTCAAGCCCCCAGACCGCGAAGGGCCAAGTGATGGGGATAGTTTGGAGGGCGGTGGGTGGCATATTGCTTTGGTTTGCAAAGAGCTGGCAGCCGACGCATCGTTGGACTAAGTCCTGGGCGTCTGCCCGGGCCGTCGGCCAATAAAAGCCTGTACGGAAGGCCTTGATTACAAGGGACCGAGCTGCAGCGTGATGACCGCCGAGTCCGGCATGAATTTCAGCCAGGAGGTTCCGCCCTTCCTCTTCGGAGATGCACCTTTGAAGGACTCCGGTAGTGCTTTTCTTATAAAGCTCTCCCTCGTGGACTTTGTAGGTTTTGGATCGCCGCACTATGCAGCGTGCCTCATTTTGGTCCTCGGGGAGCTCCTGCCTAGTAAGGTAGGCGAGGAATGGTTTTGTCCACGGGGCGATGACGGCCATTATTACGTGGGCTGAAGGTGTTATTTCATTGGCAGAGCCTCCGATTGTGTCAGAATGTTCGGTGTCGGGCAGTGCGGTTGGGTCCGGGCTGTTATTGTTCGGCTCCCCTTCCCATACTACGGATGTCTTGAACAGCCTTTCCAAGAAGATGTTGGGGGGGGGACTACATCGCGTTTTGCGCCGATGCGTGCCAGGACATCTGCCGCCTGATTATTTTCCCGCGCTATATGGTGAAATTCGAGCCCTTCGAACCGAGCTGACATTTTTAGGACGACATTGCGGTAAGCTGCCATTTTTGGATCCTTGGCATCGAAGTCTCCATTTATTTGGGATATTGCGGTTCGAGTCCCCGCGCACCTCTAGGCGTTGAATGCCCATGGATACTGCCATCCGGAGACCATGTAAAAGGGCCTCATATTCGGCTGCATTGTTGGAGTCTATGTACATAATCTGGAGTACGTATTGAACTGTGTCTCCTGTGGGGGACGTCAAAACGACGCCAGCCCCTAGTCCGGCCAACATCTTGGAGCCGTCGAAATGCATGATCCAATTTGAATATGTGCCATACTCTTTAGGGAGTTCGGCCTCCGTCCATTCCGCGACGAAGTTGGCCAAAACTTGTGACTTGATATCTCGCCGTGGCTTATAAGTTATGTCGAACGGGAGGAGCTCAATGGCCCATTTTGCAATCCGGCCCGTTGAGTCATGGTTGTTTATAATATCGTTAAGTGGTACTTCCGAGGCTACTGTTATTGAACACTCTTGAAAGTAGTGTCGTAGCTTCCGGGATGCCATGAATACCACGTACGCAATCTTTTGATAATGCGGGTACCGTGATTTGCACGGAGTGAGGACAGTGGACACATAATAGACCGGCTTTTGAAGGGGGAATTTGTGTCCGTCCGTTTCTCGTTCGACGACGAGCACTGCGCTTACAACCTGATGTGTTGCTGCAATGCACAAGAGCATTGGTTCGCCAATGTTTGGCGCGGCCAGGACTGGGTTTGTTGCCAATATGGCTTTTATTTCGTCGAGTCCGGCCGTGGCTGCATCCGTCCATTCGAATCTGGACCAGTAATGATGTACTGTTTCATCGGGCTCTTGCCTGATTTGGGATAGATCACTTATGTTCAGGTGGGTGGGTGGAATTAAATCCAAAGCCTCACCCAATCTGAGGCTCAGAGGCCGAGGAATTTCTGAACTCGAAAATTTGGATTCCTGGATGTTGTCCAATGAATCTAGCCCGTCGCCTGACTCTAAGTTCAGGTCTTGAGTGATATCCTCCCCTCCGCGGGTATCCGGCTTGGAGGGATCGGGAATCCGGACGTAGCTAGTCCTTAAGATAGATGAAGGGTCGCCGCACTGTCCCTCTACCACGACAACGTGATGGGTGACTTGGGGAGAGTTAATCTCTCTCAGATCGGGTTTAGGCCCAATCTAGTCGTCATCCGTAGCGACTCCCAGGGAGGCGATGCGATCCAAGAGCTCGTTTATGGAGGAGAGCTCCATTGGATCTAACTGCTCGGCGAGTTCCGAGCTGACATGAAGATTGTTTTCGATGGCTCGAGAGGTCATCGTCGGTGCAGAAGCCGAATAGGCGGTCATAAGAAAACCACCTAGCTGGAGGGTTTGGCCGACAGCCAAAGCTCCCTTAGCAACGGTGCTGTCTTTAAAGACGGGGCGAGGCATCCTTCCTGATGGCGACGACATAGAGGAACTCTCAATGAAAGAACCAATGTCGGTTTCAAAACCGGCGGATCTCGGGTAGGGGGTCCCGAACTGTGCGTCTAGGCCGGATGGTAACAGGAGGCAAGGGACACGAAGTTTTACCCAGGTTCGGGCCCTCTTGATGGAGGTAAAACCCTACGTCCTGCTTGATTAATATTGATGATATGGGTAGTACAAGAGTAGATCTACCACGAGATCGGAGAGGCTAAACCCTAGAAGCTAGCCTATGGTATGATTGTTGTTCTATATGTTGTCCTACGGACTAAAACCCTCTGGTTTATATAGACACCGGAGAGGGTTAGGGTTACACAAAGTCGGTTACAATGGTAGGAGATCTACATATCCGTATCGCCAAGCTTGCCTTCCACGCCAAGGAAAGTCCCTTCCGTACACGGGACGAAGTCTTCAATCTTGTATCTTCATAGCCCAGGAGTCCGGCTGAAGGTATAGTCCGGCCATCCGGACACCCCCTAATCCAGGACTCCCTCAACGACCCATATAGAAATGACGATAATCTAGCCCAACCGAACTTCCAACCTGTTTAAGGCCCGTGTATTAGGTCGGCGCATTTATGGCCCGTCCGATTTCGGCCTGTGAAAGATCCGCATCGTAAATGGGCCACCATTTCGGCCTGCTAAGACCAGTGGGTTATTTGGCACAATCAGGGCCAATATCACTTTCGGTCTATTAAAGGCCCATGTTTTTTATGGGCTCGAGATATTTACACCTATAAACGGCCTATTGTTACTGAGGGCCCAAATTATGTTTAGGCCCGTCAAAGGCCCACCATGGGCACAAGCCTACCAGAAAAATATGAAATCTTATGCTGATTTAGGCCCAGATATTTTTAGTGGGATACACGCAAATTTCGGCCCATAATCATTTTTATCCCAATTGGAATGGGCCCGACGAATGTTGGCATGTTGGGCTCCTACGAAGCTTTCAGCCGAATACATTACTAAGATAAACCTACACTATACAAAAATAGCGTCGTAATTACTGCAGCCTTTGGGAGCATCATAAATGTTGTATCACAACAAGATAAATTCCAACCATACAACAAAAGGCCTATTGGCATAAAGTTTATAGTCCTTGCAGATAAAAGCACCATCAGATGTATAGAAGCACAAATCATTTGACCCGAGTGCTAATGTTTCATGCTGTAGAATCTGATGGAGCAGCACGATATTCACCTTTTTTCCGCCATTGCTCTTGAACAACGGAGCAAATGTCTGATAGTCTGGTTTAAAAACCATTCATATCTTGACTACATTCGTCAACCACTATTCTTGTCACTATTCTTGTTTCCAAAATGACATCCATTAGGGATTGGACTTGTGTCTGGAGCACAGATATATCACTCGGTCTAGCAGGAAGATTTTTTTCAGTAGGCGATTTGGACGAGGTTACCTTGACAACCAACCCAGAATTATGCAGGAAGGTGCTTTTTGCATTGTTAGTGGAGAGATACTGACGCACTCCAACAAGAGGTGACATTGTGCCTGTGGTAGCCTTGTCACCTTCGGATGGTTGTAGCCGTTCAATCATTTGTTCCATAGCTTCCTAAAAGTTTGAACTTGTAGATTAGTGTACCAGATAAGTTACTTCGGGTGAGGCTATTTTATCGTTGTGTGCGCACGTGAACATAACAACTAGATTACACATCAAGACTAAAAGAATATCCTTCATCTCTTTTAAACCATGTAAGGTGAAATGATACGTTAAGACAACTGTGTATAAAAGAGAACAGAGTAACTGACATTGGCTGCAAACCAAGTAGTTAAATGAACACATCACAGTACCAATCAGTTCAAAGGCAGGAGGAGTAAAGCTTTACAACAGCGGCTTGAACTGGTGTGCTCATGCCCTTTGCTACCTCTTGAGCACTGCGTTGGTTTTCCCTTCAAGAGGAAAGGGTGACGCAGCAAAAGTAGCGTAAGTATTTCCCTCAGTTTTGAGAACCAAGGTATCAATCCAGTAGGAGGCTACGCGCGAGTCCCTCGCACCTACACAAAACAAATAAATCCTCGCAACCAACGCGATAAGGGGTTATCAATCCCTACACAGTCACTTACGAGAGTGAGATATGATAGATATGATAAGATAATATTTTTGGTATTTTTATGATAAAGATGCAAAGTAAAATAAAAGGCAATGAAAATAACTAAGTATTGGAAGATTTAAATGATGAAGATAGACCCGGGGGCCATAGGTTTCACTAGTGGCTTCTCTCGAGAGCATAAGTATTTTACGGTGGGTGAACGAATTACTGTTGAGAAATTGATAGAATTGAGAATAGTTATGAGAATATCTAGGTATGATCATGTATATAGGCATCATGTCCAAGACAAGTAGACCGACTCCTGCCTGCATCTACTACTATTACTCCACACATCGACTGCTATCCAGCATGCATCTAGAGTATTAACTATTAAGTTCATTAGAACAGAGTAACACCTTAAGCAAGATGACATGATGTAGAGGGATAAACTCATGCAATATGATGAAAACCCCATCTTGTTATCCTTGATGGCACCAATACAATACGTGCCTTGCTTCCCCTACTGTCACTGGGAAAGGACACCGCAAGATTGAACCCAAAGCTAAGCACTTCTCCCGTTGCAAGAAAGATCAATCTAGTAGGACAAACCAAACTGATAATTCGAAGATACTTGCAAAGATAACCAATCATACATAAAAGAATTCAGAGGAGATTCAAATATTGTTCATAGATAAACTTGATCATAAACCCACAATTCATCGGTCTCAACAAACATACCGCAAAAAGAAGATTACATCGAATATATCTCCACAAGAGAGGGGGAGAACTTTGTATTGAGATCCAAAAAGAGAGAAGAAGCCATCTAGCTAATAACTATGGACCCGAAGGTCTGAATTAAACTACTCACACTTCATCGGAGAGGCTATGGTGTTGATGTAGAAGCCCTCCATGATCGATGCCCCATCCGGCGGATCTCCGGAACAGGCCCCAAGATGGGATCCGTGGATACAGAAAGTTGCGGCGGTGGAATTAGGGTTTTGGCTCCGTATCTGATCGTTTGGGGGTACGTAGGTATATATAGGAGGAAGAAGTACGTCGGTGGAGCAATAGGGGGCCCACGAGGGTGGAGGGCGCGCCCTGGGGGGGTAGGCGCGCCCCTACCTCGTGGCCTCCCTGTTGGTTGCTTGACGTAGGGTCCAATTCTCCTGGGTCTTGTTCGTTCCAAAAATCACATTCCCGAAGGTTTCATTCCGTTTGGACTCCATTTGATATTCTTTTTCTTCGAAACCCTAAAATAGGCAAAAAAACAGCAATTCTGGGCTGGGCCTCCGGTTAGTAGGTTAGTCCCAAAAATAATATAAAAGTGGATAATAAAGCCCAATAATGTCCAAAACAGAATATAATATAGCATGGAGCAATCAAAAATTATAGATACGTTGGAGACGTATCAAGCATCCCCAAGCTTAATTCCTGCTCGTCCTCGAGTAGGTAAATGATAAAAACAGAATTTTTGATGTGGAATGCTACTTGGCATAATTTCAATGTAATTCTTCTTAATTGTGGTACGAATATTCAGATCCGAAAGACTCAAGACAAAAGTTTAATATTGACATAGAAATAATAATTGTTCAAGCATACTAACTAATTAAGCAATTATGTCTTCTCAAAATAACATGGCTAAAGAAAGTTATCCCTACAAAATCATATAGTCTGGCTATGCTCTATCTTCACCACACAAGGTATTTAAATCATGCACAACCCCAATGACAAGCCAAGCAATTGTTTCATACTTTTGGTGTTCTCAAACTTTTTCAATCTTCAAGCAATACATGAGCGTGAGCCATGGACATAGCACTATAGGTGGAATAGAAGGGTGGTTGTGGAGATGACAAAAAGGGAGAAGATAGTCTCACATCAACTAGGCGTATCAACAGGCTATGGAGATGCCCATTAATAGATATCAATGTGAGTGAGTAGGGATTGCCATGCAACGGATGCACTAGAGCTATAAGTATATGAAAGCTCAAAAAGAAACTAAGTGGGTGTGCATCCAACTCGCTTGCTCACGAAGACCTAGGGCAATTTGAGGAAGCCCACCATTGGAATATGCAAGCCAAGTTCTATAATGAAAAATTCCCACTAGTATATATGAAAGTGACAAGATAGGAGACTCTCTACTATGAAGATCATGGTTCTACTTTGAAGCACAAGTGTGGTAAAAGGATAGTAGCATTGTCCCTTCTCTCTTTTTCTCTCATATTTTTTTATTTGGGCCTTCTCTTTTTTATGGCCTCTTTTTTTGGGCTTCTTTGGCCTCTTTTTTTATTATTGTTATTTTTCGTCCGGAGTCTCATCCTGACTTGTGGGGGAATCATAGTCTCCATCATCCTTTCCTCACTTGGGACAATGCTCTAATAATGATGATCATCAAACTTTTATTTTCTTACAACTCAAGAATTACAACTCAATACTTAGAACAAGATATGACTCTATATGAATGCCGCCGGTGGTGTACCGGGATATGCAATGAATCAAGAGTGACATGTATGAAAGAATTATGAATGGTGGCTTTGCCACAAATACGATGTCAACTACATGATCATGCAAAGCAATGTGACAATGATGAAGCGTGTCATAATAATGGAATGGTGGAAAGTTGCATGGCAATATATCTCGGAATGGCTATGGCAATGCCATAATAGGTAGGTATGGTGGCTGTTTTGAGGAAGGTATATGGTGGGTGTATGATACCGGCGAAAGGTGCGCGGTATTAGAGAGGCTAGCAATGGTAGAAGGGTGAGAGTGCGTATGATCCATGGACTCAACGTTAGTCATAAAGAACTCACATACTTATTGCAAAAATATACAAGTTATCAAATCAAAGTATTACGCGCATGCTCCTAGGGGGATAGATTGGTAGGAAAAGACCATCGCTCGTCCCCGACCGCCACTCATAAGGAAGACAATCAATAAATAAATCATGCTCCGACTTCATCACATAACGGTTCACCATACGTGCATGCTATGGGAATGACAAACTTTAACACAAGTATTTCTCAAATTCACAACTACTCAACTAGCACATCTTTAATATCACAATCTCCATATCTCAAAACTATTTTCAAGTATCAAACTTCTCATAGTATTCAACACACTCATAAGAGAATTTTATTTTTAATGTTGTATACCTAGCATATTAGGATTATTTAAGCAAATTACCATGCTATTTAAGACTCTCAAAATAACCTAAGTGAAGCATGAGAGATCAATAGTTTCTATAAAACAAATCCAGCACTGTGCTCTAAAAGATATAAGTGAAGTACTAGAGCAAAACTATATAACTCAAAAGATATAAGTGAAGCACATAGAGTATTCTAATAATTTCTAAATCATGTGTGTCTCTCTCAAAAGGTGTGTACATCAAGGATGATTGTGGTAAACTAAAAAATAAAGACTCAAATAATACAAGACGCTCCAAGAAAAACACATATCATGTGGTGAATAAAAATATAGCTCCAAGTAAAGTTACCGATGGAAGTAGACGAAAGAGGGGATGCCTTCCGGGGCATCCCCAAGCGTTGGCTTTTTGGTGTCATTAAATTATCTTGGGGGTGCCATGGTCATCCCAAATCTTAGTCTGTTGCCACTCCTTGTTCCATAATCCATCAAATCCTTACCCAAAACTTGAAAACTTCACAACACAAAACTTAAAGTAGAAAATCTCGTGAGCTCCGTTAGCGAAAGAACACAAAAGACCACTTCAAGGTACTGTAATGAACTCATTTGTTATTTATATTGGTGTTAAACCTACTGTATTCCAACTTCTCTATGGTTTATAAACTATTTTACTAGCCATAGATTCATCAAAATAAGCAAACAACACACGAAAAACAGAATCTGTCATAAACAGAATAGTCTGTAGTAATCTGTAGCTAGCGCAAGATCTGGAAACCCACAAATTCTAAAATAAATTGCTGGACGTGAGGAATTTATCTATTAATCATCTTAAAAAATAATTAGCTAAATATCACTTTCCAAATAAAAATGGCAGCAGTTCTCATGAGCACTAAAGTTTCTGTTTTTTACAGCAAGATTAACAAGACTCTCCCCAAGTCTTCCCAATAGTTCTACTTGGCACAAACACTACTTAAGCACAAAAAACACAACCAAAACAGAGTATCGATAAATAATTTATTACTAAACAGGAGCAAAAATCAAGGAATAAAAATAAAATTGGGTTGCCTCCCAACAAGCGCTATCGTTTAACGCCCCTATCTAGGCATAAAAGCAAGGATAGATCTAGGCATTGCCATCTTTGGTAGGCAATTCTTCAATGAGGCATCTACCATCCTTAGGAATTTCTTTATTTTTATTGATTATCAAACTTTTAGGCACAAGATCGAAAAATTCATTTGTAACAAATGGTTCCTTAATGACAGAACAAAAATTAGGATGAATACTTATAGATTTGAGATCTGCAGTTTCTCTGCTAGAGGATTCACCTTTATTTTTAGGAACATACATGAGCTTGGCAATTTTAGTTGGAGGTCTTGGAGTATTCTTTACGGAAGAAAAAGTGGTTCGCAAGTTGGTAATGATATCCTCAAGTTTATCAATTCTAGTGGAACCATGATTTATTCTTTCATTAACTATAGGTTCCTTCTCTTTAATATTTTTCAAAGTTACTCCTACTTTAGATCCATATTGGGTAATTTGGTTGGGGATCTTTTTATCGAAATTTTCAATTAACTCAATGGTAGCAACTTTATTTTCAATAATTTCAAGTTTTTGCATTACATGCTCCAAAGTTAACATAGTTCCATTAACCAAAAGAGGTGGTGAGCCAAATAAATCTATCATAGCATTATAAGAATCAAAAGTGTGGCTACCCAAGAAATTCCCTCCGGTAATGGTATCAAGGACATATCTGTGCCAAGGAGCAACGCCTACATAAAAATTGTGAAGAATAACAGAAGTATATTGCTTCCTGGTAGATCTATTTTGAGCATTGCAAATTCTATACCAAGCGTCTTTTAGATTTTCTCCCTCCCTTTGCTTAAAATTTAGAACTTCATTCTCGAGAGTCAATGGAGAAGATAGAGGACTTGCCATAACGACAAGCAAATGGAATAGGGGCAAACGGAAAAGAGAGGGAGGATAGAGAGTGAGGGCGAATAAAACGGCAAGGGTGAAGTGGGGGAGAGCAAAACGAGAGGCAAATGGCAAATAATGTAATGCGGGAGATAAGGGTTTGTGATGGGTACTTGGTATGTTGACTTTTGCGTAGACCTCCCCGGCAACGGCGCCAGAAATCCTTCTTGCTACCTCTTGAGCACTGCGTTGGTTTTCCCTTGAAGAGGAAAGGGTGATGCAGCAAAGTAGCGTAAGTATTTCCCTCAGTTTTGAGAACCAAGGTAACAATCCAGTAGGAGGCTACGCGCGAGTCCCTCGCACCTGCACAAAACAAATAAATCCTCGCAACCAACTCGATAAGGGGTCAATCCCTACACGGTCACTTACGAGAGTGAGATCTGATAGATATGATAAGATAATATTTTTGGTATTTTTATGATAAAGATGCAAAGTAAAATAAAAGGCAATGAAAATAACTAAGTATTGGAAGATTTATATGATGAAGAAAGACCCGGGGGCCATAGGTTTCACTAGTGGCTTCTCTCGAGAGCATAAGTATTTTACGGTGGGTGAACGAATTACTGTTGAGCAATTGAAAGAATTGAGCATAGTTATGAGAATATATAGGTATGATCATGTATATAGGCATCACGTCCAAGACAAGTAGACCGACTCCTTCCTGGATCACTACTATTACTCCACACATCGACCACTATCCAACATGCATCTAGAGTATTAAGTTCATAAGAACAGAGTAACGCCTTAAGCAAGATGACATGATGTAGAGGGATAAACTCATGCAATATGATGAAAACCCCATCTTGTTATCCTCGATGGAAACAATACAATACGTGCCTTGCTGCCCCTACTGTCACTGGGAAAGGACACCGCAAGATTGAACCCAAAGCTAAGCACTTCTCCCATTGCAAGAAAGATCAATCTAGTAGGCCAAACCAAATTGATAATTCGAAGAGACTTGCAAAGATAACCAATCATACATAAAAGAATTCAGAGGAGATTCAAATATTGTTCATAGATAAACTTGATCATAAACCCACAATTCATCGATCTCAACAAACACACCGCAAAAACAAGATTACATCGAATAGATCTCCACAAGAGAGGGGAGAACTTTGTATTGAGATCCAAAAAGAGAGAATAAGCCATCTAGCTAATAACTATGGACCCGAAGGTATGAAGTAAACTACTCACGCTTCATCGGAGAGGCTATGGTGTTGATGTAGAAGCCCTCCGTGATCAATGCCCCCTCCGGCGGAGATTCGGAACAGGCCCCAAGATGGGATCTCGTGGATACAGAAAGTTATGGCAGTGGAATTAGGGTTTTGGCTCCATATATGATCGTTTGGGGGTACGTAGGTATATATAGGAGGAAGAAGTACATCGGTGGAGCAACAGGGGGCCCACGAGGGTGGAGGGCGCGCCCTGGGGGGTAGGCGCGCCCCCTACCTCGTGGCCTCCCTGTTGGTTGTTTGATGTAGGGTCCAAGTATCCTGGGTCTTGTTCGTTCCAAAAATCACGTTCCCGAATGTTTCATTCCGTTTGGACTCCGTTTGATATTCCTTTTCTTCGAAACCCTAAAATAGGCAAAAAAAACAACAATTCTGGGTTGGGCCTCCGGTTAGTAGGTTAGTCCCAAAAATAATATAAAAGTGGATAATAAAGCCCAATAATGTCCAAAATTGAATATAATATAGGATGGAGCAATCAAAGATTATAGATACGTTGGAGACGTATCACCCTTTATCTTGCTGGTGTGGCAATCCTTGAATATTTGCACTGCATTCGGTATAGGTTCTTTTTGGTCCACACAGGGTTTCCACTGTATTTGGAACAAGACAATACAGATACGATAATATTGCACAGAAAAAAGAAGGAAGTAGCAGCTATTTACAAGAGCCTCACAGTGTGCAATATAGCTATGAGATCCTATTGGCTGTTGGAATTTCACTTTAGAACGGTTGGTTTTGTTCTTCAGATAGTTAGCCTAGAAGAAGATACACTTGTAAGGCACATACATAAATACAAGTTCAATATGTGGTCTGATCAAATACATATAGCCTACCTGATACTTTGGATCAGACCAGTGTTTAACGAGGGCTATCCAGTCTTCATTTGTAATATATTCCACTAGAGATGTTTGGGCGATTTCATTGTTAGCCCTGCCTTCAAAGTGAGATTTTCTAATGTGGTACCGATACTGTCGCAGAGCAGACTGAAAAACATGAGTGCATGCTTGTTTAGTTGCATCATCTTTCGGATCCAACTTGAACCTCATATGTTGAAAAAAGAATGTGAGTCTTATTAGGAGGAAGCTATAAAGTATGGGACAGAGCAAGACAATATTACTAATTGCAATGAATAAGATTACTTATGGATAAATGGTCAAGGAAGGTGTTAAACTGGGTATTGTCTTTCTCATTCCTGTACTGGATCTACGTTGGGAGGATACATGCATGACACCGAATGGCAACGGCTGCCTCTGATACTAACTTGGCTAACTCTATAGCATCACGTGGCCTTTTTAAACCTGCCTCAAAATGGATCTCCATTCTTCCTCCTTTAGATTTTGTTAATCTGTCAAGCATTATCCCTGATGTCTGTTTCCGCTTGCGCCGTGGTGCTAGTTCAACAACGAATATGGAAAGTGTTAGTGTACATCAAACTGCGAGAGTACATATAAAGGAGCATGCAACTGCAACTTGACTCGGTCAGGTACCGTCTTGGTGTCGATGCTCATGAGGTTCATCTGATCTTGACAAGTCCTGTTGTGTCAGCAGTGCTTCGGAAGTAGTGTTAGGTGTGAAGGCAGCTTGGGAACTGGCCAGTTTCGGAGCAAACAAATGAGTAAGTCGTTGAGATGCTGGTACAGTTGAAGCGGATGCTGCAGCTGGTGGAGTAGGTGATACTGTGTTTGTAGATTTAGCCGGTGGAGTTGGACCTTCTACTACACTATAAGTACCAGCAGAATCTGGACGGCAGATCCTTTTCCATTTCTCCCGACAAGTAACACCACTCCCTACTATATTATTTTCCTTGCTCTTTTTTGACTTTGCCATGTCAAGCCGTACCCACAACACAAAAGAATAAAATCGCTCTTCAGAACTCATTGATGCATGATACAGACAAGCAATACTTTGATGTAAGACAACCGTATGAGGATGGAATATGTAAGAAAAACAGGACGACATGACATATTCATAGCTACGATGTGTAAACTAAGAAGAAGGATTTTCAAGAAAATAGAAGTAATGCAAGCTAGACACCATATGAAAGATGCAACCAATATCACTCTATCAGGTAAAAAGTGTCTCATCGTAAGTGCCATTTCAAGAAATTAGAAGTAGTACAAGCTAGAAGACAATGCAAGATGCAACCTGTTGGAGATATGCCCTAGAGGCAATAATCTATGATGATATTTCCTATGTGTTTATGAATAAAGATAGTCCTTGGACATTATCAATGATGTGTATCAGCAAGTACGTGACTTGCTTGTGGGACTATGCATTGTATGATGACTGTCCTAAGAGGTCCCTAGTCGAAAGGGTTGTGTGGACGCGCAACCAACTAGACTAACATATGACACGGTCGATGGATTGGTCTCACTAACCATGGTGCATTGGATGCTAACCGGATAATATGGACTTGGAAGGATCTGGTCGGACTCGACGTAGTCGGATCCGAGTGGAAATAAGGTCCGAGTCGGACAGATCCAACTATGAGACGCGGCGATATGTCATCTATGAGTCTCTAGTACAATATATGTTCTATGTCCTAAGACCTGAGCTGACGCATGTACTCGGGATGGTGATAGACTTTCTTTGGGCCGACCAAACGCTACTTCATAACTGGGTAGTTATAAAGGTAGGTTTCGGGTTTGTCCAGAACCATGCTGCGAGACGTGGTCGAGCAAGATGGGATTTGCCCCTCCGATTAGGAGAGATATACTCTGGGCCCCTCGTGTGATCCGACCAGGATAAGCATGGCCATGCGACAAGGATTATGAGATAATCCGGTTTGTGGCCGGCATCACTAGAATGAGAAAGAGGTCGGGCTAGCACAAGGATGACAGACTCGCCTTGAGCCCGACAACATATATCGTGTGGCAAAAGGAATGGAAGTATGATGTACAGGCTCGCCTAACCAGCTTCATAGTCTGTTTGGTGTTCGGCATGCCTTGCTAGAGGCCGCTACCAACTGTGCAGTTCGGAGGTGATCCGAACTGCAACCAAGCCGACTTGAACCTAAGGGGTCGCGCGCTAAAGGGAAGGAACCTACAAGGTCGGATCCGAGGACACTGGTCAGATGTGATCCGAGCTGTATTCGGATTATGGCCGAGTAGACTTATGGGCTTTAGTGTCCGTGCGAGGCCCAAGTGTTGAGCCCGTGTCGGTCACCTATATAAAGTGGAGGTGCCACACATTCACGTGTTTTGATGGCTTCGGCGCTGTCACTAGGTTTTGCATGTGTTGCGAATAGACAGCTCCACTCGCTGCCGGTTGTGTGATCGGACCTAGCAGTCCGCTGCACGACGTTCCTCCTGCACGCGCAGATACTGTTAGAGGCGATGCACTTGCGCCGCTCCGGTGAACCTGTACGTGGGAACCGACTACCAGCTATACGAGGGAGATCCGACGAGGAGGAGATGATCCACGCAGACGCGCTACCCCAACTCTTCTTCCGCTGCACGGCACTGCGCGTCTAGTGGTAACGAACTGTGATCCATCTCCTGTAGCATGTTCTTGGTTGTTCGACGCGTAGGAAAATTTTAGTTTGCTATCGACGCACCCTACTGTAGAACCCAACACGACCTACATCACAGTCCTAAGTTAAATGTGTCTTATGGGTAAGTGATCGTTGCAGCTATAAGTTGTAAGCTACGCAGATGCAATTCAACATAATTAGAAGCAATATAAACTAGACATCATACGGAAAATGCAACCACATATAACAGTTCCAAGTTAGAGCAAGCACCTGTGATGGTGGAGTAGGGGAGATGTGCTCATCATGTACACCTATGTTGTAGAAACAGGAACACATGTCATATTCACAGGCATTATGTGTAAAGTAAGCAGATGCAATTCAACAAAGTTAGAAGCAATACAAGCTAGACATAATACGCAACATGCAACAACATATAATAGTGCAAAGTTAGCGCAAGCACATGTGATGGTGGAGTAGGGGAGATGTGCTCATCATCTACACAACTACGTTGACTGTCCAGCCTTGTGTTATCTTCCGAATCTTGTTGGGAGGATGGCGGAGTAGAATCTGTAGAGACCCCCTGTTTGAGTTGCTCCGAAGGACCACCATCATCCACTGCCGGACTAATTTCCTTCAGCTGTAATGATTTTGCGTTGTGAAGTCAAACCGATAAGAAAAAGGAATAAAATTTGCTCTTCAGAACTCATTCATGCATGATACTGACGAACACTACTCGGATGAAAGGCAAACACATGATGCGATGATGGAATATGTATGGAAAACAGGATGGCGTGACATATCCACACCTATGATGTGGTAACTAAGCAGAAGGCATTTCAACAAATTAGAAGCACTGCAAGCTTGACACCATATGAAAGATGCAACCAATATCACTCTGCCAAGTTCAAACTGTATGGCGTTTCAACAAATTAGAAGCAGTACATGCTAGAAATCATATGCAAGACACAACCAATATCACAGTGGCGACTTAAAGGTGCCTTATCATAAGTGACTGATGCGGGATATGCAATAACAGTAGTCTGATGTAAGAACATCGTGTGATCAGATATAGTATGTTCTAGAAACAGGAACATATGTCATATTCAGAGGCATTATGTGTAAAGTAAGTAGATGCAATTCAACAAAGTTAGAAGCAATAGTACAAGATAGACATCATATGCAACATGCAACCACATATAATAGTGCCAAGTTAGAGCAAGCACCTGCGATGGTGGAGTAGGGGAGATGTGCTCATCATCTACACAGCTACGTTGACTGTCTAGCCTTGCGTTGTCTTGCGAATCTTGTTGGGAGGATGGCGGAGTAGAATCTATAGAGAACCTTCATTTCATTTGCTCGGATGGACCACCATCATCAAATGCCTTGCCAATTTCCTTCAGCTTTATTGATTTTGCATTGTTAGGTCAAACCGACAAGAAAAAGGAATATAATCGCTCCTCCGAACTCATTCATGCATGATACTGAAGAACACTACTCTGATGAAAGGCAAAGTCATGATACAAGGATGGAATATGTATGAAAAAATGGACGGCTTGACATATTCACACCTATGATGGGGTAACTAAGCAGAAGGCACTTCAACAAATTAGAAGCACTGCAAACTAGACACCATATGAAAGGTGCAATCAATATCACTTTGCCAAGTTAAAACTGTCTCGTCATAGGTGGCGTTCATCAAACTAGAAGAAATACATGCTAGAAATCATATTCAAGACGCAAACCAATATCACACTGCCAACTTAAAGGTGTCCCATCATAAGTGACTGATGCAGGATACACAAGAAGAGTAGTTTAATGTAAGAACATGGTGTGATAGACAGATATAGTATGTACCAATAACAGGAAAGTGTGTCATATTCACACATATCATGTGTAAGCTAAGCAGATGTAGTTTACACTAATTAGGAGCAATACAAGCTAGACACCATATGCAACATGCAACCAGATATCACACTGCCAATTTAGAGCAAGCACCTTGGATGGTGGAGTAGGGGAGCGGAGACTTGGACCATGTAATGCACTATCAGTACAAGGAGAATCGGTACAGATGCTCCGTTTACGTTGCTGAAGAGGACCACCATCATCACCTTCCTTACTCTTTTCCTTCCTCTTTCTTGATTTTGCCTTGTCAAGTCAAACCCACAAGAAAAAGGAATAAAATTTGCTCTTCAGAACTCATTGATGCATGATACTGACGAACACTACTTTCATGTAAGGCAGCCGCATGATAGGAGGATGGAATATGTATGAAAAACAGGACAGCGTGACATATTGACATGTATGATGTATAAAGTGTAAACTAAGCACAAGGTGCTTGAACTTGTCAGAATCAATGCAAGCTAGAAACCATATGAAATATGAAACCAATATCACTCTGCCAAATTAAAACGGTGCCCTAACAAATGTATTTGACCAAATTAGAAGCAATACATGGCAACATGCTAGAAATAATATGCAATATGCAACGAATAAAGGTGACTCGTCATAAGTGATTGATGCAGGATACAGAAGAGAGGTAGTTTGATGTAAGAACAAGGTTAACACATAGATGTAGTGTGTACCAAAAATAGGAAGGCATGCAATATTCACATGTATAATGTGTAAACTAAGAAGATGCAATTTACCCTAATTAGAAGCATTACAAGCTAGACACCGTATGCAACATGCAACCACATATCACACTGCGAAGTTAGAGCAAGCACCTATGATGGTGGTGTGGGGAATTGCGGTCATCAACTAGAGAGCTACGTTGACTATCTTCATTTAGACTTGCTGTTTCTTGAGAATCATGTGGGGAGGATGACACTGCACTCTTTAAACGAGTATGGCGTCTCACAGTAACCCACTGGGGTGACTGTCTCATCATAAGTGATTGACGAGGGATACAAAAGAGCATTAGTATGAGGTACGGACATGGTTATTAGACATATGTAGTATGTTTCAAAAACAGGAAGGCATGTCATTATCAAAGGTATAGTGTGTAAAGTAAGCAGATGCAATTTAACCAAATTGGAAGCAATACAAGCTAGACACCATATGCAACATGCAACCACATTTGACAGCACGAAGTTAAAGCAACACTACAAAAAAATACACTTCCGTGATGATACGTGTTTGTCACAGTAGGTCGCGTTTTTTGTCATGCATGTACATCCATGACGATTTTATGACCGAATCAAGATAGTCATACTTGTGCTATCGTAGAAGTGTTCCATGACATTACCAAAATTATCATCACGGAAGTGTCCACTTCCATGACGATAAGTCGCGCGTCACCGAAGTGCTTTTGTCAAGGGTGACCGACACGTGGCATCCACCATAACAGAAAGCCGTTAAGCTATCGGGTCGGGTTTTGGATCCGATAACCCGTTAATAGCCCGGACCAATGGGGATTTTCCACGCGTAAAATCATCATTGGCTGGAGGAAACACGTGTCGGCTCACCGTTGGGACAGATGTCATCCGCTCATTGGACCGAAGGCGCCTATGATACGGCGACATGTGGCACGGCCCAACAGAGGCCCATTCCTATGAAAAGGCCGGCCCGTTTGACTTGGTCAAAAGGTGGCGGGCCGGCCCACAGAAAGCTTGTTAACGGCATGTTCGCATATAGCCCATTTACAGCCCGCTAACCCAGGGCCCGTTACGCCCTATCCGAATTAGGCCTAGTAGCATCATCTGGGCCGTCCAATATGATTCAGCCTGTTTTAACTTCCGGCCCATGTGTGGCCAATGACTTATTTTGGCCCATATGAGGACCTTTGTAACTCTTGGCCCATTAACGACCCGTGGTGAAACTGGCCCGTAATGAACGGTGTATCACTTTATACCCATTAACGGCCCGTTATTCCATTGGGTCGTTTCCAGCCCAAGTTATCTTTCGGCCTTCTCAGGGCCCATTGATTCTTGGCTCATTTGCAGCATTCGGTTACATACGGCTCGTTACTGTCATTTTCTGCTTGTGGGCCAAATTCAGCCCATCGTTACAGTCGGCCCATTTGCGGACCGTTAATACGTTGGGCCATTTTCATGTCAAAAAACCCCGTTGGGCTGTTTTCATAGAGTTATCAAATACGGCCTATTAACGGCCCGTTATGGTCCTCGAATAGTACGGCCCATGATTGGCGAAATGATGATACGCCCCGTAGAAGGCCCATGGATCCTACGGCCGTATGAGGCCCATGGATAGTACGGCCCGTAGAAGGCCCATGGATCGTACGGCCCGTAGAAGCCCCATGGATCGTACGGCCCGTAGAAGGCCCATGGACCCTACGGCCGTAGAAGGCCCATGGACCCTAAGGCCCGTATAGAAGGCCGATGGATCCTACGGCCGGACGAAGGCCCATGGATCATACGGCCTGCAGGAGGCCCATGGTTACAACAGTCTGTGTGTTGCCATGATTATTTTGGCCTAGTTACCAAAAATAGGCTATTGTGGCCACTAGAAAAAAACAGAAAAAGAACTGTAGTGACTACAAGCAAACAACTAAACAGGACAATAAGGAAATAAATAAGCAAGCAATTAACGCTAGCCTATTACCGCTACTACACATATTACATCCACTGGGCATCAAAGTTCGCCACCAGAGCAAATATAGGGAACAAAGCAGCACATTTCATACACTGGCCTTCAAAATTGGCTACCAGTGCAAATAAACGCGGCAGCAAAACAAGAGCATAACTGAAACAACTTCAGAAGAGCCCAAGAAACGTTATCCTGGGTATCTACCATGCTGGCAATAAGCTTAGTAAGCTGATTAGCTTTGTCATGTTTGGCGCTAAAATCCTCCAACGCATGCTGTTGCACCAGAAAGTATGCATCTGAATGCTCTAGGGACTTCCGCAGTCCTTCCGCTTCTTGTCGCAGCACAGCTGATCGATGTATTTCAGCTTGTAGTTGAGACTCAAGAAACCGAACTGATTCAGACAATGAGTTTGAATAGCTTGTGCAAGCGGTAGTGTCCAGTAACTCGAACACTAAACCAAGACAGGACTTTGGGTTTGTCTCGCTGTCTTCAAGATAGTCTTCCTTAGCTGTTTTATCAGCTTTGTTGGAGACCAACAAGGATGTGTCACTATCCTGAACCTTATCTGCATTACTTCCTTTACCATTGCTTAATAAGGCACTCTTCCCCAATATTCTGTCAGCATTCTAAAAGAAGAAACAAGCAGACACATAACAAGTTTAGCATGTACTAGTATATGAAACTCATTTCGGTGAACCAGTTCATTAGTAAGGTGGACAGGATTAAACTACCAAGTCTTCTATTGCCAAGTACTAGTACATAATAAAAGCATCAAATAAACATATATCTATGTCCTATGGTCACTGCATTGTCTTGCCAAATCAAAATAGAGACACGGTTCAAATCATATCAGCTCAAGACAAAGCAGCAGAGAAAGAATACAAAGCGTGGGAAACTACACGGCACAACAAGATTTCAGATGGGTACCACGGGTCTACATGTACAACAACACTATTGGCTCTGTTGTGATGCTAGTAATGTGCATGATATGAAAGTCAACTATATACACAATTGAAATTGAAATCAACAGAGCTATTGATAAGAGCAAACCTATTAAAGAAACATGTGTGAACATACCTGCTTTTCCATTGGAGTTTCGATTGGATCCTTCAATTTAAAAATAAGTTTGTACGAGTAAATACAGTGATACAAGAGCAAAGCAATCATAGTTAAAAAAGGCGCGCCTAAGTGAGCGCTTAAGAGCGCATAGGCTCTAGGCGTTGGCAAAACACATTGCGCATAACTACGCATAATCTGTGCATAACTGCGCATAAGCATGCGCTTTGGTCAGTAAAGCGCAAGGCGGTGGAAAAATGCACAATTAACGCCTAGCGCTTTTTTGAACTATGATAGCAATGGAATCTTAAATTAGAACAGTTGTTCTTCAGGTTTAGGCACTTGTTCTACATGAACAGACTACAGTAAGACGCAAGAATATAATACTTAAAAAATAGAAAATGAGCTCATAGACCTTACCACATTCTTGGTTCGGGACCAGTACAGAACAAGGCGTTCCCAGTCATCGTCGAGTAAATGTGTCTCAGGAGAACGTAAGGGAATTTGATGAGTTTCTTTGCCGGAGAAGTACGTTTTCTTCAGGTAATTCCAATACTGCCACCAAGCATTCTTGAAGATAGCAGAGGTATTAGCACAGGTTACCTCATCCTGAGTTTCCAAATCGGTCCTTCTCTATAGAGAAAAATGGGAAAATTTGCTGCATTATAACCATCATGGAGGTAGGATGTATGGGACGAAGCAAAGTAATTGCCATGAATAACATTACTTACACATAACTCCTGGACAAACACCTGCAACTAGCATTTTCCTTCATCTTCAGTATAATATTTAGAAGATGGGAAGATACACACATATGATTTAAGAACATCAAATGCGATAGATGCTAAACTACGACTAGCTGGTTGTGCTTCCTCCATAGGAATAGGTGTACTAACTGGTGGAGTTGGGGTTCGCCGTGATAGTACTGGCCCTTTGGGCACTGGAGCTGCCTTACTAACTGCTCTTGTTTGGGAGCTCTGTGGTGGAGATGGTGTTGTGTCAACAGGAACTGGGTTACTATTGGCTGGGGTTGGGGTTAGATTGGGTGAAGCTAGTTCTCTATCCATCGCAGTAGGGGTACAATCTGCGAGAGTTTGGGTTATGTGTCGTAGGGCTGGTTCTTGTGCATGTGCAACCGGGGTGCTATCTCCACCAAGAGGTAGCACTGTTTTATTTGAAGACCGTGTTTTTAGTCCGCTAGATACTGGCATCACCCGCTCCAATTCAAATGGCTGAAAAATAGGAAACATAGTTGAATGTATAGACATTGTATGAGAGACAGATGCAATAGATAGTGTGGAAAAAAGAGGGCATGAAATAGTTGACATGTATATTGTTTAACTAAACTGGATAGCATAGCATAACATAATTCAAAGATATGATGAATAACTAAATAGGATCGCATGACATAATTCACCTACATGTTATCTAAGTAATCAGGATCACATCATTTAATTCACATATGTGATTTATATGCTAAACAGAGGGCATTCGATATGATGTCTGAACTAAGAACATGGTGTTGAATATTGTGTATATGATGTCTAAACTATGCAATGCAAGACACTGTATGCATGATATGAGCAGTATAACCATGCCAAGTTAGAGCATACACCTCAGTGGGGGAATAGGACTGGTCATCTGTCTCTGAATCCATCTCCGAGGAGCTATCGGGACCCAACAAGAGATCTGCTTCGACAGGTAGCACTGTCTGCTCTGAAGGCCTTGTTTTCACTCGAGATATTTCCATCTCCCACCCAAATGGCTGATTCACAGGAAGAGTAGTTTAATGTACAAACATTGTCGACAAATGGAAATGTAATGAAGAAAAGGATGGGCAAGATATCATTCAAATATATGATGCTTGGTTAAACAGGATGGCATTGCACATTTCACATATATTATGGCTGGCTAAAAGACATGAGACTGCATAATTCCCATATATGATATAGAAACTAAACGGGTGGCATTACAGAACATGTCTAAACTAAGAAGATGACATATATGATGTCAAAAGTAGGCACTTCAAGGCAACATATGCATGATATGACTAACATCATCATGCTAAGGTAGTGCAAACACCTTGCGGGGTAAATAGGAGTGGCCAGCGGCGTCTGAATCCGCCTCAGAACAGATATCTTCCTCTGGATTACAATCTGGAGAGGGGTGGGGAGGGTTTGCCATTGAACCCACCATGGAGCGATGTCTGCATGACATTGTATTGCTGCGCAAAACTCTTCTCTTTTTCTCTACATGTTCAGCATGACTATGTACAATATCTGACATGCATACGAAAAAAATATGGTGAGATTATGTAAGGAGAGCATGCAGAAATATAGAGTGATGGTAACAACCAGTGGATCGACATTTTTCCATTGAACCAAAATAGCCCTAATGGATCGACGCGAATGTATAGTAATAAGTGATGCAACAAGTGTACAACCTCTTTGCCGTAGCGGTGTTGACCTCAGCATCATTGGGTTGGTCGCTGAAGCAGTTGAGGCAGAGGTGGCTGTCAGAGGTGTGGAGGAAGATCTGAGGAATCTGTAGACGGCGTCCAGGGCACTGCTCTGTTGTGATGGATCGTTCTGTCATTGGAGCAGCTCTGGTGAGCCGTAAGATGTCAAGGCTGAAGCAGCGCAAGACAGACATCGTCAATCTCAAGTGGGATTCTAATAGCATCTCCAATAGATGATGTAAAATGGATGTAAAATTAACATCACCAAAAACCACCTGACTACAACAGATGAGGTAAAAACTGTTGACTCTGAACTTAATTGTCGAAACTGAAATTTACTGTGGAATCTGAATGCTACTGTCGAAACTGAATGCAATGGTAGCAGAGAGGCACTTGACATGTAGTTTAGGGAGGGCCTGCAGTTCATCTTCAACCCGCACCCCCCTGAGCCACCAGCCACCACCGGCCGAACCGCCGGCCCTAGTGCCACCTCGCCGCCCCGAAACAACTCGCCACCGCCGCCTCGGCCAGCCCTCTAGGCCCCCCGCCCCCACCCTGAACCCTAAGATAGATAGTGGGGTACCTCTCCGGCGAGCCCCTGTCCCCGCTGCGGGTGGTTCTTCCTGAACTCCAGCGAGCCCCCCAACCCCTGAAAATCGACTGACCCAAAAGTCGATTCAGCCGACTGAAGTGTGGCTTAATCGGAGCAGAGCAGCAGCATGAGCGAGGGGGAGAGCAGCAGCAGCTGGGCGAGCGAGCGATCGAGCGAGAGCCAGAGCAGCAGCAGTAGCATGAGCGAGCGAGCGAGAGCCGGAGCAGCAGCATCAGACACTACAAAAAAAAAGACACTTCCGTGACATGTTGGGCTGAACGAAATTTTTTTCTGTCATACATATGACACTTCTATGACGATAACTGTGACAAAACCCGGTATCATCATAGATGTGGTGGGCTCCTACTTCTATGACAAAAAATCATGACAGAAAATGGGCTTTTCGTCCTGGGCGGGCCGGAGACGTAGCTGCATGACATTCTTTGGGCCGTCCATGACGAAAAAACCATGGTAGAAGCGAGGGGGAGGAAAATTTCGGGGAGTTCCCGGTTACGGTGGGAGGTCGGGGCCGAGCGATGCGCGTTTCTCTCGTACACATACGCACGTGTGTGCGAGGCGTTGGCTCTAACTGAACCCGAGTGAGGCGTTGGGCTCTAACTGAACCCGAGTGATTGCACTGCAGGCTACACGTTACTGAACCCGAGCAATCGATCGATGGCTGTTAACTGAACTCGATGAGCGATTCCTTCGCTACTGCTGCTAACTGAAGCTAATCGATGCTGCCTCGGGATGAACAGAGAGCGTTGCAGGGGGGGTTGATGAACAGTTCCCGGTGGGGGTGGATGAACAGGACTCTGTGGTGTTGCCTCTGGATGAACAGAACCCCGATCGATCGAGCCGGTTGGGGCTGGATGAACAGGACCCCGTGGAGGGCTGGATGAACAGGACCACCCCGTGGAGGGCAGGATGAACAGTAGACAGTGGAGGGCAGGATGAATAGTAGCCCATGGAGGGGTGGTTGAACAGGAGCCCGTGGAGAGGGCTGGTTGAACAGTAGCCGGTGGAGTAGCGCGCGGTGGAGGCTGGATGAACAGGAGCCCGTGGATGAACAGTCGCAGGTGGAGGCTGGAGGAGGTCGACGGTGGATGAATAGTAGCTCGTGGAGGCTGGACGGGGTCGACGGTGGAGATGAACAGTATCCCATGGAGTCCCACTTTGCGGTACGCCACACCCCTCCCGATGAATAGGACCCCCGTTTCGACCGTAGCGCTCCAACACAAGTCCGTTTCGTCCATTTTGCAATACGCCACACCCCTCCCGATCAACAGGACCCTCGTTTCGACCGTAGGAGGTCCGTTTCCTCTGTTTTGCGGTACGCCAGACCCCTCCCGATGAACAGGATCCCGTTTCGAACGTGGCCGGTCGAACACAAGGCCGTTTCCTCCATTCTGCGGTACGCCAGGCCTCGTTTCCATCGCCTATTCCGTCCAAGCCCTCCCGATGAACATGACGCATTCCGTTGACTCCCCATGAACACGACGCATTCCGTTGCCTCCCCATGAACACGGCGACGACGCTGTTTCTCCGTTCCGACCCAGCAACGTACACGAGCCCTGGCCGTATGTATGCGCGATTAGGCGTTCGAGACCTCGCCGTATGTACACATACATGGCCGTATTTTCTTTCTTGCACCCTGGCCACTGTACGTACGTGTACATGCTACGTGCGTGCCTCTACTATGACACGTGCGCGCCTCTACTACGACACGTGCGCGCCTCTACATCGACCAGTATGTACGTACACGTTCGCGACCAGAATGACAACGAAGATGGGTCCCGACTGTCAGGCACTTCCTTGCCTGCGAAGATGTAGCTGGTGGGTCCTAGCAATCAGGGGGCGAAATACGGTGGCCCGTCTGGTGGGTCCCGCTGTCAGGTGGAGGAATAATTATTTTGCACGTAATAAGGAGGCACTTCCTTGCTGTGGCCATGGACCCAGTTGTCAGCCTCTCCACGTACAGTCCACGTCCGATGGAAGCTGTCCCTTGACCACGTTGACCACACCGCGCCGAGAGCACCAGGGCGGTGGACGACGGCGAGGCCTAGGAAGGGGATGCCGCGGAGCCGGGGAAGACGCGGCAGTGGATGCCCACGCGTAGAGGAGTACGCGGGTTCACTGGTTCGCTTCGGTGTGAGGCTGTCATCGCCGCAGAATAACACGGGGTGTGGGTGAGTAGAGGGATGGCATGGCTAGCGGTGGGAGTAGTAGCGGCGGTGAGGCCTCCGCCGCATCGCAGCCAGCCACGGGAGGCAGGAGCATGAGGCACGACCGGCGCTGGTTTGGGCGACTAGAGCAAGAAGACCAGAGGTTGAAGAAGCACTACGGCCGTTGGATGGACATCGTACGGTCACTGGAGCTAGAATTGTGCATATTGATTAAGTTGACAAAGCCCTCCGTCCCCATCAACTTACTAGGCCCACAAGTCAGCCTGCCACTATACTGGGTCCCAGCTAACAGGGGGAGTATTCATTTTTTTGTGCGTAATAAGGAGGCACTTCCTTGCGTGCGAAGATATAGCTGGTGGGTCCGAGCTGTCAGCGGAGGTAACGTTTTTTTCATGAAATACAGAGGCCCTTTCGGTGGGCCCCCGATGTCAGGTGGAGGAATCATTATTTTGCGCGTAATAAGGAGGCATTTCCTTGCGTGCGGCCGTGGACCTAGCTGTCGGCCTCTCCACGTAAAGTCCACTTCAGATGCATGTCGGTCGTTGACAACGTTGACTAGGCCGCGCCGAGAGCACCAGGGCGGTGGACGACGGCGAGGCCTAGGAAGGGGACAACACGGAGGCAGGGAAGACTCGACAGTTGTTTCCCACGCGGAGGGGAGTACGACTGTACGAGGGTTTACTGGTTCGTCTGCCGTCGCCGGAGAATAACAGCAGGTGTGGGTGAGTAGAGGGATGGCTAGGCCAGCTATGGGAGTACGGTCGGGCGGTGAGGCCTGCACGGCAGCACAGGCGGCCGCGAGGAGGAGGGAGCAGGCAGTCCCGCCGGCGCTTGTTTGAGCGGCTGGAGCAGGAAGAGCAGAGATTGAAGAAGCACGACGGCCGTTGGATGGACATCCAACAGTCAGTGCTTGTGCGTCAACCTTTTTTTAGGAAAGCCTCAAATCTGTGGAAAATAGCATACAACCCATCTGCCATTATTTCTAATAATTTACAGCCCATTTGCTAATTCTTAAGGTTTTTTTGGAGCTTGTATTCTTTTTTAGCATTACAGCCCATATTGTGGCAACCGTTAAAAAATTATACGAAATTTTGCATATTTCGGTGCGGTCCGAACTGTTTTTAATCCCGAAATTTCGACTCACATTCAAACTGATTTTAAAAATAAATGTATATCAATATAAAATCCAACAAATTCTCCACACAAAAAATTAATGTAATTTAAAATCTTGAAATTAAAAAAAGATATTTGAAACTAATTGCCGGTTAGATGTGTTTTAAAAATGTACAACCCATTTCTCATTACTGATGGGCCATTTTCTCGGCCAGCCGAATGAAAGCTCTCCCCCGTCTTGAAAGAATTGCAACCCAACAGGCCTGGCAAAGCGACTTACTTGGAAAATCACAAAAAACTGGGCTGTGGCCATGGACCCAGCTGTCAGCCTCTCCACTCATAGTACTCTTCCGATGGAAGTCGTTCCTTGACCACATTGACCATGCCGTGCGGAGAGCACCACTGCGGTGGACGACGGCGAGGCCTAGGAAGGGGACGACGCGGCAGTGGAAGCCCACGCGGAGAGGACTACGAGGGTTCACTGGTTCGGCTGCGGTGTGAGGCTGCCGTCACCGCAGGGCCTGGCCAGCGGTGGGAATAGTAGGAGGCGGCGAGGCCTCTGCGGTAGCACAGCTGGCCACGGGAGGCAGGAGCATGCGGCACGACCGGCGCAGCTTTGGGCGGCTGGAGCAAGAAGACCAGAGGTTGAAGAAGCACTACGGCCGTTGGATGGACAGCGTATGGTCACTGGAGCTAAAATCGTTCATATTGACTAAGTTGACAAAGCCCTTCGTCCCTGTCAAATTAGTAGGCCCACAAGTCAGCCTCCCAGCAAGGTGGGTCCCAGCTAGCCGGGGGAGTATTCATTTTTTTGTGCGTAATAAGGAGGTACTTTCAGTGGGTCCGAGCTGACAGCGGGAGGAACGTTTTTTTTCGCGAAATACGGTGGCCCGTCTGGTGGGTCCCATCAGTCAAGGGGAAACAATTTTTTTCGCAAAATACTGGTGGCCCCTCCGGTGGGTCCCCGCAGTCAGGTGGAGGAATAATTATTTTCGCGTAATAAGGAGGCACTTCCTTGTGGCTACCGTGGACCCAATTGTCAGCCTCTCCACGTACAGTACTCTTCCGACGGAAGTCGGTCGTTGACCACATTGACCACGCCGCGCCGGGAGCACCACGGCGGTGGACGATGGCGAGGCCTAGGAAGGGGACGACGCGGAGCCGTGCAAGATGCGGCAGTGGATGCCCACGCGGAGAGAAGTACGAGCGTTCACTGGTTCGGCTGCGGTGTGAGGCTGCCGTTGCCGCAGAATAACAGGGGGTGTGGGTGAGTGGAGGGATGACCTGGCCAGTGGTGGGAGTAGTATGGGGGTTGTGAGGCCTCCGCGGTAGCACAGCCGGCCACGGGAGGCAGGAGCAGGCAGCACGACCGGCGCTGCTTTGGGCGGCTGGAGCAAGAAGACCAGAGGTTGAAGAAGCACTATGGCCGTTGGATGGACATCATACGGTCAATGGAGTATTGACTAAGTTGACAAAGCTCTCCGTCCCTGTCAACTTAGTAGGCCCACAAGTTAGCCCAACAATATGGTGGGTCCCAGTTAGCAGGGGGGTATTCATTTTTTTGAGCGTAATAAGGAGGCACTTCCTTGCGTGCGAAGATATAGCTGGTGGGTCCGACCTGTCAGCGGGGGGAACGTTTTTTTCAAGAAATACAGAGGCCCTTCCTGTGGGTCCTAGCTGTTAGGTGGAGGAATCATTATTTTGCGCGTAATAAGGAAGCATTTCCTTGCGTGCGGCCGTGGACCCAGCTGTCAGCCTCTCCACGTACAGTCCAGTTCCGATGGATGTCGTTCATTGACCACGTTGACCAGGCCGTGCCGAGAGCACCAGGGCGGTGGACGACGACGAGGCCTAGGAAGGGAACGACACAGAGCCAGGGAATACTCGATAGTTGTTTCCCACGCGGAGGAGTACGAGGGTTTACTGGTTCGTCTGCCGCCGCCGGAGAATAACAGCAGGTGTGGGTGAGTAGAGGGATGGCTAGGCCAGCGATGGGAGTACGGTGGGGCCGTGAGGCCTGCGCGGCAGCATAGCCGGCCGCGGGAGGAGGGAGCAGGCAGTCCCACCGGCGCTTGTTTGAGCGGCTTGAGCATGAAGAGCAGAGATTGAAGAAGCATGACAGCCGTTGGATGGACATCCAACAGTCACTGCTCTCGTGTGTTGACTAAGTTGACAGGGCGTTGCGTGTGCGTCAACCTTTTTTTTATGAAAGCATACGCGTCAACCTGTAGTAGGCGCACAAGTTAGCCTCAAATCTGTGGAAAACAGCATATAGCCCATCTGCCATTATTTCTAATAATGTACAGCCCATTTGCTAATTCGTAAGAATTTTTTTGGAGCCCATCTTCTTTTTGTTAGCATCACACCCCATATTGTGGCCACGGTTAAAAAGTATACGAAATTTTGCATATTTCCGTGCGGTCAACTGTTTTTAATCCAGAAATATCGATTCACATTCAAACTATTTTGAAAAATAGTTTATATAAATATAAAATCCAAATAATTGTCCACGCATAAAAATCAATGGAATTTAAGATCTCGTAATGAAAAAAATTGAAACTAATTCCCGGTTTGATGTGTTTTAAAAATGTACAGCCCATTTCTGGGCAAACCGAATGAAACTCTCCCCGTCTTGAAAGATTTGTAGCCCAGCAGGGCCGATAAAGCAAGTAGGCCTTGTTTGGGTATTTCTTTTAAAAAATAGAACTGGGCTAGCCATTTTCAGCAAGAAAAAAACACAACTAGGCTCATGATGTGGTAAACATAAATAAAACCCTGGCTAGACGGGCCACAGCCCCTGCACAGCCCCGTTGTTACCCTGATCCGTCGCTAAAACTAGTATAAGTAACAACTGCTTGTTCCTAAAAAAAACTGCGCGACTTGCTGGGTCCCTGGTGTCAGCCGCTCATAGTGTAATTCTCTTGTTTATTGACTACGTTGACAATGGCGTGAGCCCCAGATGTCCAACCAATTAGGAGGAACCATATTTTTGGGCTTGTACTATAGAGGCACTTGCTTGCGTACTACCATGACGCTGGTGGGTCCCTACTGTCATCCTCTCCACGTACAGTCATCTCCTTGTTCCGCTCGGTTGTTGACGACGTTGACAACGCAAGAGGGCAGCGCACCACACACGGCGAGCGAACCAAGGCCGCAAGGCGGAGGACGACGGCGAGGCCTCGGACGGAACGAAAAAGAGCCGTTGAAGATGCGCCGGTCCAGTCGCAGGCGGAAGGGAGTACGAGGGTTGACTGGTTCAGGCGCGGGTGCGTGTTGGGGCTGACATCGCCGGAGAATAACAGGACATGTGGTATGTACGGTAGGGCGGCGGAGGCGCAGCCAGCCATGGGAGGCGGGAGCAGGCGGAACCGACGAGGTGGTTTGGTTTGGGCAATTGGAGGAAGAAGAAGACAAGAGATAGAAGATACACAACAGATGTTGGATGTCAATCCAACGGCTGGTAGGCAGAATCGTTTGTTGACTGGCTAGTAAGTCGACACCACCTTGGATAGGCTATTTCCTCGCAGGTCCCAAATGTTAGAATCCAAATCTGTCACGGTCATGTAGCCTTTCCTATAAAAATTTATAGCCCATTTGATGTGCTAGTTCGAAATAAGTTTGTGGGTGCTAGTGGGGGCTAATCACTTGGCTTCTGTAATGCACAGTGAGCTCAAGCAGCCGGCGAGAGTGATGTTATTTCCCTTGGTTTGGATTTGTTACAATATTTCACTCTAAATTAAACGAATGGCAAGCCATTTGCCTTGTTTCAAAGAAAATATGACAGTCACAGCCGAGTTGAAAAGGGCAGGAACATCTAACTCTAGCTTACAAACTATACAAAAGCACGAGGGTTAATTCTTCATCAGGTTTACAAAAAAACCAGATTGAAAAGGGCAACAACATCTAACTCCAGCACTGTTTTCGGTAGTCACAGTCAAATGGATCGGTCAGGTCCATAGAATGAACATCCTGGGTCGTAAAATTTACTAGATTATGACCACAATATGTTGTAAATAGAAGCCCGACACGTTCAGAAGCTCTTTTGCCCACCTGAAACTCCTTTTTTTGCTCTTCGACATACCCATCCGTCAAAACCATGCTGCTGATAAACTTAAGCTTGATGGACAATAGTAACCTCGCATTCAGCAGGAAGAATGTGGCAAATCTTGTGTTTGCACGGTGTGCTACATATCGTTCTAGCGTTATTGTCTTCAATCTAATCTCATGAGAAGTGAGAAAATCCCGATGCTTACGAATCCACCGATTGGTTATAACTTTCTTCCCCCGTCCTATTGCCTAAATAGACATGAAGATTGAAAACAGTTAAGGTCTAAAAGAAGAGTGTCGAAAGAGCAACAACTGAACGGTTAATTCTAGTACACTATATGCGGGCTTCCAATGTGCGTGAAATTATCACCTTTATATACAACTTCTCCAGACATGGAAAGCATTGCAGCAAGCCAATAATCTTGTTTAGATCAAAACTATTCATTTGGATATATAAGATCTTAACAGAATCCAGCACCATTGATAGGCCATCCATGGAGAAACTCTTCATTGAGCAAAGAACATAATATTAGTACAAAATGTGTACTCCAAGATGATATATAAATTATGCGCAGAAATTTAAAATGCAGCTTATGGTTACAAGTGTAGATGATAATATAAAGTACTTGAAGAACTGTGGAGCTGAACACCATATTTAAATGAGCACAGAGATCATGTATTACACCCAAGGTCTCCAGTTTAGGCGCAGAGAGGACGGTTATTTGCAACGGTGAATAACTAGAATCAAGGATCAACCTTTGAAGTGAAGGGGCATCTTGGATGATGAGCTGACTTCCGTCAAAAGAAATTCCAATTCTTACAAGGTTAGGCGACTTTATTGGGAGACAACCGATTCTAACTGTGAAAACAAGCACCAAGCACTCTAGCACAGGGCAACTGGAGTGGGTGATGTTGTGCAATGAGGCCTCCGATATACGAACCCGCACAAGTGAAAGTTTCTTGAGAAATGGGAGTCGAAGGTTTAGTACCAAATTGTCTGGTAGGTAGCACTGCGCAAAGGTGGCGGTGTGGAGAGAGGACGAAAACCCCGAGATGGACATCGGTGCTGAGGGCACAAGTTCATGGCGTTCGGTATGTGGTATGTGATTTCCAGGGGAATAGTAGAACTCAAGCAGCTATAGTTCTGTGAATTCAGGGGATTCCAGCCAGGCATCCACTGTGCAGGGCATGGTATGCTTGCTCAGGTAGCATGACGGGATGCAGAGGCTTTGAACAGAGCCCTGGTGGGAGGAGATGATGGCTCTGGGGATTTCAAAATCATTGAAGAGAGATAGCTGATGACAGTCGAGATTAAGGGGAACGGCGCGCCATAGAGGGCGCCACCGAATTGAGAGGACTTGGGTGCGGCAGCAATCCTTGGTGGGGAGAAGCGAGATGATCTCCCCAAGGATGGCATCTGGGAGATTGCTGATGCGGTCCACCCAAGATTCTACGGGTTCCTGGGATCCGGTGGGGGCGGGGTCGCCGCTTCTCCCCGCGCTGCCGGGTGCGGGATCTACAACAGGCATCGCCGGTGGCGGGAGCCTCATCTTCTTGGCGCTGGGGTCAGCCGACTCCATTTTCCTTGAGGGCGTCGCGTCGCGCTCACGGATTTGAGCAGAGTAACGAATGACGAGCCTAGTTGTAGTGCGAGCGAAGAAGAAGGGGAGCTGGGGGTTTTCTATAGGAGTGAGGAAGAAGGGGAGTTGGGGTTTTCTGTAGGAGTGAGGTGAGGAATTTGGGGGTACGAGTGGAGCAAGCTGACGTGAGGTGGGTGGGAGCGAGGAGGAAGAAGAGCACCCAGGTTTTTGAATTGATTTTACTATTTACTAGTGTGGATGGGCTGTTTTGTCTTGGGACCCGAGAAACAATTACTACTAGTACAGTGGAGGCACTCTACAGCTACCCAGAAAAATAATTACTACTAGTACAATGGAGACACTCTACCGCTCCTGGCTCCTCCTAGGTCATTGAAACATCTCCCTCTACTGAATGCCGTTATACTTTTGTTCACCGACATGCGGGCCATGCAACGCGCGGGCCCAAATGCCATCCACCAAATTAGAAGGCAGTATGCAGGCGGAGAGTCACCCCGGTCGTAGCGCAGCAGTAACGAGCCGTCGTATCACAAAACCCCACCTTCCCGCAGTCTAAGTTTGACGGACGAAGCAACCATCATTTCACTCTTAGCTGAATCCCCTTCTCCCTCACCATCTTCAAGAAAGGCAACACTTGCATCTGCCACTGTTCTTCTCTCCGAACGAAGGGAAGGTAAGAGGATCCGTGATGTTGGTATATTTTTGTTCAGAGGAAAAAAAGAACTTTTGCAAAGCAGTAACCGATCCTCACTCTCTTTTTTGTTTCATTGTCATTGCAATTGTGTTTTCCTTTCAGTGGACTCCTAGTATTCATCAGTTTCATGATGGACCAAGGAGAACCAGGCAAAGATCTGCCGATATTGGAGCAGACGCGGGAGGCTGATCCCCATGAGACAGTGAGCTCCAAGAAGATGGAGGCAACCACCGAGGCGACCCCAGATACTGAGATGGTCAATGCCCCGTTTGAGGTTACAACCCCCGTGGCACTACAGGAGCAGTTTTCCCCCTTCGAGGATGTGTCCCCCCCCCCCCCCCCGCTGAGCTGCCCAAGGTGATTTCCTTCTTTGCCGATCTCGATTGTGGTTTTTCATCTAAGTATGTGGTGATTTTTTTTAGAAAAGGAAGTATGTGGTGATTAATAATGCACAATTTTATTAGCTTCGATGCCATGGTATACGTAGTGGTTCAAATAACTTGTGTTTCTTATACTGAAAAGTAATTCAGAATTTGTTTCTATTTCAATTAGAGCCCTGATGCAGACAAGGATTGTGTGGTTGTACATGTCAATTGCTATGAGGCGGACGACCTGAATATACGCACTGGGAAAACAGAGTTCCTAGGCTGTTGGATCCTGGAAGCCATTTGCGGTTATACCAATGAAGAGTTGTATTCCAGCCTCACTGTTGTCAGGCGTGTTTTCCAGGGTGTACTGAAGCACAAGAAGTTCAAAGATACTCCTTCGTTTGTGAGGAATACTATTCTTGTCAAGCTTACGCAGGAAGATGACGTGGCATGCCTCCACAAACAAGTTTATCAGTGGCAAGGCCACAAGGTTGTCTTCATGAAGGTTCACATGATTGAGCTGTTTCGGGACGTCCTCAATGATGTTCATGGCAAGGTCCGTCTTGTGTCCAGCCCAAATTAGATCGAGGCATGAAATAGTTGCCCCAGCTAGTGTTTAATAGTAGTTTGGATTGTGTCTAATTATCCGAACCTTGCCTGTTATCGACCCCTCTGGGGATAGTACTCTATTTGAATCCGTCCATGGGAACTGCTGCTACTTTCGTGTGCCCGTGAATCATGTGAGAACCATCGTAATTGTTGCCGAAACAGATGCGTCCTCACTAGTTTTTTCATGAATATGGCATGGTAAGACATAAGTTGTCACGGTTTATCATATGAGCAGTGTGTTTTTTGACGAAATAGAGCACTTGTTCGAGAACCGTGCGCCGACGTATACATAAGTACTTGTAAACACTGTTGGTGCTACCCCACTTGTAAGCAGTTGTGCAAAACACGACACATTGGCTCAGCTCGCTTCAACACTAGGCTATCGACCAACTAACAATCAACAATCTGTTGTCTGACATATAAGCAACTATGTATCTTGTTACAGTGGTTCATGCAGTTAATTGAGGCCACAATGTAATAAATTCCAAACGTTCACACGCTAGTCCAGCTCTCATGTGGAACACTCACATTAAACTCGTCTTCATAAAAAACTTGAAAAGCATAAGTTAAGCAATTTTATACATCTCAATGATTCATAGAACATAACAAACATATACTAGTTCACAACAAAAGACAAAGTTGTGAGAAGGTTTACAAATCAGGAAAAAACAAGCAAGGCTTCTCTCTGAGCAAAGGGCCTCCCGGCAGGCTTAAATTTCCTGGAGTTCACTCTGGTTTTTTCTTGTTGCCACCATTCAGGGTTAGGTTCTCTCATTCCAGAATAACCTATTATAATTGTGCTATCAGCTGGAATGCTGAACTAAACCATGCAGTGTACTGACCAGCTGAAATGCTTGTGCATTCCACTAAATTTAAGCACCGCTATTTGCAGAAATAAGCAGACCACAAAGCCTCTTGTCCGCTCACCTGTCCAAAAAACCACCGTGTAGCCATGCCAGCAAGTCCTTGGTCCATGGATGAACTGGTAGAAAGTGCATTTCGGACTAGGATGCAGTTGTTTTCGCTCGTCCCTGCACTGCAATCAGGAAGTAAAACGTACGAATCAGCTTCTTTTAGATTGCGTTGGTCATTCTACCTTAGTTACTACCAATGTAGGGATACCTTGAAGACGGGAGGTTAGATGACGGCAGCGAGGGATAGCCATCTCATTTTGTGCAGTTGTACTAAAGCTGAGGTGTGTGCTTTTGATTGCGCGGATAGAAACGATACGGAGACAGACATCCTGAAACGATATGGAGACAGACATCCCTGTTTGCGCAAATAAGATATATGGTTATTTAAACAGTGACAAATATTACTACTTTCCCCCGTTTCCTCTTAGAACCAAATCCTAGATTCATGCTACAGCTTTCCCACTTTCTTCCCTGTTTGAACCAATGCTTTGAGTTGACTGTATGAAATAGCTTTACTTCTAATCTACTACTACTATAATGCGGTAGTTTTGAAATTGGATTTACCACTGCATCTTCGGTTCTCCCGCCCAAACAAGCATTGGCTCAAAATCCATCGTTCATTTCCCCTCTCATGCATATCACTGCCATCCATCAAACAAAGGATGACATGATCTGATGGCTAAGAGCTGCCGGATTTGCTCCCGCTCCTTGTGCACATGGCCGACTCTGCTCTCCAAGTAAACAAATAAAGAAGTCCCCGTTGAATCTGGATTGCACCTACTGAAGTTGAGAAATGTCTAGAAACTGCTACCACCTCCTCACATGCAAGTACGACAAGTTGGCAAATAGCTAGCACATTTTGGTTCCCCGTTGTCACCTGGGAAATAAACACTCTACTACTAACTAATTTTTTTAGATTACTGTAAAAATGGATTTTTAGATGTCGCTATACTGCAAAGTTTACACTGTTCACATAACATAACATTGCATGGCTGATGCTAGCTAAAGTTTTATTCCGCTTCATCGAGAAATGTAATATTTTTATTATTCGCAGAAAAAGTGTAATATTTTATTCTAGTCATACATAAGCTAAACCTCAAGCTAATACAGCACATGAGTGTCTGTCAGACCTAAATGACTTATTTAGTTGCACAAAATAGTCCATAAACATGCATGTAAACCGTCAAACAACTCTGGAACTATACATCAGTGGAACCCAGGAAACATCATATAATAAAACTACAACTTTTATCTTGTAATCAAATTCTTACTTGGAACTCAGTTTGATTTGTACAAGTGATTTGCTTCTTATTTCAGAATAGTCCTTAGATCATGCAAACAAACACACTATGATATCTACTCAAGATACGAGTACCCATTTATCTCTCTAAAAAGAAGGTATATGAGTATCTATCATACAGAATATACGTGCAAAGCACGTGCCTTAGTAGAAGTCTAGGTGGCTTTGGAACAGCGGACGGAAGTAGAAAAGGATCCATACGAAGGGAGCTGGGGCAGTAGAGCAAGGCAGGTTTCGAAGGAATATATACCTGAGGGTCGTCAGCATGTCGCAAAGACGGCGTCGGGAGGCCGCATCTTGGCCACAATACCGCAGGGAGGAAGAAGGGGTCGGAGGCCCTCCCGAGCCCGTGCTCTCTCGGAGAGAACGACACGGCCGCTGATCGGGACACGCGGGCAGCCGTTGGTCTCCTCCCTCGCCGCCGACGACAGCGTGAATGATGCACCTACACCCCTGCCCCGGTCGAGGTTGTCCGGCCGGATTTGTGACCAGCCGTGAGCTGAGAGAGTGTGTGGCCACCTATGTGTTGCTTATATCTAGAGAGCATGAGACACTGAACAAGAGGAACCCTAGTAAAGCAAGCGCTAAGGCTCCTGCTTTTATATATAGTGGAGTGATTTTGTTGTACCAGCTTCAAAAAAATGCGCTCCTACGTGTACCCGCGAGTGGGTGTGAGAGAACTAGTGCGTGCATGCACCGCTTCTCTTCGTGAGAGTACAATATAATATGCCCAAAGAACGTTCGCCACAAGAGTAATAGTACAAGTGTGTGACGTGTGAGCTAAAATAAAATGTGCGCGCCATCTTTTGTTTTTTAGAAGTTCTGAGGGTAGGGTGTGAAGAGCACATATGTGTGTGACGTCTACCTGCAAATAGACAGTGGGTGCGACGTGCGAGTCTGCGAGAGGACTCGGGAGAGTCGTGACTCATGAGGGTGCGTGTGTGTGAGAGATAGGGGGCACGTATCAATGCAATGCATGTGTCCATAAATCATTATCCGATAAACGTTCGCCACAAGCCTTTTCCTGACGAACGCCGTAAGGACCGTTAGATCGGCATCCGACAGTGTCAGTTTTGCCATGTCATTTAACAGAACAGCCACTCCTCCTGCACACAAATCTTCCACGTGAGTGTTAGCAACTGCCATATGCTCCCTCCGTTCCGAAATGCAGTGCATATAGCTTTATTGAAAATTTGAACCTCGCAAACTTTTACCGAGTTTTCGTGTACCAAATTGCACATGTAGAATACCATGTATATATCATTTCATTCATCTTCGAGAGGTAACTATAAAGTTGGGTGAGGAGTCTACAAAGAAAGACCATCGTATCACCCGTAGCAATTTCAAGCATCCTTTAGTGTCGAGGAATATCATAGGAACTCTATATGATATGATTTTTATAGGATTTTTTTCCTTTAGAGCCAATTGGTTCATAGGAATAGATTCATATACTCCACATTTCAAAGGAAATAAACATGATATCATTTCTATAGCTTCATAGCCACTTGGTTCATATGAATGGATTCCTATACTCCCTTAATTTCAAAGGAAAATAAACATTAGTGTATATTCAATAGAAAAGTTCATATGATATGAACCAAATTACATCTCTTTTCTAATCCCTCCTCATAGGAATTGAGAAACATGTCATCTCTATATTCAATAGAAAAGTTCCTATGATGTGAACCAAATGACATCCCTTTTCCAATCCCTACTCATAGGAATTGAGATTCTCCATGTCATCTCTTTCCCTACAACTTCCATGTATACATCTTCTATTCCTAAATAGATAGTACAACCCACTAGTAGCTTTTTTTCCAAAACATGCAACTATGGCACAAGAACTATATAGTGTGCCAATAACTTTGAAAGATGGTCGCTGGATGAAGCTAACCCGACAGTGCAGAGATAGGCAAATCCGAGCATTACTGGCCGTTGGATATCATCAACATTCCACCAGATCTACCACATGTACAATTTAGAAGACTCCATGGTTGAACTTAAGCATAATGCACAAACCTCAAAACACAAGCACTTCTCCTTTGTTCTAGAATATTCTGTATCATAATTGATTATTTTTTTCTAAATGAATTGCCATTATTTGTTTTTTACTTTATGATTTACTCCCTCCGTTCCAAAATAGATGACCCAACTTTGCACTAACTTTGTACAAAGTTAGTGCAAAGTTGGGTCATCTATTTTGGAACGGAGGGAGTATAATGCACAACCCCATGAATATTAACATTTTTATAAAACTTATTGATTTTGAATGAGATGAACTATTAGAACTAAGCGAACATCTACATCATGCATATATGACTCAAAGTTTTACATCCTATAGTGTGTATTTATTCATAATTTGGTTTCGAAATCTCATGCGTTCAATACATGTGTACCTTACTAGTTTTGAGTAGAGTAGCAAATTTCACGTGGCCCCGGGTATATCAAAATGCAGGGCCCATGCATCATTGCCTTTCGGTCGAACCTACGTCCACAATTTTTTGTACGTACTATATCTCCACTGGTCCCCGAACCCAAAATGCTGCCTCGTTCCCGTAAAACCAAGCGGCCCACACATATTTAAGGCGTCGGCTCGAACCCGTTTACTACGACGTGGCCCTGCACACCGTAGTACTCCTACAAACCCTACCGCCGCACTCATCATCGGTTTTCTTCAAGAGGACGAGGGAGAAGCCCATTTGTAGTGGAGGCGCTTTCAAAAAAAGGATCTGTAGTGGAGACCCCTACCCTAGGGTGCCCTAGGTAGCTGCCACACGCATCATTTTTTTCTCTTTTCTTTATGCACTTGCGCCCTAGAGTGAAATGATGGTTGCTTCATCCGTCCAGCTTAATGCGGGAAAGGTGGGGCTTTGTGATTTGACCCCTCGTTGCTCATTTTCTACTACTGCGGCGCTACGACCGGGGTGCCTCCAATTCCAACCGCTGCTCCGAACTGTAATTTGGTGCATCGCACGTGGAACAAGACGGTGGATGAGCCACATGTCGGCCAAAGGGGTCCTGCTAAGTGTGTCGCCATTTCGTGTGCGGACTGACCCTGCTTGAGTTGCTACACCAACACGACAGGAGCAGCCTACCACTTGGTTTTGCTCCTTGGTGAATCCCGACTATATTGATCTAAAAAGATACGTGTGCTGAACTACCCTCTCTGTCTCGGTTTTTTTATTTTTAGGCGTCTCAGTTTATAGGGCCTGCACGTAGTTCTAGGTCATCCATTTGACTAACTAAATATGAGTTACTATGTCACAAAAAGTATATCATTGGATTCTTAAGCGGATGTAGTTGTATTTAAAAGTCGAGGGCGGGGCTTTTCCTGTGCGGTAGGCGGCGGGGCAGTTCTGCCTAGTCAGTTCGACAGAGACGCGAGAAGACGAGGGAGTAGGCTGCTGCAAACGTAGGGCTGTGTGATTTGATAGCGAGTTACTGCTGGACAGGTGGGGCCCCGTGATTTGACTTGCCATTATCATTTTAACTGCGGCGCTACTACCGGCATGAGTCTCCCAGATTCCTGACCACCTCCATACAGGTGCCTCTCCCAATGCTCCACCATGTAGTAGAGGCTGGCTCTTGCATGAGAGCCCACTTCTCCACTTTTTCCTTGCCTCTCTTTCCTCCACATATGCAAAAATGCCATGTAAAGGGCACTATTGTACTTACTTTTACTTGCTCCTACAGGTGCTTAAGCTTGCCACATAAGCATAAAGTCTGATGTGGCAAGTTAATCAAGAAGAGAGAGATTAGTTTGGTGACCCAAGGAAGAAACGGTGCTAAGCGCGTGTACCTAGGTGAAAAGACAATTTTGAGTCTATAGCTAATTAAATGAAGCAAACTTAGCAACACCATTTCATTGGAAGAGGTCACTCCTTGGCAAATGCAATAAATACACGCGCTTAGCACCGTTTCTTCCTTGAGTACGAAGAAAGAGATAGAGAGGAGTAAAAAAATACACTTATAGCCAACCTTGTTGTAGTATGAGTGACTAAGTGATGACTATGTATGACATGCCAACATCAGATAGCCTAACGCACCTTGTTAAATCTCCAAGGGCGCGACCGCGCGAGCGACGCGACGGTCGTGGTAGGCGCGACCATGATACGGGCTGCTGGCAGCCCTTGGATCTGAGATCAAACGGTCGCATGCTAAGTTGCTGAAAATTTGCAGAATAACCCTCCAGGATAGGATATTCACCCATAGGTCTAGAATCACTCCATGCAACCATTCGATCTCAGATCCAAGGGCTCTAAGAAGCTCGTATCATGGGAGAATGGAAAGCCACTACCCAGCCGTTCGCACGCTGGCAGTTCACTCCTACCTATCCCCGCACGTCCTTCAATACTACGGCGGTTCGCTCCTAGTCGTCCCGTCCATTCACATTACGACAGTTCCACTAATCCTAACCCTCCTCCCAAATCCATGGCATCCCAAATCTCCACGATCGGCAGTGAGTACAAGGTTAGAACCATCACCAGCGATGAGTTTGACGTCATCTACACCCGTTCTTCCGCGACGGTGAAAGGATGCCTTTCTCGCTTCAGACGCATGTTCGAAGACTCAGATGATGAGTGGGTCGCTGGGCTAGATGTTGAGTACACCACAGTCCTGGGACGAGAGAAGGATCTAAAGGACGAAGAGAGGAAGAAGCCCGCCGTGATCCAGGTTTGCGTGCATGACTTATGCTTGGTCTACCACATATGCCATGCCGACGTTGAGTGCCAGGATTTTAAGGACTTCCTCGAGAGCAACCTAGTCAAATTTGTTACTGTAGACTTTGGTAACAACAAAGAAGTCCTGCATCGGATAGGCCTCATTGTAGGCAACACCTTCGACCTCCAGAAGAATCGGCTGGTGTCCTCTCGTCAGCCTTCAATGCTGACCCTGGCAGGAGCCATGGTTCATCCTTCTTATGGTAAACTGGAGAAACCTCATTACACGTTTCATCGTCATGCATGGCAGTGGAATGTACTAGATATAGACCACATCCACTACGCTACAATGGATGGCTACCTTTGCTTCAATATCTACAAGGGTTGGATGAATAGCAACAGCCAAGTGTGCGGTTCAAGCAAAGAAGTATCGGCCAAGAGGAAGAGGGACAAGGACGAAGTCGAGGACGTGGACGAGGACTCCGAGTAAGGTGGCAGTGTCGTTGCTCATGGTGGTTCTAATGCAGTGTCTACTGGAATAGTTGCAAAGTTTAATTTCAGGTGTGCTTAATTTAATTTGAGAGGTGTGTTGTGCTGAGCCCCCAGCAGAACTATGTTATGTTTCTTCTCGTTACTTTAACTCTTCAGTACGTACATACTAGTATTTCTTACATTTCATCTTTTAGTTGGTATAGTACTACCACTCGTTTCTTCACATTATATACGTACAATATATATGGCCAACATCATATAGCTAGCAGTTTAGTTGTCAAAGAATTTCAGGGTGCTTAGTTTTGTCAAAGAATTCTAGGATGCTTAGGCCTCTTTTGGTTCATAGGATAGGATTATCGTAGGAATAGGAATTTTGTAGGAAATGAGATGACATGTATCTCAAATCCTATGCGTAGGAATAGGAAACGAGATATCATTTGGTTGACACCAAAGGAATTTATCCATTGAGTCTAGGCTCATTTTTATTTTCCTATAAAATGTGGAGGATAGGAACCAATCCTATGTAGGAATAAGAATCCATTCCTATGAACCAAAGGGCTCTAAAGGAAAAAATCCTATAAGAAATCCTATCCTCTAGAATTCCTATGAAATTCCTCCAAACCAAAGGAGGCCTTAGAGGGTGCTTGGATCCAAGGGACTTATTTTAGTCTGACTTAAAATAGTCTCTGTAAGAGGCTAAAGTTCCAAGCACCCCTGACTAAGTCTGGTTGTAATGGGGAGTATCATATACTAGTATCATCCATATGATACTAGTGTATCATACTACCTCCCTAATGCATAGTATCACATATTAGTATCATGTAGTACTCTATTTATTGCCATGCATGACACAAAGTAGCATAGCATTTATTATGATACGGTATCATGATATGATACTCCACCCTCTCTTTCTTCATTTAATACTATGACACCTCATCAAAATTGCCTAGTTGGCATGCATGATACTAGTTATGATACTACCACTACGACCAGCCTAAAGAGGGGCTAAAACTAGTCTTGAGACTAAATTTTTTTAGTCAGGGGTACCCCTACTAAAATGTGGATTAGTCCTCTCTCTACTCATTTAACTCCTCTCCTTTAACACAGGCGAGTTCTGGATTGGAGGGTTTGGAGGATAATAAATGCTCATTAACTTGATTTTAGCCTTTTTAGTATTTGGATCCAAGCATGGGTGAGCCTAGCATGTTTTAGTCCCACTACTTTTAGTCATGGGACTAAAATGTATCCAATCACCCTCTTAGTTTTATTTGAGGGGTGGGTTGTGCTGGACACCATTATTGTGACTAGCCTTTTTAATAGTACTATATGCATAATTTGGCGACGAGCGCTCTCTATATGTACCACCTTTTTTTAATTTCAATTTTTGCTCCATGGCGCAATCCAACGATAGTACTGCTGTACAAAAGTATACATTTTTTAAAGGCTAGAGTACTGTTCATCACATATATAGCCAGTTAAATTCTCAACCTAGAACGACGTGCATGCCATGTAGTAAACCGATACGGAGGAAGTATAGTAAAAATGAGGTGATTTTACCGAGCGATCGGCGGGGGAGCATGGCCTGTCATGCGGTCCCACGTGTCATGATGTACCAAGGCGATGCACGTGTCCCTCTTGAGGCAGAAGCAATACTAGTACGTGGTTTGAGATGATGGCGAAGTGTGAAATAATGGTTGCTTCGTCCCTCTGGGAAAGTGCGGCATTGTGATTTGACGTCTCATTGCTCATTACTACTACTGGGCCGATATGAGTGGGGTGCGTCCCCCTGCTGTTCTGCACTGTTATTTGGTGCTTGACACATCGACCCGGTTGCTATATGTCCCACATGTCAGCGACATGAAGTACATAATTCATGAAAGGGAGCGACTTAGTTTTGGAAAAATGTGTTTTTACGGAGTACGTACCCACTAGGGTTTATAGGGATCATCTAAAAAACATTTGTTTTTCCGTTTGATAAGTCTCAATTCTACTATACTAGTAGTAGTACCATTACATGTTGGATTTCGAGGTGCGTTAGATCACCCGACGCAAGCAGTGTCAAGAGGAAACTAACCAATGCATGTACAAGTTCATGGAAATTTAGTGGTCATTCATGCATTCGTTCTAATTAATGCCTCGGTAAACATAACTTCTTGAGAAAAACGAGCGTACTAATTACTTGTGCAAAATACAAAATTAATTCGACCACTCACCGTCTACCTTGGTTGGAGAGATTTTGAAATTGAGACATAAACTGGAAAGGAGGGAGTAGTAGCTTTTGTCTCAATTACTATTTGTGGCCTTGTATAGATGCAAAATGTATTTTTTATAGTGGCCTTGTATAAGTAACTGGAGGGAGTACTAACCAAAGTACGTAGTAGGGACAAGAAGTAAATGGAGGGAATAGTAAAATTTTCTCCTCGTGCTGCGAGCTACCGCGCGCGTGGGCGAGGGAGCGGGCGTAAGGCGTACTAGTAAGCAAGCTTCACCTCATCCTATGAGCCACCGCGCCCGTGGGCGGGGGAGACGGCGTACTAAGCAAGCTTGTCCTCGTTCTGCGAGTTGACGGGACACATCAAAAGTACTCCAGTGTATAGAGCCTTGCATCTAAGGTAGGCCCCACATGGTTTGCCTCTTTTTTTAATATAACATAACGCCTAAAGTCGCAATTTGTTTGTTCACCCGTGGTAGACGATCCTCCCTCCACCAAGTGGACAACCAGTACACGTGCCAAATTACCACGTGGGCTGCCTTTTTCGTACAGAAATGAGCTCCACCGTGTACCCGCGCAGGTGTGGTTGGGAAAGAGACGGGAGTACGTGCGCCGTGCGTGCACCTCTTCTCTTCGTGCACGTCCCCCACCTACGTGGGGGTGTGTGAGAGAGATACAAACCTAGACATAATGCGCCGTCCATCCCCATGCCTCCGCCCAGTCCGACCACCAGTCACCACCACGCCCCACTCCTCGTCACCTTATCTCTCATCTTTCTCCCTCCATTTTTATATACAAGGCACTATGAAAATTACAATTTGCAGATATACAAGGCCACTAACACTAATCGATGCAATATTAATGGTGTTTGCCTCGTGGTACTAGCAAAGGAGGACATTAATTATCCCTTGCATGCATGCGGGGGTTTGTAAAAAAATGCATCTTGATGTTCCATGCAATGCACGGCATCTTGCTAGTCCATGAAAACAACACACGGAAAAATTCCACAGCTTGGGGCGGCAACTGGCTCCATCGGGCGAGGGGAGGGAGGTGGATCAGCGAGCTGCATAGCTCGTATCCGGCGGGCTACCTAGCCAGCTTGGATGCGGAATAACTACTCTTCGTAAGCCATTGTAAGAGTGGACAAAACGGTGGAGGAGATAGGGGAGTGGCCCGGTCATGAACGGACGTGTGTCCAGAGTGGGTTTCTCGGCTTCCACACGGGCGGGTTTCATGGAGGCGTTTGAATGCGGCACGCAGGCGTGTTCAGCCAGGTGTGCCGCGAGTGGTGCCCTCGACTCTGACCTAGGACACCGCGCCGTTCTTCCACTGACATGTGGGCTCTTTGGGTGCATGGCATGCATGTCAGTGACCCAACGCAGGTAGCGCACAGCAAAGGAACCTTTGGTGGGCTAGGGCGGTCAGAAGCGGGCATTTCATAAACCGATGATTGTTCATTGAGTGTGACGTCATCTTTTTCATGTAGATAAGCCTACTATGTTGATAGCCTGTTCGATACATTGTGATTCATAAAGACCGCTCCAAACATCAATGTTCTGCTTATCATAGATAAGATTGATTAATACCCATAACAATCCATGTCCTTAACAAAGGGTGCATGCATGTATAGGTTGAACGTGTGTCTTGCATCGTGTGCTGTGTGCATGCAGGCGTGCGAGTGTTGCGTGCGTGCAAGGGTACGTTTCAGTGTTGCATGAATGGGTGCGTACGTGCGTGTGTTCGTGAGTGCATGTGTACGTGTCATTGTTGCACGCCAGCATGCGTGCGTGTGTACGTGTCAGTGTTGCACGCCTACATGCGTGCGTGTCTTGCGTGCGTGTCTTGCGTGCGTGCATGTGTACGTGTGGGGTGAGGCTACATGTTAGTCGACTGACTTTTTCATCTCTGGTCATTAGATTTTCCAGCCGTTGGATACGAAATCAAGGGCCTCTAGTTTATCATCGAACTCCACCCCCTGGGCCGCCAGCCACCACCGGGCGAACCGCCAGCCCCCGCCGCCCGCGGCCGGCCCGCCCTCCCCGAAACCACTCGTTTATTACCATTTTTGTCCTTCATATACGCGCTGACGGGTGGGCCCTATGGTAATGTGCGCTGCTAAATGTGGACCATTTGACTGGTCAATTGATCGTGGTATCGACAAATTACGGAGCTGTATGGTGAGCGAGTGACCGTATGATCACCCTAAAATGTACTCCTATTTTATTAACACAGTACAGACTCAAACTGCCATTTCTTTCTTTCATATACGGGCTGACAGGTGGGCTCCATGGTTACACGCCCCGATGGTGCAACACTAGTTGCGCCGCGTGGAACGTTTGACTGGTCAATTGATTGTGTCACCAACAAATTACGGAGTTGTACGGGTGAGCCAGTGACCGTATAATCATGATATGTATTTGCTTAACACGGTACAGACGCAAGGGCTCATATATACGCGCAAGCACTCACTGCTATAAGCGCACACACGCGGACCCTACCCCTATGAGCACCTTCGAGAGAGTGGGCCAGCATATATGATCTTGAGATTTTACGAAGTCACCATAGGTGCCTCGTAGTCGAGTGGAACGTCTCCTCCCACTGAACGTACGTCACCGGAAAATACTGAAATTAACACAAGATAAATGCGAGCACCGGGACTTTAACCTTGGTGGGCTTGAGAAACCACTGTCCTCTAACCATCCAACCGCATGTTGGTTAGCACGACAAAATGTATGTGGTGACCGTGATGGGCTTATTCTGAAGTCCAGTGACCATATCGTGCTTTTGCTTCAAATACAATGACCGTAAGTGTCGTCAACAAAATACGGAGCATTCATCAAATGCAAAGTCCGTTAGTGTCATCAACAAAATATGGAGACATATCATGAGCTAGATACCGTTGTACTATTGTATATGCTTATTTTCTTAGTGGCCGATTGCGTGTGTGGTGTGGTGGGCACATCATTTCTAGTTGTGGTGGGTCAACATGAAGACTCATGGGTCGGTTCCATCCTGCGCCACATATAGGTTGGACCGAGACGTGTTGTACGAAGACCCATGTGGAGGACTCGGCGTACAACACGAAGCTACCAGAGTCGCGGAGGACTCTATCCCCACTGGTGATAAGCCGACTATATATGATTTGTAACCCTAGGCCCTTAGTATGTTATACAAGCTTGGGGGCTAGTTCGTCGATAGTATACACACACGCACAATGCCTGGTATTCACGTGTACATTGTACACACCCCTATCACTAATATACAGTACCAGGAGTAGGCTCTTTCTTCAACTGCAATTGAATTCTAGCATGTGCATGTGTTTATTTCATATTATCGATCCATAGAGTGAGAGAGGTTTGAAATACAGGCAATGGATGCTTTTGCAATTCATATATAAACATTAATTAGTGCACTCCATGTTGTTAGTGTGAAGGACTTTATACATTTGTCACTTGCATGGATACATTCCAAATTGCTAGCTACGAAATAGAATACATGTCGAATTCAATATAAAGGGGGTTTCGAAGATTCGAATTCATAGGAAGTGCATTCATCTATTTGAACCCGAGATAATGGCATTTGTAAATCAGATGTAAAAGGGGGCATCAATCTTTGTTGTGAGTTTGAACATGATATATATATTCATATGCATATCTAACTTTTTTTTGCAACCAAGGAGATTATATCTGGAACCATGCATGAACTGAGGTAAGTTGCATATTTTTTAATATATATTCGTGTACAATGTATATTCAAATGTACCCCCTCCATTCCAAAATAATTGTAGCTTTAGGATTTTCAAGAGTAAAGATTTGTGAAGTTTGACAAATCCTGAAAGTTCAATTCAAGAGAACCAAAAATGTTAAATGCTTCTGCTCCCAAATATTGAGGGCTCCTTTGATTCAAAGGAATTGCATAGGATTTTTGGAGGATTTAAACCCTTAGGAATTTTTCCTGTGATGCTCATTTCATTCGTAGGATTGGCATCCTTAGGAATTTTTCCATATGATCCATTTGTACTACATTTTGGAAGAAAATTTCCATCCACTCAAACCTCTTTGTAGAATTCCTTTGTTTGTCCTATGCTATCAAACATTCTTTCAAATCCTGTAGGATACTATGGGACATGTCACCCTATTCCTGCATTTTTCCTATTGCTTCATTTTGACAATCCTATGAATCAAAGAGGCCCTGAACGAAGCGCCAAATAGACCTCTGGTCACCCGAAACCGCGCAAGACTAATGTTTTGGTGGTAGGAAATTACTGTCCTGACTCTGGCCCGTGTAGCCTATCGGCCCAATGTCCAAAGGTCTAAACCGTGGTAGGTTTGTAACTTCACCAAGACGCCAGAGAAGCATTCATACGCCGTGGGCGCCTACCCATGCGCTCGGCCGAAATCTATCCCGCCCACATTTGGGACACCTAACATGACTGTCCTACCCCCAGCCCGCAATATGTCCGAAATTTTAAATGGGGGGGTAAGTTTGTAACTTCCCCCAAATTTCAAACAAGCGCGTCTCAAACCGAAACATTGTCCCCCCTTAGTTCCCCGCCTCCCTCTGTTTCCCCATTCATACTCCGTGGGCGCGAAAACGCCCTCTCCACCAGCCGCGAAACCCCAGCCTCCTCCGTCCTCCACCCCATAGCGGCAAATCCACCGCTGCCCTCCTCCATCACGCCGGAGCCGGTACCCCAACGTCGTCGTCCAACGCAACCGCAACCGCAACGCCCTCAAGGACTTAGCAGCTGAAGCCGAGGCAGAGATGCCTCCACGACACCAACACCGACGTGCGCTGTACCAGAACCACTCTGACCATGCCGTCCTATGCCTCACTGCTACGGCTCCACTGTCGCAAACGTCCACCGCACTGGAGCTGTTCCCGCTACGCCGTCGTTCGCCGCCTTGGATCTTCTTCCCCGCCGCCGACAGACGACCACCGCACCACACTCAACAACCTGGCCATGGGTTCGTCCAAGGCTGCACCGTCCTCCACAACTTCTGGTTTCCGGCGAGCAACAAGAAGATCGTCGAAAAAACAGAAGGAGGACACAACACTTCCTGCATAAAGAGGTACTCCTCTTCCCTTATTCGTGCAAATCTTACGTCTCCGCTCACACCGTATTTATCCCACGAAAGAAACTAGTTGAGCGCTTCTTACTGCATTGTAACATCCCAAATTTTCAATTTGGAATGTTATACATTAGATCACCAATGCATATCATATTTTATTTTTCATTTTCGTTGATCCTAGAAATTCTACGCAACTCAATGACCCACGGAGAGAGTTGGGGATTTCGTTATTTTCATATTTGAGTTCTCTCAAATTTTGAGAATAGGATCATTTGATTTTATTTATTTTATCGTCAATTATTTCTATTACAAAAACATGAGAGAGGGAATAAAATGAATTTCCCAAAATAAAGAAATATTGAGTATTTAATAATAAAATCAAATAAGTTTTTATTTCAGAGTTTTTCGATGTTTTATTTGAATTTAGGAAAAATGTACGATTTTCAAAATTGCATTTAGGTCCCAAATAAATGTTCACCTTGTGCGGCTTGATTTTAGAAGCCCGTGAAAATTTATTTCGGAATTTTTGGAGTCCGTTTAGTATTTCTTTTTATTTTTCTTCTGCGCATGATTATTTAAAAAAAACGAACCGACCTATGGGCCGTGTCCGACTAGGACTCCCGGCCCGTTAGGCTTTATAAGCCAGCCCACCCCGGCCGAACCCAAGCCCCAGCCCCAGCCCCAGCCCCGCCGCCCGCCGCCACCGCCGCCGCACCTCGCCACCCGTGTCGCCGCCGCCCGCCGCCGCCGTCGCACGCTCGCCGAGGTTCGCCGCCGCCTCGATTTCCGTGCCGCCGTTTTTTTCCTAAAAACCGTCGGTTTTTTTATTTTTTTGATTCAGTTTTTTTAAATAGATCGGTTTTCCCGGTTTATTTAAATAGTGAGCGTTCATCCGTTCATTCGTTCTAGCGAATATTCATCGTTTTTCTTTTTCTCGGATTAAATCCGTGATTTTTTTGATCGTGATTCCTCATCCGATTTTCGTTTTAGTATAACTTTTCGCTCGTTTATCGGAATCAGGCGATTCAAGCGCCTAGAGTTTCGTCTCCAAACCCTCTATCCGTTTAACCAACTTAAACAAGATTTTTCTACTGTAAAATTTGCCCTAGATCCAGATTAGTAGAACGAAGTTGTTTTCTTTCGCCATTTGACTTTCGTTGCTTCGTTCGATTTGATTCTTTTTGCCAACCGGAGTTCTTAAGTTGAACCTTCTGGTTAGATCTCTTATTTGAGTTTTACCTGTGCATTAGATGAGTTCTTATTGTATGCTTGTTTGTTTGTTTGCGATAGAATACCCAGAGTGCGCCGCTTGTTACTTCGAATCGCTAGGTTTCCCGGATCATCAGCAAGGCAAGTAACACTTTGATCATACCTTTTCTACTACCCAGTTTTATTGCATTAGATCAATCCTCACACATTGCATGATTAGGATCTAATTAAATTGTGGGATGGGAAGTAGTTGAGGTAGTACCTATTACCTGTTTATTATCAAACCCTTGGGAGTTACTTCTACGTTTGCTTATTATGCCATGCTATGCTAGTAGACGTGGATTGGGTGAGTGATATCCATGACAGATGTGAGTTTTGTTAATTAAGGTATTATCTAAGGTGGCAACTTAAACACACATCTGGGTGGATTGAGGCACCTGGGTATTCCAGGACTTGCCTGTTTTCTTTTGGACTGCCACCCAGGCTCAAAGGGATCATGAGACTATTCATACTAGAAACTTCTGTGTGCAGCCACAAGCTATTATGGGCTCTAGCATAGTTGACTAAGTCGTGCGAACTCTTACAGTGGTAGACTAGCAGATGTAGGGGATGTAGGTGGTACGGTCTACCCGATCGTAAGGTGCTAGCGCTTCTGAAATACTATGTCTCGGTCATCCATCTTCTCAAACACCCTGTAGTGCGAGAAACCCAACGGAGGCGATCGAGTCTTGTGGGGAAAAGTGCACAAACCTCTGCAGAGTGTAATAAACTAATCATGGTTAGCCGTGTCCCCGGTTATGGACATCTTGAGTATCTAGTACCTGGATTATCATGTGAATCTCAACATGTTACTCTAAATTAATTTTGTTGGGTTATGTTTAATGATGATGCTTAATTGGGATTGAGAATGCTGTCAACCATTCTCAATGTTTTACAACTACCATGATAGTTAAATAAATTTTATTCCTTTGAAGTAGGGAAAAATTGGCTTTACGCAAAACTGTAACCATAGAGCTTTCCACCAGCCAAATATGCATATAGTATAGCTGTTTCATTCCATTGCTCTCTATGTGTTACATTGCCAGCATATTCCATGTGCTGACCTGTTTTGGGCTGCAACGTTAATGTTGGAGACTTTTCAGACGATTATTAAGGAGTTTTAGGTCGTGGTTCTATACTCAGTGATGCCGTTGGAGTTGATGGACTCACTTATCTTCCAAGCCTTCCGTTGTTATCGTTATTAGATGGCCTTAAGCCATATTTATTGTATTAAGTTCTCTTTTGAGACACTCGATGTAATAAGTGTGTGATTGCTACTCTACTATAAATCCTCCGAGTATTGTGTGGTGTTAGCATTACTGATCCAGGGATGACATCAGAGCACAGAGATCAGACTGTTTAAGGTCTGGTCGCTACAGAGATGGTATCAGAGCACACGCTGACTGTAGGACACGACCACTAAGCTAAAGACCTAGATCACTATTCACCCTCTTCTCTTCTGACTCCTCATCTTTTCTACTCTTTTAGGATGGCGGATGCAAGGAACAAGTTCACACAACTGGATGAAGATACACCCTTTGGACGTCACTTGAAGGAAGTCACTAGATACCTGAATATAGGAGTGCCAAGCTTCACAGGAACCTACAACGCCACTTTACCTGAAGAAGAGCGATGGATGATTCAAGTTCAAGTTCCAGGAAGGATGTTCATGCCAGTCACTGAGCCCATAGAGTTTTCTTTTGATGCACCAACTTGGAGTCTAGGAAAGTGCATGGCAGCTCACATCGCCATGGGACGCATTGGAGAAGTCTACCGCAAGGATCTCAAGGATACTATCTACCAGATTTGTGGGCGCCGAGATGAACACTGGGAGATGATCAGCACCAGGAAGGATAGATCAATCGCAGCTTTTATCCAGGAGTTAAACTAGCACATTTGACGACAGGAGAACCAGATGTGCGCCGACATGATAGATCTGAAGAAGGCTAAGACTAGAATCAAGGAACTGCAGGAAGAACTCAAGGCTACACGTGAAGATTATGAAGAAGAAATTGAAGTATTTGTGGAGAAGAATGACGACCTAATCGAGAAGATTGGAATATTTATGGGAGGCCCTACACCAGTAGATGAAGATGAAGAACCCAAGGAGATTAGCCCGGAAGACTACATCATCATCGACGACACCGACACGGATCTAGATAGTAGCGATGATGACTATGTTGATGAAGCTAGAGCAGATATCATGGAGTCTACAACCGAAGAATATTTCTAGTAGACCACCTCATCAGTAGTAGTAGTCCACCATGTAAATATAGTAGTCCAAGCACTTTTGCGATAGATAGATCGATTGTATGCCCTTGTTTGATTGAATGAAGTGAATTGTTTGCTTTTGCCTCATGTGCATATGGGTAGTGTTTTCTCTTTAGACCCCCTCTCTTCTTACATCTCATCTTCTCTAAAACCCTCAGACGCCTCCGAGACGTGACCCCAAATTTGCCTTTCCACCGGAGCTCACCCAGTTGATCCAGCAGCAGAACACATTGATGCAGTTGCTAGTCCAGAATCAGAATCAAGGGAACAACAACAACAACCTACCACCACCACCACCTGTTGACCACTTAGCCCGTTTTCTTAGGTTGAATCCGCCGGTGTTTTCCAGTAGCACTGAGCCGATAGTAGCAGATGATTGGCTCCTCAAGACAGCTAGGGAGTTGACCACAGCAGGATGCATAGATGCGGAGAAGGTGAAGTTTGCCGCACATCAGCTAGAAGGACCCGCATTATCATGGTGGGAGAATTTCACCGCCACTTTCCCAGTTGACACTGTCACATGGGACCAGTTTCCGCAGGCTTTTCGTACTGCACATGTTTCAGCAGGAGCTATGGCCATGAAGAAGCGTGAGTTTCGCAACTTGCGCCAAGGAGGACGGACAGTTGGCCAGTATGTGGAGGACTTTAGTAAGTCAGCACGTTATGCCCCAGATGACGTCGCTATGGATGCAGCTAAGCAGGAGAAGTTTCTGGAAGGACTGAATGATGAGTTGAGCATGCAGTTGATGGTAGCAACCTTCAACAACTATCAAGAGTTGGTAGACCGTGCTCTTATGATTGAAGGCAAGCAGCAGCAAATTGAGAATCGCAAGAGGAAGTATGGACAAGGAAAGTACAATTTAGGAGCCCAGCAGAAGCCACGTTTTACCCCTAGACCGGGAGGACATTTTCAGCATACCCATGGAGGAGGTAGCTCGCACAATCACAATGGCACCAAGAATAGAAATGGCAATGGAGGAAGCAACGGCCAGAGTCGCACCAACCCATCAACCCCAGCCAAGAAGGACCTGAGCCAAGTCACTTGCTTTAAGTGTCAGAAGACCGGACATTATGCCAATGAATGTCCTGAAGGCCAAAATGGCAATGGAAGTTCTGGAAAGAAGCCGAACCCTTTCAACAGGGGACAGGTGAACCACGTTAGCATGGAGGAGGTTGAAGCTCAGCCCGATGCAGTAATAGGTAAGTTTTTGGTTAAGTCATTTACTGCACTCATTCTTTTTGATACTGGTGCATCACATTCATACATCTCAAGGGGATTTGTGGATAAGTATAACCTATCAACCCAAGCCCTTAGGTCACCCATGTTAGTAACCTCGCCTGGAGCAGAGTATGTGGCTAGTCTTTGGTGTGATCGGTTACCATTAAGGATTGGTAACTATGTTTTTCCCTCAGACCTAATAGTATTGGAATCTCAAGGATTGGATGTGATATTAGGCATGGATTGGTTTTCAAAGTATGAAGGGAATATTGAATGTGCTAGTAAGTTAATTTTTCTTACCACCCCAGAAGGGAGAAGTATCAAGTATGCATCCCGACATGTGCCAAAGAGGACTCAAGTAAATTGCCTAACAGGAGTTGTGCAGGAGGAAGTACCAGTGGTAAGGGATTTCCCTGAAGTATTTCCAGAAGAGTTGCCAGGCATGCCACCGGATAGAGATATTGAGTTTTTGATTGAGCTATTGCCAGGCACAGGGCCAATATCGAAGAGACCATACAGGATGCCTGCAAAGGATTTGGTGGAAATTAAGAAGCAGATTAAGGAGTTACTGGATAAGGGATATATCCGCCCAAGTTCTTCGCCTTGGGGATCGCCAGTACTTCTGGTAGAAAAGAAGGATGGATCGTTAAGGATGGTTGTTGATTATCGAGGATTGAATGAAGTAACGATAAAAAACAAGTACCCACTACCAATGATCAACGATCTGTTCGATTGATTGCAAGGAGCTAAGGTATTTTCCAAGATCGATCTGCGATCAGGATACCACCAGTTGAAGATTCGAGAACAGGATATTCTGAAGACAGCTTCTACCACCAGGTATGGGCTGTATGAGTATACCATTATGTCATTTGGTCTGACTAACGCACCTGCCTATTTTATGAACATGATGAACAAAGTGTTTATGGAGTTCTTGGATAAGTTCGTCGTAGTGTTCATTGATGATATCCTGGTTTATTTGAAGAATGAAGAGGAACACAAGGAGCATTTGCGTTTGGTACTTGGAAAGCTCAGAGAACATCAATTATATGCCAAGTTCAGCAAATGTGAGTTTTGGTTGAAGGAAGTAGGATTCCTCGGACACGTTATATCCGGAGAAGGTATAGCAGTCGATCCCACTAAAGTTGATACCGTGACCAAGTGGGAAGCCCCAACAACAGTTGGAGAGATCCGGAGTTTTCTTGGACTCGCAGGATACTACCGGAGATTTATTGAGAATTTATCAAAGATTGCGAAGCCTATGACTGAGTTGTTAAAGAAAGATACCAAGTTCATATGGACAGAGGAATGTGAGGCTAGTTTCCAGGAGTTGAAGAAACGCTTAGTTACCTCACCAGTGTTGATTTTGCCAGACGAGACCAAATATTATGAGGTGAATTGCGACGCTTCACGTCGAGGACTTGGAGCAGTGCTTATGTAGGAAGGGAGAGTTGTTTCATATGCCTCAAGACAACTGAAACCTCATGAGTTAAATTATGCCATGCATGATTTGGAGTTAGCAGCCGTAGTGAATGCTTTGAAAACATGGAGGCATTTCCTCATTGGAAATCATTGTGAGGTGTACACGGATCATAAGAGTTTGAAGTACATTTTCACCCAGAAGGAGTTGAATCTCAGACAAAGGAGATGGTTGGAGCTTATCAAGGATTATGATATGAAATTGCATTATCACCCCGGAAAGGCTAATGTAGTAGCTGACGCATTAAGCCGTAAGAGCCATGTAAATACGTTAATGACGGGAGAAATACCCAAGGAGTTAGCAGATAATCTTCGTGAACTATGTGTGGAAATAGTTCCGAGAGGCTATGTAGCAGCATTGGAGATTCAGTCAACTTTGATGGATAGAATCAGAGAAGCTCAGAAAACTGACAAAGAGATTGCCGCTATAAAGGAGAAACTGAGCAAAGGAAAAGTTAAAGGATTTCGTGAGGATGAGCACGACACCCTATGGTTTAAAGACCGCGTTTACGTGCCCAATGACCCGGAGATCAGGAAGTTGATTTTGCAAGAGGCACACGATTCACCATATTCAATTCACCCAGGAAATACCAAGATGTATTTGGATTTGAAGGATATTTTCTGGTGGACTGGAATGAAGAAGGATATTGCGGAGTATGTAGCAGTTTGTGATGTATGTCAGAGAGTAAAGGTAGAGCATCAGAAGCCAGCAGGATTGTTACAACCATTGCCGATACCTGAATGGAAGTGGGATAAGCTAGGCATGGATTTTATCATGGGATTGCCCAGAACTCGTTCAGGCTATGACTCGATTTGGGTTGTAGTTGATCGATTGACGAAAGTAGCTCATTTCATCCCAGTAAGGACCACATACACCAGTGCTAAGTTGGCAAAGATATACATGACCAGGATCGTATGTATGCATGGAGTTCCAAGGAGTATCGTATCAGATAGAGGAACCCAGTTTACCTCAAAGTTCTGGAAGCAGTTGCATGAAACTTTGGGTACCAGGCTAGAATTCAGTATAGCTTTTCATCCACAGACAGATGGACAGACCGAGAGAGTAAATCAGATTTTGGAGGATATGCTGAGAGCTTTGCGCTAGATTATGGATCTAGTTGGGACGACAATTATCCATATGAAGAGTTCTCTTACAACAACAGTTACCAAACATGTTTAAAGATGGCCCCTTTCGAAGCCTTGTACGGAAGGAGGTGCAGGACACCGTTGTCATGGGACGAAGTTGGAGACCGCCATTGTTTGGACCTGACTTGATTAAAGAGTCTGAACAGAAGGTGAAGTTGATTCGTGATAGACTCAAGATAGCCCAGTCCAGACAGAAGAGTTATGCAGATTCTAAACGGAAGGAGACAGTTTACGAAGTCGGAGATAGAGCTTATCTTCGAGTATCTCCACTTCGGGGAACAAAGCGTTTTGGAGTTAAAGGAAAATTAGCGCCACGATTTGTAGGACCATATCGAGTTTTGGAGCGTATGGGAGAAGTGGCCTACAAGTTGGAATTGCCTGAAGGATTGTCAGGAGTTCATGATGTGTTCCACGTTTCTCAGTTAAAGAAATGTCATGCGGAGATGGCTGACATACCGTTGAGAGACACAGTGCCTTTGGAAACTATTCAGTTGGATAACGATTTGACCTACAAGGAGAAACCAATTAAGATCCTCGAGTTTGCCAGCCGAGTTACCCGTAGCAAGGTTATCAAGTTTTGCAAAGTTCAGTGGAGCCACCACACAGAGGATGAAGCCACCTGGGAACGAGAGGAAGATTTGCTCAAGGACCACCCTCACCTATTTTCTAGCCAACCCGAATCTCGAGGGCGAGATTCATCTTAAGGGGGGTAGGTTTGTAACATCCCAAATTTTCAATTTGGAATGTTATACATTAGATCATCAATGCATATCATATTTTATTTTGCATTTTGGTTGATCCTAGAAATTCTACGCAACTCAATGACCCACGGAGAGAGTTGGGGATTTCGTTATTTTCATATTTGAGTTCTCTCAAATTTTGAGAATAGGATCATTTGATTTTATTTATTTTATCGTCAATTATTTCTATTACAAAAACATGAGAGAGGGAATAAAATGACTTTCCCAAAATAAAGAAATATTGAGGATTTAATAATAAAATCAAATAAGTTTTTATTTCGGAGTTTTTCGATGTTTTATTTGAATTTAGGAAAAATGTGCGTTTTTCAAAATTGCATTTAGGTCCCAAATAAATGTTCACCTTGTGCGGCTTGATTTTAGAAGCCCGTGAAAATTTATTCCGGAACTTTTGGAGTCCGTTTAGTATTTCTTTTTATCTTTCTTCTGCGCGTGATTATTTAAAAAAACGAACCGACCTACGGGCTGTGTCCGACTAGGACTCCCGGCCCGTTAGGCTTTATAAGCCAGCCCACCCCGGCCGAACCCTAGCCCCAGCCCCAGCCCCAGCCCCGCCGCACGCTTGCCGCCGCCTCGATTTTCGTGCCGCCGTTTTTTTTTCAAAAAACCGTCGGTTTTTTGTCGGTTTTTTTATTTTTTAGATTCGGTTTTTTAAATAGATCAGTTTTTCCAATTTATTTAAATAGTGAGCGTTCGTCCGTTCGTTCGTTCTAGCGAATGTTCGTCGTTTTTCTTTTTCTCGGATTAAATTCGCGATTTTTCTGATCGCGATTCCTGATCCGATTTTCGTTTTAGTATAACTTTTCGCTCGTTTATCGGAATCAGGCGATTCAAGCGCCTAGAGTTTTGTCTCGAAACCCTCTATCCGTTTAACCAACTTAAACAAGATTTTTCTACTGTAAAATTTGCCCTAGATACAGATTAGTAGAACGAAGTTGTTTTCTTTCGCCGTTTGACTTTCGTTGCTTCGTTCGATTTGATTCTTTTTGCCAACCGGATTTCTTAAGTTGAACCTTCTGGTTAGATCTCTTATTTGAGTTTTACCTGTGCATTAGATGAGTTCTTATTGTATGCTTGTTTGTTTGTTTGCAATAGAATACCCGGAGTGCGCCGCCTGTTACTTCGAATCGCTAGGTTTCCCGGATCATCAGCAAGGCAAGTAACACTTTGATCATACCTTTTCTACTACCCAGTTTTATTGCATTAGATCAATCCTCACACATTGCATGATTAGGATCTAATTTAATTGTGGGATGGGAAGTAGTTGAGGTAGTACCTATTACTTGTTTATTATCAAACCCTTGGGAGTTACTTCTACGTTTTCTTATTATGCCATGCTATGCTAGTAGACGTGGATTCGGTGAGTTATATCCATGACAGATGTGAGTTTTGTTAATTAAGGGTTTATCTAAGGTGGCAACTTAAACACACATCTGGGTGGATTGAGGCACCTGGGTATTCCAGGACTTGCCTGTTTTCTTTTGGACCACCACCCAGGCTCAAAGGGATCATGAGACTATTCATACTAGAAACTTCCGTGTGCAGCCACAAGCTATTATGGGCTCTAGCATAGTTGACTAAGTCGTGTGAACTCTTATAGTGGTAGACTAGCAGATTTAGGGGATGTAGGTGGTACGGTCTACCCGATCGTAAGGTGCTAGCGCTTCTGAAAGACTATGTCTCGGTCATCCGTCTTCTCAAACACTCTGTAGTGCGTGAAACCCAACGGAGGCGATCGAGTCTTGTGGGGAAAAGTGCGCAAACCTCTGGAGAGTGTAATAAACTAATCATGGTTAGCCGTGTCCCCGGTTATGGACATCTTGAGTATCTAGTACCTAGATTATCATGTGAATCTCAACATGTTACTCTAAATTAATTTTGTTGGGTTATGTTTAATGATGATGCTTAATTGGGATTGAGAATGCTGTCAACCATTCTCAATGTTTTACAACTACCATGATAGTTAAATAAATTTTATTCCTTTGAAGTAGTGAAAAATTGGCTTTACGCAAAACTGTAACCATAGAGCTTTCCACCAGCCAAATATGCATATAGTATAGCTGTTTCATTCCATTACTCTCTATGTGTTACATTGCCAGCATATTCCATGTGCTGACCCGTTTCGGGCTGCAACGTTAATGTTGCAGACTTTTCAGACGACGATTAAGGAGTTTTAGGTTGTGGTTCTATACTCAGTGATGCCGTTGGAGTTGATGGACTCACTTATCTTCCAAGCCTTCCGCTGTTATCGTTATTAGATGGCCTTAAGCCATATTTATTGTATTAAGTTCTCTTTTGAGACACTCGATGTAATAAGTGTGTGATTGCTACTCCACTATAAATCCTCCGAGTACTGTGTGGTGTCAGCATTACTGATCCAGGGATGACACCGGAGCACAGAGATCAGACTGTTTGAGGTCTGGTCGCTACATGCATCTTCTTCGTGATACTAAATGCACAAGGTTTCCTCCCTTTTACTATTTCACCTTTGCTAGAGGTTAGTAGCCCACCTGGATTTCAATTCAGGGTCAGTCGAACCGCAATTAAAAGAAGAAGCGCCCGCTTAGGCGTGCGGAGCACCTAGTCCGCCTGTTCCTCGGGGAAGTGGCGCATCGGTGTCTATCATAGGGGTGTGGGGCGCACGAGTTGCTTGCGCCCGATCTGGAGGTCGGTGGGGCTTGAATGGATGGCCGGGGGCGGTGCCAAGCACGGCGGTGCGGTGAGGTCGAGGGGAGGGCGCAGGCAGGGGAGGAATACTGGGCCAGTGGTCACTGGTGTTTCGAGGAAGATCGTCAACACTGACTCGCTGGAGGTAGATGAAGGCGATCTGCCCGTTCTTTGTACATCGGACGGTGCAGAAAAAATGGACTGACCTATTTGCTTTCAGTCGACTGTTATTTTCATAGAATCCTGTAGTAATTTAGTGTGCCATGCATGTTGTAGAGCTATCATATGTCTCCCGTCATTTATTTCTCACCGACCTGCTATCTGCTACCTTTACACTATACTAATTGTGCACACACTTCACCCATACTCACACTATTGTTTTTTTATGCATGGGTATTTCAGACTCTGACGTGGTGTTGATGAATGCAGAAAAGAAAAGACAGAAGTCGCTCCAGTGTAATTCGAGGATAAGCACTAAGCATTCCAGTGCTCTAACGGGTGCAGTGTCAGCAGTTGGAGACACTAAACTTAGCTCTGCAGTTGATGATCTCAATTGCCACACACAACCATCCCAAATGCTTGCTTTAACTTCACGCTGTCAAATGTGGTTGCATGTTGCATATGGTGTCTAGCTTGTATTGCTTCCAATTTGGTTAAATTGCATCTGCTTACTTTACACATTATACCTTTGATAATGACATGCCTTCCTGTTTTTGATACATACTACATATGTCTATTAACCATGTTCGTACATCAAACTAATGCTCTTTTGTATCCCTCGTCAATCACTTATGATGAGACAGTCACCCGGGTGGGTTTCTGTGAGACGCCATACCCGTATAAAGAGTGCAGTGTCATCCTCCCCACATGATTCTCAAGAAACAGCAAGGCTAAATGAAGATAGTCAACGTAGCTCTCTAGTTGATCACCGCAATTCCCCCACACCACCATCGCAGGTGCTTGCTCTTACTTGGCAGTGTGATATGTAGTGTTCATCTTACATGAAAGTAGTGTTCGTCAGTATCATGCATCAATGAGTTCTAAAGAGCAAATTTTATTCCTTTTTCTTGTGGGTTTGACTTGACAAGGCAAAATCAAGAAAGAGGAAGGAAAAGAGTAAGGAAGGCGATGATGGTGGTCCTCTGCAGCAACATAAACGGAGCATCTGTACCGATTCTCCTTGTACTGCTAGTGCATTACAAGGTCCAAGTCTCCGCTCCCCTACTCCACCATCCAAGGTGCTTGCTCTAACTTGGCAGTGTGATATCTGGTTGCATGTTGCATATGGTGTCTAGCTCGTATTGCTCCTAATTAGTGTAAACTGCATCTGCTTAGCTTACACATGATACATGTGAATATGACACGCTTTCTTGTTTTTGGTACATACTATATCTTATGATAAGGCACTTTTCTTGTGTAACCCTCATCAATGCTCCTAATTTGTTAAATTGCATCTCTTTAGCTTACACATTATACATGTGAATATGACATACCTTCCTGTTTTTGGTACATACTACATCTGCCTATAACACCATGGTCTTACATCAAACTATTGTTCTTGTGTATCCTGCGTCTATCGCTTATGATGAGATAGTCACACGCGTGGGTTAATATGAGACGTAATACTCTTATAAAGAATGAAATTTCATTCTCTCCACATGATTCTGAAGAAACAACAAGCCTAAATGAAGATATTGAACGTAGCTCTATACCTGAAGACCGCACTTCCCCTACGCCACCATCACAGGTGCTTGCTCTAACTTCGGAGTGTGATATGTGGTTGCATGTTGCATACGGTGTCTAGCTTGTAATGCTTCTAATTAGGGTAAATTGCATCTGCTTAGTTTACACATGTAAGTGCATCTAGTGCCACCCCTAGTTGGTTTTGGAGTATTGACGACAAACCTAGTTGAGGGACTAATGTGTTTGTGAGAATTGCAGGAAAACACAGGTAGAAGTCCCTCATTGATTCGGTTTACTACCAGAGATGACCCCTAAAAATGAATGAAGACATTGAAGTCAAAGGTGGTATATGAAGATATTCACATTGAAGACTATGACAACAGAAGACACATTATGAAGCCTATGGAACTCGAAGACTTAGATCTTTCGTAGTTCTTTTTATTTTTTGTTGAGTCATAGGAACCACCGTACTGTTAAGTGGGGTCCAGGAGAACAAGTCAGAATGACTTAAGTGATGCCTAAATCAAAAACCTATGTCTTCGAGTGAAGACAATGAGAGCAAATCTTGTCCAGAGCCGGACAAGTCAGCTTTGCTTGTAGCCCAAGTAAAGTTGCCATGAGAGTTCGAAATCTGACCGTTGAGACACATGTCAGTTCCTTAGTGACCCAGGGTCATTTCGGACAAATCAGGTCGGGTTGCCAAGTGGCTATAAATAGCCCACCCCCACAACCATAAACAGTGGCTGCTCAGATTTCAGTGCACAGCTTTTGTCGTTTGAGAGCAACCCACCTCGAAGCCTTTGAGAGAAAATTCCTAGTGAGGAGAAAAGCCCTAACCACCCAGAGCCAGAGTAAATTGGGCATCACTTACGTCTTCTTGTCTGTGTGATCTGAAGACTTATTACACTTGAGGACTGTGAATCCTCCAGACGGTTAGGCGTCGCGTTCAGAGCATCCAAGAGACATTGTGGATTGCCAGTGAACGAAGTCTGTGAAGGTTTGGGAGTCCACCTTGAAGACTTACCAGAGTGATTGGGCGAGGACTAAGTGACCTTAGCTCAAGGAGATTACGGTGAGGACTTGGTGTCCTGAACTATGTGTTCAGGACCGGGTGTCCGGGACTGTGTGTCCTAAGGTTTAAATACCTAGCCGCTCAAACCAGACGTACAGTTGTCACAGCAACTGGAACTGGTCCAACATATCATTGTCTTCAACGAGTCACTGGTTTCATCTTCACTTCCTTCTCTTGCTGTTACTCATTGTGAAGTCATTGCGTGCTTGCTTTATCATTTGTCTTCACAACGTGAATGCATGATCTGTTTGGCTTCATAACTTCTTCCTACTTGATCCTTATTACACTGAAGCTGTTTGTCACTGTGCTTTCACTCTATTGAATACATGACCATGGCTGGCCTAGTGTAATCTAACTTCCGCTGCATAGTAATAGGCATAATCTTCACTGTTTGTCTTCATAACTCCCAAGTTTTGAAGAATTTCATAAAAATCGCCTATTCACCCCCCCTCTAGTCGATATAACGCACTTTCAATTGGTATCAGAGCAAGGTGCTCCCTTGTTCTGTGTGATTCGGTTTAACCACCTGGAGTTTTAGCTATGTCGACTGCAGGGATAATCAAAGTCTCCGCTGCATGCCCTGTCTTCGATGGAACTGAATATCCCTACTGGAAGAATAAGATGCGCATGCATCTTGAAGCCATTGACGTCGACCTATGGTATGTCGTCGAGAACGGCGTTCCCAAGGCTGGAGAAGGTGTTACTGCTGCCGATGTCAAGAAATTCGTTCAACTGGACTCTACTGCCAAGAACATCATCTGTGGTCATCTGACCAAAGGACAGTATGGCCGTGTGAGTGCCTTGAAGACATCCAAACTGGTCTGGGACTGGCTCTCCAAGGTCAATGAAGGCATCTCAACCCAGAGAGATCAACGAATCAGTGTCCTTCGCAATCTCTTCAACCGCTTCAAGCGAAATGACAATGAGAATGTCTAGCACACATTTGATAGACTCACTGACATCACAAATGAGCTTCAAGCCCTCGGCGCCACTGAAATCACCAAACATGAAATCGTCAAAACGCTGCTGAGATCACTTGATAGTTCGTTTGACATCCTGGCCCTGATGATTCAAGAACGTCCTGATTTCAAGACACTCGATCCGTCTGACATACTTGAGAGGCTCAACACACACGAGTTTCAGCTTTCTGAGAAAAGAGATATCTACGGTCCAAACTATGGGCGAACTCGCGCCTTGAAGGCAAAAGCTGTCTCCTCATCTGAAGAAGAATCTGACTGCAGTTCTGATGATCCTGAAGACATTGGAAGAGAACTTGCAATGCTAGTGAAGAAGTTCCAAAAATTCACCAAGAAGAAAGGCTTCAGAAAATCTTCACGATCAAGCTCAAGGAATGATGAAGCTTCTACTCATGACTACAAGAAGAAAACATGTCACAAGTGCAAGAAAACTGGACACTTCATCTCTGAGTGTCCACAGTGGGACAATGAGAACAGAAGGAAGAAGAAGAGCAAGGAATATGATTCTGACGACAAGAAGAAGAAGAAATACTCAAAGTCTTCTTCCAAGTCTTCATCAAAGTCTTCATCACACAAGAAGAGCTCATCTGGCAAGGCACGTGCGTTTGTTGGAAAGGAGATGGATTCAGAGGAGGAGTCCGCATCTGAGGAGGCAGAGGTGGAGTCTGAGGAGGAGTCTGATTCTGGCATTGCGAGTCTGGCTACAGCATACGTCGCCAAGTCCATCTTCAACACTGAAGACAATGACTGCATCACCGACACCAACGCAAATGACAAGAACGATCCACTCCTACCTACTGCTTCATGGCACGCGGTGCCAAGGTAAACACACGCACTACTCGCTATGAAACATCTAGTGACGATGACTCTGAATGTGATTCAAAACCTAGCTACAAAAAACTTGCTAAAATTGCAACTGAACAACAGAAAGCTATGGAACATATTCAAAAACTGTTAGACAGAAGCCATGATCTGTTGGGTGCTGAAATGACTCGATCTGAATCCTTAATTGAAGACATAAAAAACCTTCATGTTAAGTATCAGGAACTTGAAGATCGTCATGATACTCTCTCAACAACTCATGAGAAGCTCTCCTATGATTATCTTCAAAGGAAGCAAGAACTTGAGAAATTGAGGGTGGCTCATGAAGATCTTCAAAAGGAAAACGAGTCACTTCGCTTCGAATAGATCAGTCCCACTCAGGAAGGATTTGAACCACCATGTCTTAAATGCATTAAGCGTGATAATGCTAATTCTGTTGCTGAATGTTCCACTTCTACTGCTGTTGCAATATCTTCAACTGTTGACGTGGTAACTAACCCCTCTGCTGAGGATACCACTTCTATTGCTGATGAGAATGCTATGTTGAAGACATTGCTTGAAACAGGAATGTACAAAAGTCTTAAAGGACATCAGACACTATGTGATGTCCTCAAGAAGCAGATCCTGAATCGAAACCCTAGGAAAGAGGGTGTTGGATTTGTGAGGAAAATCAATGCAGATGGCTCTTACTGGAAACCTGAGCAGTACCCCAAAACCACATGGGTTGCTGCAAAGGAACTTTCAGCAGATCCATCCAACTTATCTGGCTTCACTTGTGTTAACCCCATTATCATTGATGAATCCTTTGATGCAAACTATAAACTGTTTAAGAATCAGAATGGTGAAGTGTTTGCCAGGTACATTGGTACTAACTGCAGGAATGGACCGCCTATGAAGAAGATCTGGGTTTCCAAAAGGTGTCTGGAAAATCTTCCTGTGAATGTCTTCATGACACCTCACTTGAAGAAGACAAATCTCAGACCAAAGGCTTCATACGGTCCAATGGCTTCATACAAACAGAGGACTCACCTGAGTCACACTAACACAAATGTTTTGCAGGAAAACCATACTCAGGCACATGAGTATGAGAGCGGTTCATCGAACCGTGTTCATGTGACCAAAAATTATTCTGCTTATTCCTATGAGTATTATTGTCCACCTGCTAGACTGTTTTCTAAGGCTTCAAAGCCAAAATTCTCAGATGCTGCACTTAGACTTATTGCTTCTAAGCCACCCTTGAAGATGTGGGTGGTTAAGAAAGCTTAACTCTCTTTTGCAAGGAAAGGTCTCCAGCAGAAAAACAAAATCTTCTGATGCTATTGCTGGGGACCTTAAAAATCTTGTAGGGCGCAAGATAAAATTCCCGAATGGGATCAATATGTACTTCGTTCCTGAATCGCATGCTACTCTCCCTATTAGTCCTAATCTGGATTTAAGTTTTCATAACCCATTGGTTCGTCAAATGTTTATGCTTCACCATTCTCTTCGTGAAGCCTATCCCCCTAACTGTACTGTAGGGTACGACACCAGCGACTTCAAAATCTTCAGAATGGATTATTGACAGTGGGTGTACAAATCACATGACTGGCAGAAGAAGCCTTCTTATGGACTCAACATTACGTCCATCCGACAAGAGCCACATCACATTTGTTGACACTGGTAAAAGTAAGGTATTGGGTCTAGGTAGAGTTACAATCTCAAAGGATCAACACATGGATAAAGTCATGCTTGTTGAATCCCTTGGCTTCAACTTAATGTCTGTCTCAATGCTTTGCGATCTGAATATGATTGTAATGTTTGGAAAATATCGCTGCCTGGTGCTAATGGAATCTGACAAATCTCTAGTGTTTGAAGGGTATCGGAAAGGTGATTTGTACGTGGTAGATTTCTCAGCAGGACCACAACTTGCGGTATGCCTTCTTGCAAAAGCTTCAGAATGCTGGCTTTGGCATCGGAGGCTTGGGCATGCTGGCATGAGGAACCTCCACACCCTTGCGAAGAAGAAGCATGTCATAGGCATCGAGGGCATCAAGTTCAAGAAAGATCATTTATGCGGTGCCTGTGAAGCAGGGAAGATGACAAGGGAAAAACATCCTTCGAAGACAATCATGACTACTACACAACCCTTCGAACTGCTCCACATGGATCTTTTCGGTCCCACTCACTACTCAACTTTTACTACTACTGCTTGCCTCTATGGCTTCGTCATTGTTGATGATTACTCTAGATATACTTGGGTACACATAATCCTTTACAAGACTGAAGTGCAGGATGTCTTCAGACGCTTCGCCAATCGAGCTATGAACAATTTTGGCGCCAAGATAAAGCACATTAGAAGTGACAATGGCACTGAATTCAAGAACACTGGCCTTGATACATATCTTGATACCTTGGGCATCACACATGAATTCTCAGCTCCGTACACGCCACAGCAGAATGGCGTCGTCGAACGCAAGAACAGAACACTCATTGAAATGGCCAGAACAATGCTAGATGAATACAAGACTCCAAGAAAATTCTGGACTGAAGCCATTGATACTGCATGCCATACAATCAATCGTATTTATCTTCACAAGCTTCTGAACAAGACATCTTATGAACTCCTAACTGGCAAGAAGCCAAATGTCAGTTACTTCAGAGTATTTGGCACGAAGTGCTGGATCAAGGACCCACATCACACCTCAAAGTTTGCACCAAAAGCACATGAGGGCTTTATGCTTGGATATGGAAAGGATTCACACTCCTACAGAGTCTTCAATCTCTTCCATCACAAAGTGGTCGAAACAGTGGATGTGCGGTTTGATGAAACAAATGGTTCGCAAAGAGAGCAACTGCCAAATGTGCTAGATGAAGTCCCAGCTAGTGAATCAATCAAGCTTATGGGAACTGGAGAGATTATGCCTTCTGAAGCTCATCCTGAAGAAGAACTCATCATCTCAGCACCTGATCAACATGAAGACAATGCTCAGCATGAAGACATTCCTCCAAACAACAACGCAGATCAGCAAGAGCAAAGTCTTCGCCCTATACATCCTCGTGTTGCAAATGAAGTGCAGATTGACAGAATACTTGACAGCATCAATGCACCTGGTCCACTCACTCGTTCAAGGGCAACTCAGCTAGCAAACTTCTGTGGGCATTTCGCATTCGTCTCAATATCAGAACCCAAGAAAGTTGAAGAAGCCTTCATGGAACCTGAATGGATTCAAGCTATGCAAGAAGAGCTTCAACAGTTTGAGCTGAATAATGTATGGGAACTAGTTAAGTGTCCCGATCCACGGCAGCACAACATAATAGGCACCAAATGGATATACCGCAACAAGCAAGATGAGCATGGTCAAGTTGTCAGAAACAAAGCTCGTCTCGTTGCTCAAGGATATACTCAAGTAGAAGGCATTGACTTCGATGAAAATTTTGCTCCTGTGGCTAGGCTTGAAGCCATACGCATACTGCTGGCCTATGCAAATCATCATAACATACTTCTATATCAAATGGATGTGAAAAGTGCCTTTCTCAATGGCAAGATTGAAGAAGAAGTGTATGTTGCACAACCACCTGGTTTTGAAAATCCAAAACATCCTGATATGGTATACAAGCTCAACAAGGCACTGTATGGCCTCAAACAAGCCCCTAGGGCCTGGTATGATACACTCAAGTACTTTCTGAAGAGCAAAGGCTTCATACCTGGTTCCCTGGATCCCACTCTTTTCACGAAGACATACGATGGTGAACTGTTTGTGTGCCAAATATATGTGGATGACATTATCTTCGGCTGCACCAATCGGAAGTACAGTGAAGAGTTTGGATATATGATGCAAGAGCAATATCAGATGTCCATGATGGGGGAGCTAAAGTTCTTTGTTGGTCTTCAAATCCGACAACAGCGCAATGGCATCTTCATATCTCAAGAGAAGTATCTCAAAGATTGCCTGAAGAAGTTCGGTATGCAAGACTGCAAAGGATTCACAACACCAATGCCAGCCAAACATCATCTAGGTCCTGACGACAATGGTAAAGAGTTCGATCAAAAGGTATACCGCTCCATGATTGGGTCTTTGCTTTATTTATGTGCATCTAGGCCAGATATCATGCTTAGTGTTTGCATGTGTGCTCGATTTCAAGCGGCACCAAAGGAGTCGCATCACTTAGCTGTGAAGCGAATTCTTCGATATTTGGCTCACACCTCAACTCTAGGATTATGGTATCCAAAGGGCTCAGAGTTTGATTTGGTTGGATTTTCAGATGCTGATTATGCTGGTGACAAAGTTGATCGCAAGTCTACATCAGGCACATGTCACTTTCTGGGACGATCACTTGTATGTTGGTCTTCAAAGAAGCAGAACTGTGTATCTCTCTCCACTGCTTAATCTGAATACATTGCTGCTGGATCTTGCTGCGCTCAGCTTCTGTGGATGAATCAAACACTCAAGGATTATGGCATTCATCTGAAGCAAGTGCCACTTTACTGCGACAACGAAAGCGCCATCAAGATTGCCAACAACCCAGTTCAGCATTCGAAGACAAAGCACATTGAAATTCGCCATCACTTTCTCAGAGATCATGTTGTGAAGGAAGACATTGATATCATACACGTCAACACTGAAGAGCAATTGGCAGATATCTTCACCAAGCCCTTGGATGAGAAGAGGTTTTGCAAGTTACGGTGTGAGCTAAATATCTTGGAATCCTCAAATGTCCTGTGATCAGGCACACATCCTAACACTTATTCATATTGATGACTTAGATGTGCAACGCACAAAGTAAAGTATATCTTCAATCAATGAAGACATACATTCTAAGTGTGAATACATTAATGTGGAATTTGACTTTGGAGCGCCACAATAATTGTGCGCCGTGTCTGGGTCTAATACTTCCTATACGGTGGGTAACGCCACCACCAAACGTTCCATTTTGAAGTGTTTAACTCATGGCGTTACCTTGCAATATCTTCACATTGGTTTGGCTTCGAACTTAACATGTCTTCATGATTATCTTCACTACGATGATTATATATATATATGCTCTAAGTGTTCTGTCCTCTACAGCATTCACTTATAGCTATGTCTTCTTGGTTGAATCTTTTGAACTAAGTGAATGTGATCGGACCCTAACCTCTCTATGCTTTCTATCTCAAACTCTATCTCTCCAAGTCATATGCATTCTGTTGAAACTGTCGAATGTCTTCACTGTGTCCTTGTCAGCTGAAGACATAGAGACAACCATAAAAGTCCGTTTTTAATGCTCATTCCTCCACATAAGATCCGGAGAAGCAGGAACGACCGCCCGACAATTTAGGCGTGCGTGGGACGTGGAACAAACCCCAAACTTCCGCTAACTGGCCACGCGTGCCTCAAATGCGAACCGCCAGGGGCACCTGCGTAATAGCACAGTGCCGCCTCTGAGTCTATAAATTCACACTTACTGCAGTCATTATCTCCTTCTTCCATCCTCGCACGAACCCTAGCGCCACCGCTAGCACTCGATGACGCCGGAGACGAAGCGCTTCGCTGCCGCAACCTCTCCAACGCCGTCCTCACGCCGACCGCGGACATCGTCCTCTCCGCCGTCGCCGTAGGTGTTTTCCGTCGCCAAGTTAGGGCACGGAGGACTGAACTGCTCGGCATCAACTTCCTTCCGTCTAGCAGTTCCAGTGTGGTAAATAAAACTTCTTTTTACAGCCTCTTTTGATCTCTTGGTTCTGTCACTTTCAACCATAAGAAGTTTCTCTTCACACCAGTTAGATCTCTCGTTGCATCTCATAACATGCCTAGTATATTCACTTGTGCTTCATAAAGTAGTTAGATTCCTCACTTGTACTGATCTATGGGTTCGTACAAATCTGGAACCAACTTCTTATCTATAAGTGAATGTCTTCGCACAATGAGGTCAATGTCTTCTAAACTGATTAATCTTCAAAACCTTCTGAGAATGCATGTGACCTCTTCCCCTTCCCTCGCACCTTAATGCTGTCACAGGTACATGTCCGTGGGAGAATCCTTCGGTTCTCATAGTCTGCATTCATTTGCAGAATTCCTACAGCATCACATAAACTCTCCTGAAGCCAGTTCCTGTTTGTCCAGAAAAAGAAAGCCTTTGAAGCCTTTGAAAGTTTTGAAGCCTTTCAAGTTAAAGTTTATGGCTTCAGTTGCAGCAGCAAGAAAGGGGGGCAGACAGAGACGTGAGGGAACTTCCAAGGATCTGCCTGAAGACTTGGCAGAAATGTACAAAACAGATCCAGAACAGAGCTATGGGCAGCGCAAAACCCGAATCCAATGGATTCGACGCTATTGGGCAGAACAGTGGTTCAAATACCGCTTCGTCACCCAGGAGTATGCTGAAAAGAATGCAATCAAGAGTCCATGGGGGGATATCTTATACAAGAACCTTGTACCCAGAACCAGAAATGAAGCCATTGCTCAAGGCTTCTACCCATGCATGGTCCGAGGAACACAGCCTGATGATGCACATCCGTCGTCACTTCTCTGGTGTCGTGAAGACAATCTCTTCAAACGCAACTTTCAGTTTGCTCAACAGTCTGCGAAGCTAAACAAGAAGAAATTTGGGCTTGACTTCAATCCTGGTCCCTCCTCACCAAGGGCAGATGGCACACGCGACGCGGAACCCAATATCATCGGTCCGTTTGCCAATCTTGAGGGCCTGATCACCCACATCTTAGTCCAAGGGACTGCTGTGAATGACCCTCTAGCTGATTCTGAATCTAATGAAGCTCCTGCTGTGCCGAAGCCAAAGCAGACAAAGAAACCAAAAGCTTCGAAGCCGGCCTCTGCCTCAAAAATCTCAAGGGCGAAGCCATTGAAAACTGCACCTCCTGAAGTCAGTGTGCAGTCTGAAGATGTATCCCGCATCTCCAAGCCCCTGAAGGATAGGGAGCCCCAGCAACACACAGGCAAAGAGCTCACTGCTACTGCCATTCTGCGCAGTGAAGCCATTTATCTATCAAGCGATGAAGATCTGGGCGATGACGCACTAGAACAGCTCATCAAAAGCAAGGAGGAAGCGGATATCTTCAACAATCTGCCTCTCTTTGATGTCGCCATCATCCACAGCTTCATCGATGAATGGTTTGACACACCAGATATAAGCTTCAATGATCTGCAGCTGCCTGTTGGACTCAGCGTCGCCTTCCAAGGCGCAATTGCTTCAGAACTGGCCATTGCTCAGCGCATTGTTGAGCTGAAGCAGAAAATTGATCACGAAAAAGCTCAGTTCAAGAAGCACATGGCCAGTCTCAGCGTGCAGGAAGTGAGAAGCTTCAAAATCATGCTGCATGATCTCAAAGAAAACTTTCTAAAGAAGCTTGCTGAAGCTCAAGGCTCGCGTGAAAAGATGAAGTCATTGGCTGACAAATGTGTTCAAGCCTACAACGAGGCTGAAAAACGCAAGGCACTTGGGCGTCCAGGCATCGATCCCAAGATGGCCGCAAAGAAGAAGAAGCAGCCTGCTGTGAGTGAACCAGAGGCATCAAGACAAGCAGCCAGTTCCATTGTCTTCCCAACCGCCACGACTGGCTCGAAGCCAAAGAGTCGGTCAACAACTTCAGAGCTAAAGAAGACAAGAGCTGCAGAAGCTGAAGCCAGAAAAAGGAAGAGCTCTGAAGCCTCTCCTTCTGCCCCCAGTAAAAAGAAGCGCAAGACTAAGAAGTCTAGGGCTGCTCCCACAGAGCCCTTGATGGTTGAACCCCTTTCTGTCATTCACCCCAATGCAGAAAGAAGACTAACAGTTCATGAGCCTGCTCCCACAGAGGCACCTGACGCTGAAGATATTCCAGCAGCCGACCCACTAGCTGCTGAAGACATTGGTCATCAGGACAATGTGCAAGATGATGCAGCCCTTCCTCAGCTTGAAACAAGCGAACCTATCAGCATTGGTCGTCCTCTGACGCCAATTGCACAAGATGAGTCATGGGCGAATTGCCCTCAGGAGGAAGAAGACATTCAGGCCCAGCCCACTCCGACACCACAAGCGTCGTCTGCGTTCCGTAGGCTTCGCAAAGGTCCACGACCTCAAGTCCAGTCTGCAGAAATTCCGGCTGCATCAGCCGAAGACAATCAAGAAGCAACTCCAGAACTCACTCCCTCGCTCCATCAAGATGCAGTTCCCCAAGAGAACGTTCCTGAAGATGTCCCTCAAACTACTAACACTGAAGCCAATGTGGAGCCAGCCCCACCAAATGCTTCAGCGAACAGCGAAGCCACTGAGCCAGACACTTCAGTTCCTGAGTCTGCTGCAGGTCCACAATTTGACTACCACATAGAGCACAGGCCTCATGTCTAGAAGCCAGTCCCAAGGCTTCCAAGGTTCCCAGGTCCTGCATCAGCACCTGGCTCCTTTGATGTAAACAGCTTCAAGGCAGACAACACATTTTTTGATAGCTCCAAGAACCCCTATTCAAGGGAAAGGATTGTATCAGACAGGTTCTGGAGCTATTCACAGTGCAGCTATTATTCTTGCATCTTATACAACCAAGGTCGCATCTTCCCACACAAGCGCCTTGAGGTTGAAGCTATTGCTGGTCTGCCATGTCTTGAGGAAGCTTTGGACTGCTTCAGGCAAGTGGGTCTGCTGCCATTCGTGACTGATGAAGAGCACTGGAACGAAGAGCTTCTGCTTCAGTTTTATGCCACTCTCCACATCAAAGGCTACAACAGAGATCCTAAGACTTGGATCCTGGAGTGGATGACCGGAAATGTCCATCATGAAGCCAATGCATTCAATATCATTGAGCTCACTGGCCTGCCCACTCCAGGCGAATTCTTCGAGGAAGGGTGTCAACTTCATTCTGAAGCGATTGAGAGCATATTTCAGAGACCTGAACCCAATATGAGTCAGATGCTCTCAATGATGAAGCCATTGCCTCAAGATGCACCCTATCCAACTGAGTTCTTTGTTGAAGACCTAGAGTACCTGCCCAGGACCATATATCATATTATCCGGCGGACTCTCTGGCCCATTAAGGGACACTCTCCACATGCCAAGATTGAGGGTGCAATGAAGACTCTCATATTCTATATCATGCATGGAAAATGCTTCAATGCACAGGATCTTTTCATACGACAACTTGCTGCGTCAGGCTTGGACTTATTTGGTCTAAAAATCTATGCCCCTTGGGTGATGAGGCTGATCAAACTGCACTCTACAATTTCGTATCAGCCCTCAGCCCGAAACCATCGCATTTTCCTGCCAGATGTGGATATCTCTGCTAAAGCAATATACCCTGAGCCTGCCAAGCAACCAATAAGTCTTCAGAATGCCGAACACCAGAGCTTCACGCAGAATGTTGAAGGTGTTGAAGCCATGTCCAGGGTCTATCCTATGGCTGGCACTACACGTGCACCAGCATCAACTGAAGCCACAGATAGCACAAATGCTCCAAGACCCAAGAAGCGTGCTCGTGTCCTCACTGACCAAGAGCTTCTTGTGGCCCTTCACCAAAAGCAAGATAGGCATCACGACTGGCTGAAACGTCAGATGAAGAGCCTCTTGGTGGATGTCAATCGTCTTTGAAACCTAGCCACCAAGAATGCCTTCGTTACGCATGAGACTTGCCGTCGTACGTGGAAAGGGCTCTCAATGATCTACACTGAAGCTGAACTTGAAGAGGATGGCTTCACAGAGCGCTTCAAATTTGACACCACACCTCCTAGGAGGGCTGTGATGCGCAACACACCATCACTTGAAGACTCTGAGTATTCCTCATCTGCTGCCACCGTCACTGCGAGGATCATTGATGAAGATGATGATGCTACTTCACCACCACCCGCTTCAGCACCTCAAAGCTCAGCACCGCCAAACAACTCCACCGACCCTGCTGCGCCTGGGAACGCGTAGAAAACTCTATGTATTCAAACCTTTTTGGTCATTCCTGACAAAATGGGGAGAAGCATATGATGTTTATGGTCTTCAAGCGGGTCAATATGGGCGGGTGCCTTGTTTTGTTATACTTGCTTCGTGTTTGCAACTCTTGTTTTGCTTCATTTGGTTCTTTTGAGTTGTAAACACTAAAACTCGATGGTCGTCTGCTACTTGTTTTACCACTCCTTTTGCGAAGATAAATTCCGCATGTGCGACGATAAATTCCGCACTCATCTCATTCTGCAGACGTCCATTTTCCATTATGCATGTTATTATCTTCATATACTTTCACATGCATAGTAGATTGTCATCATAAGCTGAAGCTGATCTCCACAAGTACAACCTGCCATGTGCATTTGCATTCCAAAAGAAAATTAATTTATATGCACATCTTCAGGGGGAGCACTTGCAACTTATGATGACAATTCCTTTACAAACTTCACACTTTATATTCCCCGTTGAAAACTTCAACTAGTTTGTCATCAATCACCAGAAAGGGGGAGATTGTAAGTGCATCTAGTGCCACCCCTAGTTGGTTTTGGAGTATTGACAACAAACCTAGTTGAGGGACTAATGTGTTTGTGAGAATTGCAGGAAAACACAGGTAGAAGTCCCTCATTGATTCGGTTTACTACCAGAGATGGCCCCTAAAAATGAATGAAGACATTGAAGTCAAAGGTGGTATATGAAGATATTCACATTGAAGACTATGACAACAGAAGACACGTTATGAAGCCTATGGAACTCGAAGACTTAGATCTTTCGTAGTTCTTTTTATTTTTTGTTGAGTCATAGGAACCACCGTACTGTTAAGTGGGGTCCAGGACAACAAGTCAGAATGACTTAAGTGATGCCTAAATCAAAAACCTATGTCTTCGAGTGAAGACAATGAGAGCAAATCTTGTCCAGAGCCGGACAAGTCAGCTTTGCTTGTAGCCCAAGTAAAGTTTCCATGAGAGTTCGAAATCTGACCGTTGAGACACGTGTCAGTTCCTTAGTGACCCAGGGTCATTTCGGACAAATCAGGTCGGGTTGCCAAGTGGCTATAAATAGCCCACCCCCACAACCATAAACAGTGGCTGCTCAGATTTCAGTGCACAGCTTTTGTCGTTTGAGAGCAACCCACCTCGAAGCCTTTGAGAGAAAATTCCTAGTGAGGAGAAAAGCCCTAACCACCCAGAGCCAGAGTAAATTGGGCATCACTTACGTCTTCTTGTCTGTGTGATCTGAATACTTATTACACTTGAGGACTGTGAATCCTCCAGACGGTTAGGCGTCGTGTTCAGAGCATCCAAGAGACATTGTGGATTGCCAGTGAACGAAGTCTGTGAAGGTTTGGGAGTCCACCTTGAAGACTTACCAGAGTGATTGGGTGAGGACTAAGTGACCTTAGCTCAAGGAGATTACGGTGAGGACTTGGTGTCCTGAACTGTGTGTTCAGGACTGGGTGTCCAGGACTGTGTGTCCTAAGGTTTAAATACCTAGCCGCTCCAACCAGACGTACAGTTGTCACAGCAACTGGAACTGGTCCAACATATCATTGTCTTCAACGAGTCACTAGTTTCATCTTCACTTCCTTCTCTTGCTGTTACTCATTGTGAAGTCATTGCGTGCTTGCTTTATCATTTTGTCTTCACAACGTGAATGCATGATCTGTTTGGCTTCATAACTTCTTCCTACTTGATCCTATTACACTGAAGCTGTTTGTCACTGTGCTTTCACTCTATTGAATACATGACCATGGCTGGCCTAGTGTAATCTAACTTCCGCTGCATAGTAATAGGCATAATCTTCACTGTTTGTCTTCATAACTCCCAAGTTTTGAAGACTTTCATAAAAATCGCCTATTCACCCCCCCTCTAGTCGATATAACGCACTTTCAACACACTATACTTGTGAATATGACATTCCTTCCTATTTTTGGTACACACTACATCTATGTGTTAACCTTGTTCTTACATGAAACTACCTCTTTTCTGTATCCTGCATCAATCACTTACGATGAGTCACCTTTATTCGTTGCATATTGCATATTATTTCTAGCCTGTTGCCATGTATTGCTTCTAATTTGGTCAAACACATTTGTTAGGGCACCCTTTTAATTTGGCAGAGTGATATTGGTTTTCATCTTTCATATGGTTTCTAGCTTGCATCGATTCTAACAAGTTCAAGCACCTTGTGCTTAGTTTACACTTTATACATCATACATGTCAATATGTCACGCCGTCCTGTTTTTCATATATATTCCATCCTCCTATCATGCGGCTGCCTTACATGAAAGTAGTGTTCGTCAGTATCATGCATCAATGAGTTCTGAAGAGCAAATTTTATTCTTTTTTGTTGTGGGTTTGACTTGACAAGGAAAAATCAAGAAAGAGGAAGGAAAAGAGTAAGGAAGGCGATGATGGTGGTCCTCTGCAGCAACGTAAACGGAGCATCTGTACCGATTCTCCTTGTACTGATAGTGCATTACAAGGTCCAAGTCTCCGCTCCCCTACTCCACCATCCAAGGTGCTTGCTCTAACTTGGCAGTGTGATATCTGGTTGCATGTTGCGTATGGTGTCTAGCTCGTATTGCTCCTAATTAGTGTAAACTGCAACTGCTTAGCTTACACATGATACATGTGAATATGACACGCTTTCTTGTTTTTGGTACATACTATATCCGTCTATCACACCATGTTCTTTCATGAAACTACTCTTCTTGTGTATCCTGCATCAGTCACTTATGATGGGACACCTTTAAGTTGGCAGTGTGATATTAGTTTGCGTCTTGAATATGATTTCTAGCATGTATTGCTTCTAGTTTGATGAACGCCACCTATGACGAGACAATTTTAACTTGGCAGAGTGATATTGACTGCACCTTCCATATGGTGTCTTGCAGTGTTTCTAATTTGTTGAAGTGCCTTCTGCTTAGTTACCACATCATATGTGTGAATGTGTCAAGCCTTCCATTTTTTCGTATATATTCCATCCTTGTATCATGACTTTACCTTTCATCAGAGTAGTGTTCGTCAGTATCATGCATGAATGAGTTCTAAAGAGCGAATGATATTCCTTTTTCTTGTCGGTATGACCTCACAATGCAAAATCAATAAAGACGAAGGAAATTGGCAAGGCATTGGATGATGGTGGTCCTTCCGAGCAACTGAAACGGAGGTTCTCCACAGATTCTACTCCGCCATCCTCCCAACAAGATTCGCAAGACAACGCAAGGCTAGACAGTCAACGTAGCTGTGTAGATGATGAGCACATCTCCCCTACTCCACCATCACAGGTGCTTCCTCTAACTTGGCACTATTATATGTGGTTGCATGTTGCATATGATGTCTAGCTTGTATTGCTTCTAACTTTGTTGAATTGCATCTGCTTACTTTACACATAATGCCTGTGAATATGACATGTGTTCCTGTTTCTACATCAAACTACTATTCTTGCATATCCCGCATCAGTCACTTATGATAAGGCACCTTTAAGTCGCCACTGTGATATTGGTTGTGTCTTGCATATGATTTCTAGCATGTACTGCTTCTAATTTGTTGAAACGCCATACAGTTTGAACTTGGCAGAGTGATATTGGTTGCATCTTTCATATGGTGTCTAGCTTGCAGTGCTTCTAATTTGTTGAAATGCCTTCTGCTTAGTTACCACATCATAGGTGTGAATATGTGACACCATCCTGTTTTTCATACATATTCCATCCTCACATCATGTGTTTGCCTTTCATCCGAGTAGTGTTCGTCAGTATCATGCATGAATGAGTTCTGAAGAGCAAAATCATTACAGCTGAAGGAAATTAGTCCGGCAGTGGATGATGGTGGTCCTTCGGAGCAACTCAAACAGGGGGTCTCTATAGATTCTACTCCGCCATCCTCCCAACAAGATTCGCAAGACAACACAAGGCTGGACAGTCAACGTAGCTGTGTAGATGATGAGCATATCTCCCCTACTCCACCATCACAGGTGCTTGCTCTAACTTGACACTATTATATGTGGTTGCATGTTGCGTATGATGTCTAGCTTGTATTGCTTCTAACTTGAATTTCATCTACTTAGTTTACACATAATGCCTGTGAATATGACACGTGTTCCTGTTTCTAGAACATACGTGTACATGATGAGCACATCTCCCCTACTCCACCATCACATGTGCTTGCTCTTACTTGGAACTGTTATATGTGGTTGCGTTTTCCGTATGATGTCTAGTTTGTATTGCTTCTGATTATGTTGAATTGCATCTGCGTAGCTTTCAACTTATACCTGCAACGATCACTTACCCATAAGACACATTTAACTTGGGACTGTGATGTAGGTTGCACCTTGCATTGTCTTCTAGCTTGTACCGCTTCTAATTTCTTGAAATGGCTCTTATGACGAGACACTTTTTACCTGATAGAGTGATATTGGTTGCATGTTCATATGGTGCCTAGCTTTCATTTCTTCTAATTTTGTTGAAATGCCTTCCGCTTACTGTTTTTCATACATATTCCATCCTCCTATCATACGTGTGAATATGAAACGCTGTCTTTTTTGTATATATTCCATCCTCCTATCCTGCGCTTGCCTTACATCAAAGTAGTGTTCGTCTGTATCATGCATCAACCAGTTATGCAGAGCTAATTTTATTCATCTTCTTGTGGTTTTGACTTCATAAGGCAATATCAGAAAATAGGAAGGAAAAGAGTAAGTTAGGGGATGTTGGTGGTCCTCCCCACCGACGCAAACATAGACTCTCTAGATTTTCCACTGCTACTGTTAATGAAGTTGAAGTCCCAAGTCTACATGATGAGTTCATCTCCCGTACTCCACCATCGCAGGTGCTTGCTCTAAGTTGACAATGTGATAATTGGTTTCATGTTGCATATGTTGTCTAGCCTGTATTTCTTCTAGTTTGATTAAATTGCACCTGCTGAGTTTATACGTTATACATGTGCATATGACATGGCTTTCTGTGTCTAGAATACACTGCATCTATCTATCATACCATGTTCTTACATCAAAGTACTGCTGTTGTGTATCCTGCATCAGTCACTCATGATTGGACGCTTCTAAGATGGCAGTTTGATAGTGGTTGCATCTTGCATTGATTTCTATGTTGTACTGCTTCTAATTTTTTGAATTGCCACTTATGGCAAGACACTTTTAACTTGGCAGAGTAATATTGGTTGCATCTTTCATATGGTGTCTAGCTTGCATTACTTCAATTTTCTTGAAAATCCTTCTGCTTAGTTTGCACATCATAGCTGTGAATATGTCATGTCGTCCTGTTTTTTCTTACATATTCCATCCTCATACGGTTGTCTTACATCAAAGTATTGCTTGTCTGTATCATGCATCAATGAGTTCTGAAGAGCGATTTTATTCTTTTGTGTTGTGGGTATGGCTTGACATGGCAAAGTCAAAAAAGAGCAAGGAAAATAATATAGTAGGGAGTGGTGTTACTTGTCGGGTGAAACGGAAAAGGATCTGCCGTCCAGATTCTGCCGGTACTTATAGTGTAGTAGAAGGTCCAACTCCACCGGCTAAATCTACAAACACAGTATCACCTACTCCACCAGCTGCAGCATCCGCTTCAACTGTACCAGCATCTCAACGAGTTACTCATTTGTTTGCTCCGAAACTGGCCAGTTCCCAAGCTGCCTTCACACCTAACACTACTTCCGAAGCACTTCTGACACAACAGGACTTGGCAAGATCAGATGAACCTGATGAGCATTGACACCAAGATGGTACCTAACCGAGTCAAGTTGCAGTTGCATGCTCCTTTATATGTACTCTCGCAGTTTGATGTACACTAACACTTTCCATATTCGTTGTTGAACTAGCACCACGGCGCAAGAGGAAACAGACATCAGGGATAATGCTTGACAGATTAACAAAATCTAAAGGAGGAAGAATGGAGATCCATTTTGAGGCAGGTTTAAAAAGGCCACGTGATGCTACAGAGTCAGCCAAGTTAGTATCAGAGGCAGCCGTTGCCATTCGGTGTCATGCATGTATCCTCCCAACGTAGATCCAGTACAGGAATGAGAAAGAAAATACCCAGTTTAACACCTTCCTTGACCATTTATCCATAAGTAATGTTATTCATTGCAATTAGTAATATTGTCTTGCTCTGTCCCATACTTTATAGCTTCCTCCTAATAAGACTCACATTCTTTTTTCAACATATGAGGTTCAAGTTGGATCTGAAAGATGATGCAACTAAACAAGCATGCACTCATGTTTTTCAGTCTGCTCTGTGACAGTATCGGTACCACATTAGAAAATCTCACTTCGAAGGCAGGGCTAACAATGAAATCGCCCAAACATCTCTAGTGGAATATATTACAGATGAAGACTGGACAGCCCTCGTTAAACACTGGTCTGATCCAAAGTATCAGGTAGGCTATATGTATTTGATCAGACCACATATTGAACTTGTATTTATGTATGTGCCTTACAAGTGTATCTTCTTCTAGGCTAACTATTTGAAGAACAAGACCAACCGTTCTAAAGTGAAATTCAAACAGCCAACAGGATCTCGTAGCTATATTGCACACTGCGAGGCTCTTGTAAATAGCTGCTACTTCCTTCTTTTTTTGTGCCATATTATCGTATCTATATTGACTTGTTCCAAATACAGAGGAAATCCCGTGCAGACCAAAAAGAACCTGAACCGAATGCAGTGCAAATCTTCAAGGATTGCCACACCAGCAATATGAAGGGCATGAGCACACCAGTTCAAGCCGTTGTTGTAAGTCCTTACTCCTCCTGCCTTGAACTGATTGGTACTGTGTGTGTTCATTTAACTACTTGGTTTGCAGCCAATGTCAGTTACTCTGTTCACTTTTATTAACAGTTGTCTTAACGTATCATTTCACCTTACATGGTTTAAAAGAGATGAAGGATATTCTTTTGGTCTTGATCTGTAATCTAGTTGTTCTGTTCACGTGCGCACACAATGATAAAATAGCATGTTTGTTTTATATCTGTTTGCCCATGATATGAATGATGTCATACTATGTTCATCCTACTTTAAACCATGTCTCTTTATCCTTAGATGTCAACGAATGTGAGGAAATAGACAATACAGTAGGCATGCTACATGGACATATGTTCCGAAAGTGATTTTATTATGTAGTTGGCACTACAATACATGCTAATGTATTACAGTAGTTCACCAAAATAAGTTATGTATAAATGTTTAACCTACTTTGTTTGTTTTTGTCTCATTAGTAACTTATCTACTACACTAATCTACAAGTTCAAACTTTCAGGAAGCTATGGAACAAATGATTGAACAGCCACAACCACTTGAAGGTGATGAGGCTACTACAGGCACAATGTCACCTCTTGCTGCAGTGCATCAGTATCTCTCCACTAACAGTGCAAAAAGCACCTTCCTGCATAATTCTGGGTTGGTTGTCAAGGTAACCTCGTCCAAATCGCCTACTGAACAAAATCTTCCTACTAGACAGAGTGATATATCTGTGCTCCAGACACAAGTCCAATCCCTAGTGGACGTTGTTTCAGAAACAAGAATAGTGGTTGAGAAATGTCGTCAAGATATGAATGGTTTTGAAACCAGACTATCAGACATTCGCTTCGTTGTTCAAGAGCAATGGCGGAAAAAGGTGGAGATCGTGCTGCTCCATCAGATTCTACAGGCTGAAACATTAGCACTCAGGTCAAATGATCTGTGCTTCTATACATCTGATGGTGCTTTTATCTGGAAGGACTGTAAACTTTATGCCAACAGGCCTTTTGTTGTATGGTTGGAATTTATTTTGTTGTGATACAACATTTATGATGCTGCCTCAGGTTGCAGTAATTACGACACTATTTTTGTATAGTGTAGGTTTATCTTAGTAATGTATTCGGCCTAAAGCTTCGTAGGAGCCCAACATGCCAACATTCGTCGGTCCCATTCCAATTGGGCTAAAAACGGTTATGGGCCGAAATTGGCATGTAGCCCACTAAAAATATCTGGGCCTAAATCAGCATAAGCTTTCATATTTTTCTGGTAGGTCTGTGCCCATAGTGGGACTTTAACAGGCCTAAACATAATTTGGGCCCTTAGTAAAAATAGGCCATTTACAGGTGTAAATATCTCGAGCCCATAAAATACATGGGCCTTTAATAGAACGAAAGTGAGATTGGGCCCTGATTGTGCCAAATAACCCACTGGACTTTAACAGGCCGAAATTCGGACGGGCCGTAAATGCGCCGACCTAATACACGGGCCTTTAACAGGCCGGAACTTCGGTCGGGCTAGATTATCGTCATTTTTATATGGGCCGTTAATGGGCCCGATATGACGTCGGGCCACATATGGCCCATGGTTTACGTCCGGCGTTAACAGGCCGAAAATGACAACAGGACGAAAGTGGCCCAAAGCTATAATGGGCCTCTAACAGGCCGAATGTCACACATGGCCGAATATGACCCAAATCCTTCATGGTCGTTTATGGGCTGAAAGTTTTGATGGCCTGTAAATGGGCCCAAATGAACCCGGACCTTTAACAGGACGGAAATACACCGGGCCGTAATTTGGCCCAATTACTTAGCAGACTGTTAATGGGCCAGAAGTGACCATGGGCCGCGTTGATGACAAGTTTAGGACAGGCTGTTGACGGGCCGATTTGACAGAGAATGTTGGGCCTTTAGCTGGGCCGGCCCATTATGGTCGGCAGAATGTAGTGGGCCTTTAGCTGGGCCGGCCCATTGTGGTCAGCAAAATCTTGTGGGCCTTTAGCTGGGCCTGCCCATTATGGTCTGCAAAATCATGTGGGCCTTTAGCTGGGCCGGCCCATTATGGTCCGCTAAATTTTGTGGGCCTTTAGCTGGGTCGGCCCAATATGGTCCGCTAAATCTTATGGGCCTTCGGTTGGGCCGGCCCATATACTCTTTGTGGGCCACTTTTGGGCCGGTCAACGTGTCAACATATCATAGGCCCATCTCGACCGTTGGAGGAGTTACACCTGTGCCAACGCGGAGCTGACGCGTGGATCCGTCAGCCAATGAGAATTTTACACGTGGAAAATCGGCATTGGTCGTGGCTGTTAACGGGTTATCGGATCCAAAATCCGACCCGATAGCTTAACGGCGTTCCATTACGGTGGATGCCACGTGTCGGTCACCCTTGACGAAAGCACTTCTGTGACACGCGATTTATCATCATGGAAGTGGACACTTCCGTGATGATAATTTTGGCAATGTCATGGAACACTTCTACGACCGCACAGGTATGACTATCTTGATTCTGTCATAAATTTGTCATGGATGTACATGCATGACAGAAAATGTGACCTACTGTGACAAACACGTATCATCACGGAAGTGTATTTTTTTTGTAGTGAGATCCGGCTGGTATGGATGCCACCGCCGAAGGGGCCTCACACTTGGGGAGATCCGCCGTGGAGATGTCGCCCGCGGCGCCGGCTTCAAGGTAGCCGCTCCATGGGGGTGCGGGATGGAGCACCGTCGGCGCCGGGAGGTCGAGTTAAGGAGAAGGTGCGATGCGATGAGTGTACAACCTCTTTGGTGGCACTGAGTAGGCCTCGGCTTCGTCCGAGGAGTTTGTTAGGATGATGCGGTTCCGGTGGAGCAGGTTAAGGCGGCGCTATGGGGATGGAGCAGCCGCGATAGACGAGGCGACCGTCGGAGCAGCTCCTTGGAGGTGGAGGACGGGGCGGCTGAACCGGCGGGACGGCGAGATGGACGACGGATCCTCATCCGTGGAGGTGGACGAGGGACGTCGAGCTGTTGTGGTGGACGACGTCGTCGGGGAAGAGGCTTCGGTTGGGCAGCGGTGACGAGGCGGATGAAGGAGGGTGGGGTTTTGCGGCTGGAGCGGAGAGGTTATGGCGGCCTGGGATTTCGAATGGAGAAAAGGGGGCGATGGGAGGGGGTGAAGCATGACTTAGGGACGCGCTTGTCCAAAATGTAGGGTGTGTTACAAAAGTACCCCCACCGATTTGAACTAGCGGCCCTTTCGGCTAAGGGTTAGAAGGGGGATTTCACGTGTCGGGATTTGGCAGCTGGAGGGAGTTTTCGCGCGCGCTGTAATTTCGGGATAGCAAGGCGCGGGTTGTGAAGGCGCCAGTTTTGGGAGCACGGTATCTAAATTTTCGGGATATAACAAGACGCGGGTTGAATTTTAGGGACAAGCCTAACGTGTAGTAATATTGTACTTGTACGTACCAAATCAATTCGCACTTCCCTCAACCAAAAAGAAGATGAAAAAAACTATTCACACCACACAAAGAGAGAGTCTTGCCCCGTTTTACTATACAAATGCTATTCAAAGCTACTCCCTCCTTCACTCTATATAGGGCCTAATGCGTTTTTCGATGCTAACTTTGACCAAATATTAGAGCAATGATATATGACATGAAACTTACACAAAGCACACCGTTAAATTCGTCTATGAAAGGTTCTTTCAATGGTATAATTTTCACATTGTGCATGTCATGTACTATTAATCTTGTCAATAGTCAAAGGCGGTCTTAAAAATCTCATTACGCCCTATATAGATGGAAGGAGGGAGTATGAATCCATGTTATGTCTGCTTAAATTTTTTCGCTTGCTGTATAATGCATGTAACCTACTCATACCAACATTTTAGTGCATTCCAAATGTCTATACTACAGCTGCAATTCGAACTAAATTTGAATTCGTTTCTCTATTTCAATAAGAATCTACAATCATGATTGTTGCCAACTTCAACCATCATAGTTTCCTTACTATCCGCCAAATATAAATCGGACGGCCTATAATGCAGGATGGCAGGCACACCATCATCAACAACTCTGTTTTTTATAAGAGTAGAGATAAAATATATTAAATGTAGTATAACATGTTCATAACCACACCATGTGTATCAGCGTTATATATATTCACACATGCGTCGGTTTGAAACACTATGATAAATTCTTCAAATATCCGAATCGCTTTTTATAATGAAGTATATATTATCTCTATTCTTCTTTTACACCCACACAACCCTCTTATCTTTGTAGCTAGCGCTAACTTTCTCTTGTGCATGCACACGCCCGCATCGCTCTCACCCCCCCTCAGCATTCTCTAGCTCCATCGCGCAAATTTGTCTTTTCACTTTAGGTCGTTCACCCACGGTGTGTGTGCCCCCCCCAGCTCCTTCTTTACAGCACACATCGATCGATATGCCTCTCTAGCCAGGTGTGCCTAGCACAAACACAAGCTTCCCCTCTTCTCTTGTCACCGTCCATGCCTCACTCCCACCACTCTTTTCATCGTTCTCATACTCGCACACTCCTCCCCCCTCGATATAGTATGCCTCTCGTAGCACCTCCTACATGCATCCCTCTCTCTCTATCCTTCTCCTCGCGCCTCATTTGCTTCTAACACACACATGCATGTATACCGATCGATCTACCAACATATACCTAGATCGACTTTAACTACCCCCCCATCGATCGACGTACCTCACAAGTTATGTCTCTCCTTTCTCTAACAAAGGGCGATTGATCTTCCTATGTAGTTACGTCTACTTACCACAGCCACGTCGTCCCCCCTCATCATTCGTGCATGCCTCCTGACCCGTCTCTCACACGCACGTGCACAGACAACAAGCAGCCATCTCCTCTCTTATTGATATTGTGGGCGTGCCCTCCGTTTGTGTAGCAAGCCTATCCCACCATTTGTTAGAAGCAACTCCACTACCACCCCCTCCAACACTCTAGCTCTGTCTCTCTCCCAACCTTATTCCTCTCCTGCACATACACATGGATGCCGATCGATCTCCCTTAATACATGAGGCAGATCGATCTCCTTAATACATAAGGTAGGCCTCTCTCCTCCTCCACACATATACCAGCCATTGTACCTCTATAGTTAATTGGGCCTCCCTCTTCCCCCACCACACACCGATAGTCGAGCGCTGCAGGTAGGTATCCATGCCACAGAGACAAACTGCACATGTCCCATCTCACGTTCTAGTAGGCCAGCCACTCTATATCTTTGATGTGGGCACACACAAATTCGATGGCACTCTTTATCGATCGCGCGCACACACACATCATCCCTCTCTTCGATTCTATGGACACCTCAAGCCGATTATACCTCCACTCTCTTCTCGTGGATCGCTCCCTCTATATATATATGTTATATCCAGGACTCTATTTCACACACATTGCATAAGTTACATTTTTTGATTGACCCCCCCCCCCCAAAAAAACTCTCAAGAACCCACACACTATATCTCTCTAGGTTTGTATCTCTCTCACACAACCCCACGTAGGTGGTGTACGTATACAAGAAGAGAATAGGTGCACCGTGCACGTACTCACGCCTTTGTGCCTAGCCACACCCGCGCTGGTACACGGTGGAGCTCATTTCTTTACGAAATGGCAGCCCACGTGCTAATTTGAACGCCTGTAGTAGTTGTTTACCTAGGGAGGTCGTGTACCACGCGTGCACGAAACAAAGTTTGACTTGACGCGTTGCCGCGTTATTTTTAAATAAAGTTACAGCGCTCAATGGAACATACACAGAATATAAAACGATTTTTATGGAGAAAAAGGTAGTCCGCTCACTATATACAATGGAGCCTGCCTGCCTGGTTTGTCGCTCTTCAGACTATATCACATAAGGCTACGGTGGCCTCTCTCTCTCTCACCGCTGGTCACTGATCCGGCCGCATCCCGTCCGCCGGGGGAAAGGGAGTGCAGTGGCCTCTCTCTCTCTCACCGTTGGTCACTGATCCGGTCGCATCCCGTCTGCCGGGGGAAAGGGAGGAAGTGCATCGTTTCTCTGTTTGACGGCGCCGAGGCAGCACGTCCCGATCTGCGGTACATGCCGTTCTCTCTGACCAAGCTCCGGTGCGGCAGGGCCTACGCCACCTGCTCGCAGATTCCGCCCGCCGCCGCTCACCTAGTTACATCCCGATGACCTCCAGGTATCCCCTCCGGCCTTGCTCCACTGTCCGTCTTCCCACGTCGCTGCATGTGGATCTTCCATAGTTCTTTGCCCAAAACGTAGCTCGTCCGGCGTACTTTCCATATTGCATTCTCGTCCTCGCACCATTTTAGACAAACACAACTGTGTTGTTATCTTCCCTTAGGACAAGGAATATGCTTCTTTTTTGTCGTCGCATGTGTCATCAACTGTTATTGGCCAGTAATTGTTTCCTTTCTACCTCTTTTTTCCAAACAGGGCTATCCATTTCACCTCGTTGCTATTGCGACCTTTTGGTGAACTGCACAAATCACTTTTTTCTTAAGAGTGCTTTGTGCAGTTGTACTAAAATGTCACACGGGCAACGTCTCTACATTTCAGTGCAACTGCACAAAGGGAGATTGGTTTTGCTCTATCCTCCTCATCCAACTCCGAGCCTTATCTTCTCCAACTAGTTAGTCTTAAGAGAGACTGCAAAGGTGACCGACTTCTATTTCTGTGTTTATTGTTTCATCAGCAGTCCTCTATTATCGCAATCACAGTTAATATCTTTGGAACAGGGACGCTCAGCTCTATTTTAGTGGAACTGCACAAAATGATTGGAATGTTGCATGCTCCAGACAGCTATTTTTTCCCAACATGCCTTGTTGATTTAGACAGAGCTGGGGGGGCGTTGCTGCCAATGAAAGCATGGATCAATTTTAATAACACCTTCTCACAACTCTGTCTTCAGTTGTGATGTAATTATTAGCTCTGATCTTCTAATAATTGACATGCATTAGTAAGGAAGTTAGTTTTTTATTGTTTCTGAAAGAGCATCGATGGCAAGACACGTGAAACAAAAGCTGAAGGCTCACACCATTGTACAATTTCATGTCGCTGGAAAATTACTTGTATAGTATGTCAATTATGTAAACAAATGATGGAAGCTTGATAGCATTGCCAGAAGCCTCTTCATCATCCTGGTCCATGTGCCATGCACAAAATTATACTCCTTCGTTCCTAAATATTTGTCTTTTTACAAATTTCAAACGGGCATATTTTAGAGTGTAGATTCACTCATTTTTCTTCGTATGTGTACTCCCTCCGTTCCTAAATATTCTATTCATCTTTCTAGAGATTTCAACAAGTGACTACATACGGAGCAAAATGAGTGAATCTACACTCTAAAATATGTCTATATACATCCGTATGTGCCAGTCCATTTGAAATCTCTAAAAAGACAAATATTTGAGTAGTCACTCGTTGAAATCACTAGAAAGACAAATACTCCGGGGTATATTTAAGAACCGAGGGGGTAGTGCACAACCGCATGGGAGACTCAGCCCGGTCATTGCGCCGCATTAATAGTGAGTAATGAGCAGTCAAACCATAAGCCCCACCTTTCCCACTGTAAGTTGCTCTGAAGAAGCAACCATCAATACGCTCTTCTTTGAATCCGCTCATACTACTCCATCCGTCACTGTTTATACAACACGCTTCAAAAAAAAGAAAAAAAATCTGTGGGACAAAGGCGACTAGCGATCGGCCTGAAAAATAGCATTGGTAGTTATAGCACGGCGTCTATTACTAGAGGGAATAATGCGTACACACATGCATGCAGTGCTTCCACCCCGGGTACACACATGCATGAACTTGCTCCACTCCGTAGTAGTCCAGTACATGGAGAGAAAATTGTGGACTTGATTGCGGTTACCACGCCCTAATTAATTGAGCATTAAACCAAACGCGTCTAAATTCTCTCTGGTGGTGGAAATGCATTGAGAGAAATGCATCATAATGAAGCGCGCCCTGTAAACTGTGATGGAGGGAGGAGTAGTATGAAGGTGCAAAACCAAGTACACGTATGGCAAGTCGGTCAACGCACCTCCTCTTGGCATATCACTGACATGTGGGACAGGAGTGTGAGCAAACCGATCTCAATTGACGGCAAAGAGCCAACCCGCCATTCCTTGAGAGAGACGAGGAGCGAGAACACACAGACGGGCTCGCACGGAGGCCAAGATATATTCGAGCATGGTTGGTTGATCGATATCATTCATTACATGTTGGGCTGCCATTTTCCGCCCTTCTCCGGAATAAACGTGTACTTTATCAGAGATAAAAAAATAAGAGTACAGATGCTCCACCATGCGGTTCTAGTAGTAGTACTACTTGTACTACTGCGCTTGGCTCTTCGCCTCTTCGTGAAGTCGAACAATGATGGTACTCTGCATGTTGGGTACTACAGTGTATGCCTCTGACAATCTGACACCGAATGGACTGATGCATGTCCACCGAGGGTAGGTTGCATTAGTCAAAAGGCGTAAGCGAGCTTCACCTTGTCCTGCAAGCTTCTCCTCGTTCTGCGAGTTGGCGGGACACACCAAAAAAGTATGCTAGTCCATACTCCCTCCTTTCTGGTCAATATGGCTTAATCTTTTTTGCGGGTAAATGAGAGAGCTTTATTCATATATAAGCATTCTTAGGACGATCAGCCAAGACACTGGTCACTAGGATGCGAGGTACCCCACAAAAAAGAAGTAGGAAGCGAGGTGTTTCATCAAGCCAGCTCTCGGCCACATTCAAAGTGCAGCAAGGACAGTTCGCACGAAGAAGCGCCGCAAGGTTTGCTGACCTGTTTACATGCTGAATAACAAAAAAGAGGAAATATTACCGAGTGCTACTATTTGTAACAGGATATGAGCCAGAATTAAGCGAGAATTGTGGTGAGTGTTCCATGCAATCAACTTTCATTATCACATGCGAGAACCCTCGAAGAGAACCAAATGTGTTGAAGATTTCTTTATCACATTTTAAAATTATAATAAGAGTACAGACGCTCCTCCATCCGGTTCCTAGTACTAGTATAGTACATACCTTTATAGACTATAGTAGTAGTACTAGTAAACTTTGCGCTTGGCTGTTCGCCTATTCGGGAAGTCGAACAATAATAGGACTAGCAGTATAGTGTATGCTTCTGGCAATCTGACACCGAATTAACTGTTGCACGTCCACCGCCTGAGCGAGGGAGAGCTTGCATTAGTCAAATGTTTCTCCTTGTCCTGCGAGCCACCGCGCGCAAGCTTCTCCCATCCTGCAACCTTCTCCTCGTTCGGCAAGTTGACAGGACACAATAAAGTAATGCTAGTCCATACTGTCTCCTCTCCGGTTAATATGGCTTAATTTCAAACGTGATAAATACAATGTCTGTCACTTTATATTTGTAAAAATACGGTCAATGGACTTCATAATACGCTCATTGCGCTCAATATATATATATATATATTTTGGTGTTTATACGGTCACTAGCTCACCCTGACTGAGTATGTGTGTGCATGCATGTGTAGGTTGAGCACTTGAGCGTGACTGTGTGTGTTCCGTCGTGTGCTCGGACATGCATGCATTAGGGCGTCGCGCGCGTTTTTGCGTCCATGTGTACATGTGACTGTTGCATACACGTAGGGGGAGTACGTGTAGGGGCCACTAAGGAGGTGTCAAATCACACAGTAAGTTAGTCGGAAGAAGCAACCATCATTTCACTCTTGAATGACATGTTCACAATATAAAATGGTTGATATGGAGAGAAAAAGAAAACCACTATATATACACTAGCAGGAGCCTAAGCTACAAGCCTGCTTTCTTAGGTTGCTCTCTTCACAAGCATAGAACGACGGTCCTGATCCCGCAGTTGGGTGAACGGAACAATGTTCTGCGTAGACGCGGTCGACATCAGTGAGAGAGAAAACCCACAGTCGGTGCATCCCAATCGGGGGTCATTGCGGTATGGGCCGATGCCGCGTCCCAACCGCCCTTCTAGCTACAGCCCGACGTCCTAGGTAGTCCATCTTCCTTTTGGATCCGGCTTGCTCCACTGCCGTAGCTCCATCTCCATGTCGATCTTTCTCTACTTCTACCGGCTTCTACTTGTGATGAGTTTATGTCTCATGAACTAGTGCAAGTACTATTATTCTAATCACACTTCTTTAATATCTTTGCCATTAGGGATGCTCAGGTCGATTTTAGTGGAACTGCACAAAAGCATCATATGATCCGAGGGTGCCAGCCGTCTTTCCTTCGACAGGTTCTACCTGGCTAGGAAATTAAATTATGTTTAGGGTTTAAGGTTTAAGTCATAGTGACCCCATCAGTAGTTTTTCTTTCATACACGCTCTCACAACTTTTTCTTTAGTTGTGAAGTAAATATTGGCTATGATCTGTGAATCATTGAGATGCATCAACATGCGTGTTAGTTTTCCTTTGTATTTGATGGAATGTTGTAACGGGGCAACCTTGGAATAAGAATGAAAATGGAGTGGAAAGTTTCCCCTTTTCTGGAGAAAAAATGGAAACGGAGAGAAACCAATGTTTTGTTTCGGTGGATTGCGCCATCGAGCAAAACCAACGTTTAAATCACGTCTGTCGTGTTCGTGTCTCACCCTCCTCCATGGCTCGACCCCACACGGTCGCTCGGCAAGCCACTCACCGCAAACCGAGTATACGATAACTTTCCCGCATGCTTGTCGATGGATCGCGCCATGGAGTACTAGCACTACTGGAAGAGATTGACGAGTTGGGGGAGGACATCTACCTGTAGCACGGACTCCCAAGAACTTTTTACATGCATGTTGTAGCCGGCTATTGCGACCATTGAACGCGGAGCAGCCGCGTGCACCCGGAAGCGGCGCGGGCGACGCTCTCTCGGCCGGCGCGCCGCTTCAATGCCGACGCTAGTGAGAGGTCGCGTACGCTCTGACCGGGCATGAATGTGGCACTGACCGTTTCGGGTGGGAAGCATGCGCGGGTGATGAAGAGGGTTCGGGTTGGTCAGGACCGGCCGTGGCAGTGGTCCGGACGTGCGCAAACAAGAGATGTTGTATGTTAATATTGCTGCATATATAATTAACAACGTAAATAATGTGCCAGTTGGACAAATATGATTGGAGATGAAGATGGAAATGGAATTTTACATAAACATAGATATGCATGTCTATGTCTATGTGTGTGTGCGCGACGACTCTCGCGACTTGGAAGCGGGGGCGTGTTTTTGATCGAGTTTTCTTTCTTGGTACGTTAGAAAATAAGTTTGTCTAATTCACATCTAGATGTTATTTAAGGATATCACATCTAAGCTCCCACAAGTATATAATGTAGCAACAAGAAACAAAAAAAACTAGGGAAAAAATAGACCACAAACAGAGTGGACATCAACTTAGATGTGACATAACTATGTCACATCTAGATGTGTCCTAGACAGACCCTTAAAAAATTGTCCGCCGGTTTTCGTTTCTTTTTTCCGGGAACGCGCGTATTCTTTTTAAAACCACTGCTATGGAGAGATTTTTTTACTCCATTATAGCCTCTTGCTTGATAGAGTTTCTCGCTCTCTCACCCTCTCCATATCAAAACAAGATGACAGTGTCCACTCTATCTCTCTCCTCACCGGTGGTCACAGATTCGGCCGAATCCCGTCCGCGGTGGGAGGTGAGGAGGTGCAGCGTTGACGTTGTCGCCGTCGGCGACAGAGGAAGCCGATGCGCACCGTCCTCTCGGAGCCGGCGCTGGCGCGGACGAAGATCCTCCGCGCCCTTGTTCGCTGCCGTCGTGTGTGCAGATCCCGCCCGCCCGCCTAAACGACATCTTGCCCACCTGAGGTATAACTTCTTGTATTGGTCCAGCTCCCCAGGTCGCTGCGTGCGGGTTTTTTTCTATGCGACTACTCCCCAGCTCCCCATGCATAGTATCTAGGGTTCGTCGATTGGTCCAACATCACCTACTAGTACTATTATAGAGGAAATGCCACTCGAAAAGTTGTACTAAACAAGACTGCGTTGGCCTCTTGTCTCTCTCTCCCCCCTCACAGCTGGTGAAGGAGGCGTCCGTATCCCGTCGCACCGGGAAGGGGAGGAGGTGCATCATTCACTCTATCGCCTTCGGTGAGGGAGGCAATCCACTGCCGGCTGCGCTGTTCTCTTTCACCCAGCGCCTGTGCGGGAGGGCCACCGACCCCTTCTTCCTCGCTGCCGTACCTAGTGTGGGCAGATCCGGCCTCCCGCCGCACGCCTTGCCACATCCCGATGACCCTAAGGTATAAGTTTCTTTGAAACCGTCATTGCTCTAGCTGCATGTGGATCTTTTTCGATCTGTAGTCGAATCTAGGTCTTGGTTCAAAGAGGAAAGAAGGGTGCGGTGGGCTAGAGCAAGAATCTAGGATGTGGTTCAATGAGGAAAGGAGGGGCGGAAAGTAGTATAGACTAGCTATCCAGCCGCTTTGTAGGTCGAAAAGGGAAAAAGGGGGTAACCCAGTACACACATCTGTAAGGAACCGATCTCTTTGTTGAAAAGGGAAAGAAACTGGGGGGTCGGGTAGTTTGTGCAGGACTAGATTTGCTGCCCTCACATAGGAAGAAGGTTCAAAGAGAACAAATATGGGACCAGCGCATATATGCTGCTTGGCTACATACTCTGCATCACCCATTTATACGTGTGGACGCACATGGTGGTGGCATGCCCCATACAACTATTTTGCTGTTGTTAATCTAAGAATGCCACTAGAAAATTGAAGCAATGCCACTGTTAAAAGTAAATTACATTTTTTAACGAATGTTGTTTCAAGAGAATGTCTCTGTTAATATGAATCAATGCAACCGTTTTAGAAATGCTACTGTCCTACTTTGTTTTCCATCCAAGATAAGTTACATGCTTCTTTCTGTCACCGTTTGTTTCATCCTCCTTTATCGGCAAGTAATTGTTTCCTTTTTTCCTCTGTTTAAACAGGGGTATCGATTCAACTTGTTGCTATTGCGACATTTTGCTTCGCTACTCGAAACACTTATGTTTTAAGAGTGTTTTGTGCAGTTCAACTTGAATGTCACACCGGTGACTTTGCTTAATTTTGGTGGAACTGCACAAAAGGAGATCGAGATTGGTTTCCAATCTTCGTGGCGAGTTGTTTCAAATCTTGGTCTCAACCACATGATGTGCAGTGTGCTTTGAGATGTTGCTCTACTTTTTTTGGTATTGTTTTAAATAAATGTTGAATTGAAGCTATTGTATTGCTGTCTTTTCCCATTAAGTAGTGAACAAAAATGGGACCAACCCAGACATGATGCTTGTTGCTTTGTTACAACAAATTCAGTATCACCCCCTTTATAAGCCAGTAATTGATGCCACTCTTAGAATTAACTACTGAATCTTATTTCAAAACTGCAACACTTGTTAGGGATTGGCGGGATTGCCATTTTGTGGCCGCATGTTTCATCCTCCTTTATTAGCAAGTAATTGATTCCTTTTTTGCCTCTGTTTAAACAGGGATATCTATTCAACTTGTTGCTATTGCGACATTTTTCTTCGCTACGCGAAACACTTTGCTTGATTTCAGTGCAACTGCACAAAACGAGATTGGATTTCCTATTCGTGTTGGCAGATTCGCATTTTATCTTGTCCGTCTCATGAAAGGTCAGTACAGGCCTTCATCCACATGATTGTGCAGTGTGCTTTGAGATGTTGTGCTACTTGTATTGGTACTGTTTTAAATAAATGTTGAATTGAAGCTATTGTATTGCTGTCTTTTCCCATTAAGTAGTGAACAAAAATGGAACCAACCCAGAGATGATGCTTGTTGCTTTGTTACAACAAACTCTGCATCACCCCCTTTATAAGTAGATGGAAGCACATACTGTTGTTGCGCCCACTCTCCCCTGGAACTATATATGCTTTTCGTTAATCTAATGCCGCTGGTAAAATTAAGCAATGTCACTCTGAGAATTAATTAACTACTGAATCTTAGTTCAAAACTGCAACACTTGTTAGGAATGGTACTATCCTGCTTTGTAGTTCTTTCTACATCTTTAACCAAGGTATTGTTAAGATAATGTCTCTGTTAAAATGAATCAGTTGCATTGTTTTAGGAATGGTAGTTTTCTGCTTTGTCGTTCTTTATACATGTTGAAACAAGACATTGTTAAGATAATGTCACAGTCAATATGAATGAATCACACTGATGGAGAATTGCTACTCTCCTGCTTTGTTTCCCATTAAGATAAAGTAGATCAGTAGATGCTTTTCTTCTGGGAGTACAAGTCATCAACCGTTATTTATCAGTAATTGTTTCCCTTATACCTATTGTTGCTTACAGGGATATCAAAATTAAAGCTCGGTTTTATTCCGACTTTGATTTCAGTTGAATTGCACAAAAGGAGCCAATGTGTCCAAGGCAGACTGCTGCATTACTGGGTCCAGTTGGTCGTTCCACTTTGTAGAAAGAAGCAGTCACTGTTTGTGCTACATCACAGAAGGAATGTCCGAGAAGCTTTACAGAGTATTATTAGACACCGGTGACATGACTAGTCTGCAGAGACCATTGGCAATTTAACAACACGTGGAGTGCCCTGGGCAAAAAGTGCCCAAACAAGTACAAGAAGCTACGACAAGACTCCACGATCATAGGCATTACATATTTTGAATGGGAAAAGCTTGTCAAAGTTTAATCATTGATGTTAGCAAGAAGACGTTAGTTTAATATATTGGAATTGGAAAACCTTGTCAAAATTTGCTCATTGATGTTATCTAGAAGACATGCATTTGATATTTTTGAGAGGGACGCCCTTGCTGTGAGCAGCATAGAGTGTTTTTTCCTATTCATGTGTTCAGTTTAGAAGTAAATAGTTACTCTGCTGAGATATTACTGTGTTAAGAGTTTGTTCTAAATATTGTCTATGTAATGCCAGGCCTTGTGTTTGATTGCAAAGTTGAGCTTGGAATGTTGTGGCATGCGGCATCACGAGCTTCTCACCATGCCTCCTGAGAATAATGCTTCGTATTGTTTTGCATGTCAATCTAATGCTAGTGATTTGCTTGTTAAGAAGATCATCCTCTTCTGTTGTTTCTGTGCTTAAGAAGTTCATCGTCTGATGTTTCATTCATAGCCTATACGACAAGTCTGGTAGGTTAGACGTGAAACCATATGATCTTCCGACCAACTCATGATATCAGGCCGTGATTGGATCATCATTTTCCAACCAAAACCGCTTGTAAAACTGACGCTTGTAAATTAAAGCAGATGGTCTCGAGCGAAGGCGCTTGGTTGGTCGATTTCGACTAGTAAAATATCGGAAGTACTTCACACACGATAAAAACTCTGTACGACACTCGGACGATTGATAGTCCAGCCGTTAGCTGTTGTTTCAGCCTTGCCCATGGATGGCATGATACGCACGTCGTGCATGTATCGTCTGGTAATGTCGTCCATATAGCAGTGCTCGTAAAATATACACTGGTCTCTCAAATTACACGCGTAACCCGCTGGTTTTACTTACAGACCTCGGGCACTCGGTTTCATTATGCCTGTATTTTACGCGTTGTTTCTGATGACGAGTAAATTACACCTGTATGTTAATACAAGTTTGAAATAAACCAGAGCTCCCAAGTGCGGCCTTACCATTTCATGCCGTCTCAGTTTCTCGAAGGTGCTCATAGGTGTCCGATGATCCTGGCTTCCTAGATGAGCAGCGGGCGCTGTATCAGACCATCCATAGGGCCCGCGAGGCCCTCTTCGTTGTCCTTCGAGTTGTTGCGCTCGCCGTGGCGCCGAGCATTCTTAACATCGTCAACGAACATGAGGATTCAGGAGATGACTTTATTTTGACTGGATGACACTAGGGACCCACTAGGGCCATAGCCGTATGTATGCAAGTGCCTCCTTATTATGTACAACTATTTTTTTTGCTTTCTCCTAGTTTCCTAAGATCACAGTCCCACACCATTGTCAATCTATGTAGTCAATATAAATGAGAGAATTGCACAAGGTGCAGCCGATAGCTGAGACCAAGCAGCTCGAGCAGTATTTGTGTTTTTGAGGCGTGAGCACTGCAGAGTTTTTCTTGGTGATGATTTCGTTGTTGTTCAGAGGAGAGCAGGGTATTAACTGGGCGGGCTGTGGCCCGTCTAGCCCAGGCCAGATATCCAGCCCAGATACTAATTTTTTCAAGATGAAAATGGCTAGCCCAGCTATACGTCTTTTTGAGGAATACCTAGGCAAGGTCAACTTGTTATTCTCCGCCCCGCTGGGCTGCAAATCTTTCCTAGGAGGGATGCATTAGGCTTAACAGGAAAATGGGCTTTAAAAATAATAAATGGGATGTAATTATAAAAACTGGGCAGTAACTATAAAAAATGCACCAAACACGCAATTAGTTTATAAAATATTATTTATGGATTTTGAAAATCTTAAATTTTCATTGTTGCGCGCGCAATGTTTCGTTGGATTTTTACGTAATACAAATTTATATTTAATCTGACTAGAAATTTTGGGATAAAAATATTTTGGATCCCATCAAAATGTGGGAAATTTTTATTGAATTCTGTCTTCAACGGTTGGTTGAAATTATTAATCGTTGTCCTAGCTAAAAAATGGGCTGTACTTTTAACAAACTGTAAATGGGCTGTTGTAAATTCCATTAGAATTCAAAAATGGGATGTACATTCTTACAAAACGCAAATGGGCTATAAGTTCTCTGCCACACACTTGTGGGCCTACTAAGTGATGTGTCCCCTAAAAAAATAAGTTGACGCGTATGCAAGGCTTTGTCAACTTACTATAGTCAACACACGATTCTAGCAGCAGTGGCCGTTGGATGTCTATCCAACGGATGTCGTGCTTCTTCTTCAATCTCGGATATTCTTAGCTTCGGCTGCCCAAAAAATGATTCCTCCCCCTGACATCTGGGGCGCACCATTTTGGAGGCTGGCCTGTGGGCCTACTAAGTTGGAGCGTACCAAGGGCTTTGTCAACTTAGTCAATATAAACGATTCTAGATTCAGTGACCGTACGATGTCCATCCAACGGCCGTAGTGCTTCTTCAACCTCTGGTCTTCTTGGTCCAGCCGCCCAAAGCAGCACCGGTTGTGCCACCTGCTCCTGCCTCCCGTGGCCGGCTGTGCTGCCGCGGAGGCCTCACCGCCCCCATACTACTCCCACCGCTGGCCAGGCCATCCCTCCACTCACCCACACCCCCTGTTATTCTGTGGCGACGGCAGCCTCACACCGCAGCTGAACCAGTAAACCCTCGTACTCCTCTGCACGCGGGCTTCCACTGATGCGTCTTCCCCGGCTCCGTGTCGTCCCCTTCCTAGGCCTCGCCATCGTCCACCGCCCTGGTGCTCTCGGCGCGGCGTGGTCAACGTGATCAACGACCGACTTCCATCGGAAGAGTACTGTACATGGAGAGGCTGACAACATGGTCCACGGTGGCCGCGAGGAAGTGCCTCCTTATTACGCGCAAAATAATTATTCCTCCACCTGACAGCGGGGACCCACCGGACGGGCCACCTCATTTCGCGAAAAAACGTTTCCCCCCTGACTGCTGGGACCCACCGGACGGGCCACCGTATTTCACGAAAAAAATGTTCCCCCCGCTGTCAGCTCGAACCCACCGGAAGTGCCTCCTTATTATGCATAAAAAATGAATACTCCCCCAGCTAGCTGGGACCCACCTTGGTGGGAGGCAGACTTGTGGGCCTACTAAGTTGACGGGGACGGAGGGCTTTGTCAACTTAGTCAATATGAACGATTCTAGCTCCAGTGACCGTACGATGTCCATCCAATGGCCGTAGTGCTTCTTCAACCTCTGGTCTTCTTGCTCCAGCCGCCCAAAGCAGCACCGGTCGTGCCGCCTGCTCCTGCCTCCCGTGGCCAGCTGTGCTGCCACGGAGGCCTCACCGCCCCCTACTATTCCCACCGCTGGCCAGGCCCTGTGGCGACAATAGCCTCACACCGCAGCCGAACAAGTGAACCCTCATACTCCTCTCCGCGTGGGCATCCACTGCCGCGTCTTCACCAGCTCCGCGTCATCCCCTTCCTAGGCCTCGCCGTCGTCCACCGCCCTGGTGCTCTCGGCGCGGCATGGTCAACGTGGTCAAGGAACGACTTCCATCGGACATGGACTGTACGTGGAGAGGCTGACAGCTGGGTCCACGGAGGCAGCAAGGAAGTGCCTCCTTATTATGTGGAAAATAATGATTCCTCCACCTGACAGCAGGGACCCACCGGACGGGCCACCGTATTTCGCAAAAAAAATGTTTCCCCCTGACTGCTGGGACCCACCAGCTACACCTTCACACACAAGGAAGTGCGTCCAGGAAAAAAAGAGATTCGCCCCTGGCTGCTGGGACCCACCAGCTACATCTTCGCACGCAAGGAAGTGTGTCCGGGCAAAAAAAAACCAAAATGATTCGCCCCCTGACTGCTGGGACCCACGAGCTACATCTTCGCAGGCAAGGAAGTGCTTGACAGTCAAGACCCACCTGGTCGAAGCGTACATAGCGTTGTCATTCTGGTCACGAACGTGTACGTACATATATATCGGTCGATGTAGAGGCACGCACGTGTCGTAGTAGAGGCGGGTACGTGTCGTAGTAGAGGCGCGCACGTAGCATGTACACGTACGTATAGCGGCCAGGGTGCAGAAAGAAAATACGGACACGTACGTACGTACGGGCAGTGTCTCGAACGCCTACTCATGCATACGTACGGCGAGGGCTCATGCACATGGCTGGGTCGGAACGGAGAAACAGCGTCGTCGTCGTGTTCATGGGGAGGCAACGGAATGCGTCGTGTTCATGGGGAGGCAACGGAATATGTCGTTTTCATGGGGAGGGGTGTGGCGTACCGCAAAAGAGAGGAAACGGACCTCCTACGATCGAAACGGGGGTCCTGTTGATCGGGAGGAATGTGGCGTACAGCAAAACGGAGGAAACGGACCTCCTACGGTCGAAACGAGGGTCCTGTTGATCGGGAAGGGTGTGGCGTACCGCAAAACGGAGGAAACGGACCTCCTATGGTCGAAACAGGGGTCCTGTTGATCGGGAGGGGTGTGGCGTACTGCAAAACGGATGAAACAGACCTCCTACGGTCAAAACGGGGGTCATGTTGATCGGGAGGGGTGTGGCGTACAGCAAAAGGGACGAAACGGACCTCCTACGGTCGAAACGGGGGTCGTGTTCATCGGGAGGGGTGTCGCGTACCGCAAAACGGGACTCCACAGGATACTGTTCATCTCCACCGTTGACCTCCTCCAGCCTCCACGGGCTCCTGTTCATCCAGCCTCCACCGCGCGCTACTCCACCGGCTACTTTTTAACCACCCCTCCACGGGCACCCCTCCACCGTCTACTGTTCATCCAGCCCTCCACACCACGGGGTCCTGTTCAACCACCCCTCCACGGGCACCCCTCCACCATCTACTATTCATCCAGCCCTCCACACCATGGGGTCCTGTTCATCCAGAGGCAACGCCACCGCTCACTGTTCATCCAATCGATCGGCTTCAGTTAGCAGCAGTAGCGAAGGAATCGCTCGATCGGGTTTAGTTAACAGCCATCGATCGATCGCTCGGGTTCAGTAACACGTAGCCTGCAGTACAATCGCTCGGGTTCAGTTAGAGCCCAATGCCTCGCTCGGGTTCAGTTAGAGCCAACGCCTCGCACACAAGCGCGTACGTGTACGAGAGAAACGCGCATCGCTCGGCCCCCGACCTCCCACCGTAATCAGGAACTCCCTGAAATTTTCCTCGCCCTCGCTTCTACCACGGTTTTTTCCGTCATGGATGGCCCAAAGAATGTCATGCGGCTGCGTCTCCGGCCCGCCCTGGACGAAAAGCCCATTTTCTATCATGATTTTTTGTCATAGAAGTAGGAGCCCACCACATCTATGGTGATACCGGGTTTTGTCACAGTTATCGTCATAGAAGTGTCATATGTATGACAAAACAAATTCATTCGGCCCAAAATGTCACGGATGTGTCTTTTTTTTGTAGTGCAAGCACCTGGGATGGTTGTGTGTGGCAATTGGGATCATCAACTGTAGAGCTACGTTTACTGTCTCCAACTGCTGACACTGCACCCTTTAGAGAGCTGAACGCTTAGTGCTTATCTTCGAATTACACTGGAGCGACTTCTATGTTTTCTTTTCTGCATTCATCAACACCGCGTCAGAGTATGAAATACCCATGCATAAAAAACAATAGTGTGAGTATGGGTGAAGTGTGTGCACAAATAGTACAGTGTAAAGGTAGCAGATAGCACGTCTGTGAGAAATAAATGACTGGAGACATATGATAGCTCTACAACATGCATGGCACACTAAATTACTACAGGATTCTATGAAAATAACAGTCGACTAAAAACAAATAGGTCGGTCCATTTTTTCTGCACCATGCGATGTACAAAGAACGGGCAGATCGCCTTTATCTACCTCCAGCTAGTCAGTGTTGACGATCTTCCTCGAAACGCCAGCACTACCGGCCCAGTCCCTAGCCTGCGCCCTCCCCTCGACCTCACCGCACCGCTGTGCTTGGCACCACCCCCAACTATCCATTCAAGCCCCGCCAACCTCCAGATCGGGCGCAAGCAGCTCCTGCGCCCCACATCCCTATGATAGAAAGTGATGCGCCGCTTCCCCGGCGGACTAGGTGCTCCACGCTCCTAAGCGGGTGCTGCCTCTTTTAATTGCGGTTCGACTGACCCAGAATTTAAATCCAAGTGGGCTACTGACCTCTAGCAAAGGTGAAATAGTAAAGGGAGGAAACCTTGTGCATTTAGTATCATGAAGAAGATGCAGTAAGAAGCGCTCAACTAGTTTCTTTCATGGGATGAATATGATGTGAGCAGAGACGTAAGGTTTACACGAATAAGGGAAGAGGAGTACCTCTTTTTGCTGGCAGTGTTGTGTCCTCCTTCTGTTTTTCCAACGATCTTCTTGTGGTTCGCTGGAAACGAGAATTTGTGGAGGACGATGGAGCCTTGGACGGACCCATGGCCAAGTTGTTGTGTGTGGTGCGGTGGCCGTCTGTCGGCGGCGGGGAACCAGATCAAAGGCGGTGAACGACGGCGTAGCGGGAACAGCTCTGGTGCGGTGGATAGTTGCGACAGTGGAGCGGCAGCAGTGAGGCGCAGGACGGCGTGGTCGGAGTGGTTCTGGTACAGCACACGTCGGCGTCGGCGTCGTGGAGGCAGCTCTACCTCGGCTTCAGCTGCTAAGTCCTTGAGGGCATTGCAGTTGCGGTTGTGTTGGATGACGACGTCGGGGTACCGGCTCCAACGTGATGGAGGTGGGCGGTGGTGGATTGGGTGCTATGGGCCGGAGGACGGAGGAGGCTGGGGTTTCGCGGCTGGTGGAGAGGGCGTTTTGGCGCCCACGGAGTCTGAATGGGGAAACGGAGGGAGGCGGGGAACTAAGGGGGAACAATGTTTCGGTTTGGGATGCGCTTGTTTGAAATTTGGGGAAAGTTACAAACTTTCCCCCATCTAAAATTTCGAACATATTGCGGGTTGGGGGTAGGATAGTAATCTCAGGTGTCCCAAATGTGGGCGGGATAGATTTCGGCCGAGCGCATGGGTGTTTAGGCGCCCACGACGTATGAATGCTTCTCGTTGGCGGTTGAGACTGGCGTCATGGTGAAGTTACAAACCTACCCCGGTTTAGACCTTTGGGCATCAGGCCAATAGACTACACGGGCCAGAGTCAGGACAGTAATTTCCAACCACCAAACATTAGTCTCGCGCGGTTTCGGGTGACCAGAGGCCTATTTGGCGCTTTGTTCAATATTTGGGAGCAGAAGCATTAACGTTTTCAGTTCTCTTGAATTGAACTTTCAGGATTTGTCAAACTTCACAAATCTTTACTCTTGAAAATCCTAAAGCTACGATTATTTTGGAATAGAGGGGTACATTTGAATATACATTGTACATGAGTATATATTAAAAAATATGCAACTTACCTCAGTTCATGCATGGTTCCAGATATAATCTCCTTGGTTGCAAAAAAAGTTAGACATGCGTATGAATATATATAGCATGTTCAAACGCACAACAAAGATTGATGCCCCCTTTTACATCTGATTTACAAATGCCATTATCTCGGGTTCAAATAGATGAATGCACTTCCTATGAATTCGAATCTTTGAAACCCCCTTTATGTTGAATTCGACATGTATTCTATTTCGTAGCTAGCAATTTGGAATGTATCCATGCAAGTGACAGATGTATAAAGTTCTTCACACTAACAACATGGAGTGCACTAATTAATGTTTATATATGAATTGCAAAAGCATCCATTGCATGTATTTCAAACCGCTCTCACTCTATGGATCGATAATATGAAATAAACACATGCACATGCTAGAATTCAATAGAGTATGGGTGTCTGATAGACCGATTTTTGTCCATACGCAATTTGCAAAATTCATGATCTCATCCAAAAATAATAATGCCATTTATATTTTAATTTAATGCGTAGAACCGCCTTTTACACGTAGATGCACTATGCCTCGTCCCGTTCTCACAAACGCGCTATAGATCTCTCTATCTACCGCATAAGTGCACACACTTTATATGCATCGGCATTTCTCTTTCACACATGCTCACAATCTCTCTCGGGGTGTCGGGGAGTCTCACGCACATGCTCTCTCTGTATCTCTCTCTCTTTCTGACTACTATGTACCACTCTTTTCATTAATCTCAGTTGGAAAACACTATTTCTCTCACATGCATATATACACACATGCACGGTCTCTACTAGCCCTCTATACGCACATATATGTGCCTATGTGTCTCCTGCACGCACATTATCTTTAGGCCTCTCTCGCACACATTGCCCCCCTGGCACACCTCTATTTAGTAGTTGGCGGATATGATTCCATCATATCATTCGGTAGGATATCCCTGACTGTTAGGCTGGATGGTAATACGAGGCAAAGTTTTACCCTAGTTCAGACCCTTGCAGTTGAGGAAAAAGCCTACTCCTGGTACTGTATATTAGTGATAGGGGTGTGTACAAAGTACACGTGAATACCAGGCATTGTGCGTGTGTGTATACTATCGACGAACTAGCCCCTAAGCTTCTATAAGATACTGGGGGCCTAGGGTTACAAATCATATATAGTCGGCTTATCACCAGTGGGGATAGAGTCCTCCGTGACTTTTGTAGCTAGCTTCGTGTTGTACGCCGAGTCCTGCACATGGGTCTTCGTATAACGCATCTCAGTCCAACCTATGAGGCGCAGGATGGAACCGACCCATGAGTCCTCATGTTGACCCACCACAACTAGAAATGATGTGCCCAGCACACCACACACGCAATCGGCCACTAAGAAAATAAGCATATACAATAGTCCAATGTTATATATGAAAGTTAATTGCATGGTGCATCCAAAAAATTTGTTCTGCATTGTGAATGATTATATATTCTCCTAAAATATTAGTCACGGGAAATAGAAACGAAGGGCATATCTCTCCTTGTCTCCACTGGACACCCCCTCTTTCTACACCACTTTCACGTACGCACACAAATTATGTCTCAGCCCTCTAAAAGTATGCATGCCCCTGACACATTCATGCGTGACAGTCACTGTATTTCAAGCTAAGGCACTATATGGTCACTGGACTTCAGAATATGCTCATTACGGTCACCGTATACATTCTCATGGTGATCATACGGTATCTAGCTCATGATACGTCTCCATATTTTCTTGATGGCACTGACAGACTTTGCATTTGATGCGTGCTCCATATTTTGTTGACGGCACTTACGGTCATTGTATTTGAAGCAAAAGCACAATATGGTAACTGGACTTCAGAATAAGCTCATCACGGTCACATACATTTTGTCGTGCTAACCAACATGTGGTTGGATGGTTAGGAGGACAGTGGTTTCTCGAGACCACCAGGGTTAAAGTCCCGGTGCTCGCATTTATCCTGGGTTAATTTTAGTATTTTCCGGCGATGGGCGTTCAGTGGGAGGAGACGTTCCACTCGACTACGAGGCACCTATGGTGACTTCGTAAAATCTCAAGATCATATGCTGGCTCACTCTCTCGAAGGTGTTCATAGGGGTAGGGTCTGCGTGTGTGCGCTTATAGCGGTGAGTGCTTGCGCGTATATATGAGCCCTTGCGTCCGTACCATGTTAAAAAAATACCTGTCATGATTATACGGTCACTGGCTCACCCGTACAACTCCGTATTTTGTTGATGACACAATCAATTGACCAGTCAAACGTTCCACGTGGCGCAACTAGTGTTGCACCATCGGGCGCGTAACCGTGGGGCCCACCTGTCAGCCCGTATATGAAAGAAAGAAATGGTAGTTTGAGTCTGTACTGTGTTAATAAAATACATTTTAGGGTGATCATACGGTCACTGGCCCACCATATAGCTCCGTAATTTGTTGATGACACGATCAATTGACCAGTCAAACGGTCCAGATTCAGCAGCGCACATTACCATAGGGCCTATCCATCAGCGCATATATGAAGGACAAGAATGGTAAAAAATTAGTGGTCGGTGGGTACTCTAATTCGTGAGACCTCTGGTTGGAAGTCGCCGGCGGTGGGGGGGCGTTGATTGGGCGGTGGGGTGGGGATCGCCAGCGAAAAAGCTCGGCGCGGGGTGCCTAGAGGGATGGCCAGTGCGGCGGCGGACTGGTGGTGGGGAGTGGTTTCAAGGCGGGCGGGGCGGCATGCCGGCGCGGGCCGGTCGCGGGCAGCGGGGGCCGGCGGTTCGGCCGGTGGTGATTGGCGGCTCAGGGGGTGGAGTTTGATGATAAACTGCAGGCCCTTGATTTCGTATCCAACGGCTGGAAAATCTAATGACCAGAGATGAAAAATTCAGTCGACTAACATGTAGCCTCACCCCGCACGTACACATGCACGCACGCAAGACACGCACGCATGCAGGCGTGCAACACTGACACATACACATAACGAACACACGCACGCATGCAGGCATGCAACACTGACACATACACATGCACTCAGGAACACACGCACGTACACACGCATGCATGCAACACTAAAACGTACCCTTGCACGCATGCAACACTCGCATGCCTGCATGCACACAGCACACGACGCAAGACACACGCTCAACCTATAAGTGCATGCACCCTTAGTTAAGGACATGGATTGTTACGAGTATTAATCAATCTTATCTGTGATAAGCAGAACATTGATGTTTGCAGCAGTCTTTATGAATCACAACGTATCGAACGGGCTATCAATATAGTAGGCTTATCTACATGAAAAGGATGACGTCACACTCAATGAACAATCATCGGTTTATGAAATGCCTGCTTCTGACTGCCCTGGCCCACCAAAGGTTCCTCTGCTGTGCGCTGCCTGCGTTGGGTCACTGACATGCAGGCCATGTACCCAAAGAGCCCACACGTGAGTGGAAGAACGGCGCGGTGTCCTACGTCAGAGTCGAGGGTGCCACCCGCTGCACGCCCGGCTGAACACGCTTCCTTGCCGCATTCAAACGCCTCCATGAAACCTGCCCGTGTGGAAGCCGAGAAACCCACTCTGTACACACGTCCGGCATTAAACGCAACACCGACCGAGCTCCTCCCGTCCGCCGTCTATTTAATCTCCTCTTTAAATGAGGCCAAACGCCGTCCAAGAATTGCACACCTCCGCTGCTCCCCTATCTCCTCCTTCACCATTTTTTCCACTCTTACAATGGCTTAGGAAGAGTAGTTATTCCGCACAAGCCATTTGTCTAGGTTTGTATCTCTCACACACAGCCATGTAGGTGGGGGTGTGCATGAAGAGAAGAGGTGCACGCACGGCGCACGTACTCCCTCTCTTTCCCAACCACACCCGCGCGGGTACACGGTGGAGCTCATTTCTGTACAAAAAGGCAGCCCACGTGGTAATTTGACCATGTACTGGTTGTCCACTTGGTGGAGGGAGGATCGTATACCACGGGTGAACAAACAAATTGCGACTTGACGCGTTATGTTAAAAAAGAGGCAAACCATGTGGGGCCTACCTTAGAGGCAAGGCTGTATACACTGGAGTACTTTTGATGTGTCCCGTCAACTCGTAGAATGAGGAGAAGCTTGCTTAGTTGTAACGCCCCGGACACACCCGCCGGTGGTCGTTACTCCTGACGGGATCTAGACTGGCCCCACAGATCAATACTAGTCTTTTCTATGCACTTTGTCCTCACTCGTGGGCACCCGGGAGCAACTTCCCGGTCGGTCACCCATCCTGACACTACTCCATGCTGAGCACGCTTAACTTTGGAGTTATGTCCGAATGGGCTCCCAGAAAAGAAGGAATTTTTTATTGATATGAGTAGTCTATTATCCCTAATAAGCCAGGCCATCATATACACCCCCACTCAGAGGAACCGACGTCCTCGTCGGGCCACATGAACGTTCCCTCTTGGCACATACGTTTGTGCTTCCAGTCCAGTACATGTGCCATGCCGTGTGCCACGACAGGTCACTAACGTCATGAACAGCATGACCACGCACCTGTCCACAACCAACCATGTAACTGCGAGGGTCGGCTCTGATTCCAACTTGTAATGCCCCGGACACACCCTCCGGTGGTCGTTACTCCTGACGGGATCTAGACTGGCCCCACAGATCAATACTAGTCTTTTCTGCGCACTTTGTCCTCACTCGTGCGCACCCGGGAGCAAATTCCCGGTCGGTCACCCATCCTGACACTACTCCAAGCTGAGCACGCTTAACTTTGGAGTTATGTCCGAATGCGCTCCCAGGAAAGAAGGAATTCCTTATTGATATGAGTAGTCTATCATCCCTAATAAGCCAGGCCATCACATAAGTCTCCAACGTATCTATAATTTTTGATTGTTCCATGCTATTATATTATCAACCTTGGATGTTTTATATGCATTTATATGCTATTTTATATGATTTTTGGGACTAACCTATTAATCCATAGCCCAGTGCCAGTTTCTGTTTTTTTCGTTGTTTTAGAATATCGCCGAAAAGGAAAATCAAACGGAGCCCAATTTACTTGAAACTTCACGGAACTTATTTTTGGATCAGAAGAAGCCCAGAAGACTTGGAGTGCACATCAAGGGATCAACGAGGAGGCCACGAGGCAGGGGGGCGCCCACCCCCTGGGCGCGCCCTCCACCCTCGTGGGCCCCTGGTGCCCCCCTTGACATACTTCTTCCGCCTATATATCTCCATATACCCTAAAAACATCCGGGAGCACAATAGATCGGGAGTTCCGCCGCCAGAAGCCTCCGTAGCCACCGAAAGCCAATCTAGACCTGTTCCGGCACCCTGCCGGAGGGGGAATCCCTCTCCGGTGGCCATCTTCATCATCTCGGTGCTCTCCATGACGAGGAGGGAGTAGTTCTCCCTTGGGGCTGAGGGTATGTACTAGTAGCTATGTGTTTGATCTCTCTCTCTCTATCTATCTCTCTATCTCTCGTGTTCTTGAGTTGGTACGACCTTGATGTATCGCGAGCTTTGCTATTATAGTTGGATCTTATGATGTTTTCTCCCCCTCTACTCTCTTGTAATGAATTGAGTTTCCCCTTTGAAGTTATCTTATCGGATTGAGTCTTTAAAGATTTGAGAACACTTGATGTATGTCTTGCCATGCGTATCTGTGGTGACAATGGGATACCACGTGATTCACTTGATGTATGTTTTGGTGATCAACTTGCGAGTTCCGCCCATGAACCTATGCATAGGGGTCGGCACATGTTTTCGTCATGATTCTCCGGTAGGAACTTTGGGGCACTCTTTGAGGTTCTATGTGTTGGTTGAATAGATGAATCTGAGATTGTGTGATGCATATCGTATAATCATACCCATGGATACTTGAGGTGACATTGGAGTATCTAGGTGACATTAGGGTTTTGGTTAATTTGTGTCTTAAGGTGTTATTCTAGTACGAACTCTAGGGCTGTTTGTGACACTTATAGGAATAGCCCAACGGATTGATTGGAAAGAATAACTTTGAGGTGGTTTCGTACCCTACCATAATCTCTTCGTTTGTTCTCCGCTATTAGTGACTTTGGAGTGACTCTTTGTTGCATGTTGAGGGATAGTTATGTGATCTAATTATGTTATTATTGTTGAGGGAACTTGCACTAGCGAAAGTTTGAACCCTAGGCCTTGTTTCTACGCATTTCAATACCGTTTACGCTCACTTTTACCGTTAGTTACCTTGCTGTTTTTATATTTTCAGATTACAAAAACCTTTATCTACCATCCCTATACCACTTGTATCACCATATCTTCTCCAAACTAGTGCACATATACAATTTACCATTGTATTGGGTGTGTTGGGGACACAAGAGACTCTTTGTTATTTGGTTGCAGGGTTGCTTGAGAGAGACCATCTTCATCCTACGCCTCCTACGGATTGATAAAACTTAGGTCATCCACTTGAGGGAAATTTGCTATTGTCCTACAAACCTCTGCACTTGGAGGCCCAACAACGTCTACAAGAAGAAGGTTGTGTAGTAGACATCAAGCTCTTTTCTGGCGCTGTTGCCGGGGAGGTTAGCGCTTGAAGGTATATCTTTAGATCTTGTAATCGAGTCTTTTAGTTTCTTGTTTTATCACTAGTTTAGTTTATAAAAGAAAGCTATAAAAAATGGAATTGAGTTTGTCTCATACGCTTCATCTTTTTAATATCTTTCGTGAGTATGATGGGAAGGAAAATTGTGCTCAAGTGCTAGAAGAGGAATGCATTAAAATGTTTGGCATTAAATATTTGAATGATGAGCATGATTGCAATGTTGTTAGTATGAATTCCTTGAATATCCATAGCACTAATGATGATTTCACTAGTTATGATGAAAATGTCTCCTATAAACATGTCAATTTTTGTGGAGTGCATTGGGTTTGTAAGTACACACCAAATAGGGAAAATAGATATTGCAAGAGGCATAAGTACTTAGAAACTAAATTGTTGCAAGAAATCCTTGATGATTGTGCTAAAAAATTAAATATTTTCCGCGCCCCTTGTGAACTTTGCAATGAACATGGTCATTTAAATCTCCAGTGCAAATTGTTTCATGACCGAATCGTATCCAAAAATTGTGGTAATTTTATTACCCTTGAGCATCATAAAGAGCTTAGTCTTCTTTTGGGGTATGAGGAAATGAAACGTATAACTGAGGGTATTCCAAAGTTTAATCTTGATAGATTTCTTGATTTTGATCTAGAGAAAATTTATATGTATTGTGCGGTGAATTGCATTGAAAATCATTATATTGCCAATTACATGAAGAAAATAAAACAAATAGAGGATGAAGAGAATACTAATGAAAGGGAAGAGACTTCCCAATACCCTCCTATTATTTCTTATGATGAATCAGGTAACGAGGAGGAGCCTCCTATTCAACCAATCCCATTAATAAGGAGCTCCAAAAAGAGGATTGAACCCACACATGATGTGGTGAAGAAGAAGAAGAAAAGAAAAAGGAAGAGAGGTAAAAAGATATCTCCCCCAAATAATGCTACTCCTATTACTATTGTGCCTCATGAAAAGATAATTGTGGAAGATAATGATACTTCTTATGATCTTGAAAATCTTTTTGGCACTTGCTTGGAAGAATATTATAATTGCTATACTATTGCTGCTATCCATACTTTTAATGATGAGAGTGATTATGCTTATGATATGAAAATGCCCAAGCTTGGGGATGCTATGTTTGATGAAGATGATGTTTTGGAGAATATATTTGCTGCAATTAATGTTTGTCCCAAGCTTGGGGATGCTACGTTTAATGAATATGATATTTTTAGTCTCCCAAGTTTTGATATGCAAAATTATAATGATGATAGCATGCCTCCTACTTATGATGATTATTGTGATGATACTTATGCTATAAAAATTAGTGATTATATTTATAAAACTTGTCATGATTATGGTTACCCATTTTCTGAACATTACTCTTTTAATGTGGAAACAATTTATAGTATTTGAGTCTCTTATGATACTCCCACTATTCCGAATGAGAAGAATTTTGCTTATGTGGAGAGTAATAAAAATTCTATGCTTGTAGATCATGAAAAGAATGCTTTCGGTGCTGGTTATATTGTTGAATTCATTCATGATGCTACGGAAAATTATTATGAGGGAGGAATATATGCTTGTAGGAATTGCAATAATATCAAGTTTCCTCTCTATGTGCTTAAAGTTTTGAAGTTATGCTTGCTTTACCTTCCTATGCAAGTTGATTCTTGTTCCCATAAGTTGTTTGTTCACAAAATCCCTATGCATAGGAAGTGGGTTAGACTTAAATATATTAGCAATATTCTTCATGATGCTCTCTTTATGTTTCAATTCTTATCTTTGATGTGAGCATCATTGAAATCATCATGCCTAGCTAGGGGCGTTAAATGATAGCGCTTGTTGGGAGGCAACCCAACTTTATTTTTGTTCCTTGCTTTTTGATCCTGTTTAGTAATAAATAATACATCTAGCCTCTGTTTAGATGTGGTTTTATGATTTTAATTAGTGTTTGTGCCAATTAGAACCTTTGGGAAGACTTGGGGAGAGTTTTGTTGATCATGCTCTAAAAAACAGAAACTTTAGCGCACACGAGAATTGCTGCCATTTTTATTTGGAAAGAGATATTTAGTTAATTATTTTTGAAGATGATTAATAGATAAATTCCTCAGGTCCAGAAATTTATTTGAGAATTTTATGAGTTCCAGAAGTATACGTTTGATCCAGATTACTACAGACTGCTCTGTTTTTGACAGATTGTGTTTTTCATGTGTTGTTTACTTATTTTGATGAATCTATGGCTAGTAAAAGAGTTTATAAACCATAGAGAAGTGTAATACAGTAGGTTTAACACCAATATAAATAAATAATGAGTTCATTACAGTACCTTGAAGTGGTGATTTATTTTCTTATACTAACGGAGCTTACGAGTTATCTGTTAAGTTTTGTGTTGTGAAGTTTTCAAGTTTTGGGTAAGGATTCGGTGGACTATGGAATAAGGAGTGACAAGATCCTAAGCTTGGGGATGCCCAAGGCACCCCAAGGTAATATTCAAGGATAGCCAAGAGCCTAAGCTTGGGGATGCCCAGGAAGGCATCCCCTCTTTCGTCTTCGTTCATCGGTAACTTTACTTGGAGTTATATTTTTATTCGCCACATGATATGTGTTTTGCTTGGAGCGTAATTTTATTTTATTTAGTTTTTCTTGCTGTTTGAATAAAATACCAAAATCTTAAATTATTAAATGTTAGAGAGTCTTCACATAGCTGCATAATTATTCGACTACTCATTGATCTTCACTTATATCTTTCGGAGTAGTTTGTTGTTGCTCTAGTGCTTCACTTATATCTTTTTAGAGCATGGTGGTAGTTTTATTTTGAAAAATAGATGAAATCTCATGCTTCACTTATATCATTTTGAGAGTCTCTAAACATCATGGTAGTTTTCTTTGGTTATGAATTTAGTCCTAATATGATGGGCATCCAAGAGGGATATAAAAAAACTTTCATATGAAGTGCATTGAATACTATGAGAAGTTTGATACTTGATGATTGTTTTGAGATATGAGGATGGTAATATTAGAGTCATGCTAGTGAGTAGTTGTGAATTTGAGAAATACTTGTGTTAAAGTTTGTGATTCCCGTAGCATGCACGTACGGTGAACCATTATGTGATGAAGTTGGAGCATGATTTATTTATTGATTGCCTTCCTTATGAGTGGCGGTCGGGGACGAGCGATGGTCTTTTCCTACCAATCTATCCCCCTAGGAGCATGCACGTAGTACTTTGTTTCGATAACTAATAGATTTTTGCAATAAGTATGTGAGTTCTTTATGACTAATGTTGAGTCCATGGATTATACGCACTCTCACCCTTCCACCATTGCTAGCCTCTCTAGTACCGTGCAACTTTCGCCAGTACCATAAACCCACCATATACCTTCCTCAAAATAGCCACCATACCTACCTATTATGGCATTTCCATAGACATTCCGAGATATATTGCCATGCAAATTTCCATCGTTCCATTTATTATGACACGCTCCATCATTGCACTACAAAAAAAAGACACATCCGTGACATTTTGGGCCGAACGAATTTTTTTTCTGTCATACATAGGACACTTCTATGACGATAATTGTGACAAAACCCGGTATCATCATAGATGTGGTGGGCTCCTACTTCTATGACAAAAAATCATGACAGAAAATGGGCTTTTCGTCCTGGGCGAGCTGGAGACGCAGCTGCATGACATTCTTTGGGTCGTCCATGACGGAAAAAACCGTGGTAGAAGCGAGGGGGAGGAAACTTTCGGGGAGTTCCCGGTTATGGTGGGAGGCCGGGGGCCGATGTGCGTTTCTCTCGTACACGTACGCACGTGTGTGCGAGGCGTTGGCTCTAACTGAACCCGAGCGAGGCGTTGTGCTCTAATTGAACCCGAGCGATTGCACTGCAGGCTACGCGTTACTGAACCCGAGCGATCGATCGATGGCTGTTAACTGAACCCGATCGAGCGATTCCTTCGCTACTGCTGCTAACCGAAGCAGATCGATTGGATGAACAGTGAGCGTTGCTGGGGGGGTTGGATGAACAGTGAGCGGTGGCGTTGCCTCTGGATGAACAGGACCCCGTGGTGTGGAGGGTTGGATGAACAGTAGACGGTGGAGGGGTTCCCGTGGAGGGGTGGTTGAACAGGACCCCGTGGTGTGGAGGGCTGGATGAACAATAGACGGTGGAGGGGTGGTTGAACAGTACCCGGTGGAGTAGCGCGCGGTGGAGGCTGGATGAACAGGAGCCCCTGGAGGCTGGAGGAGGTCGATGGTGGAGATGAACATTATCCCGTGGAGTCCCATTTTGCGGTACGCCACACCCCTCCCGATCAACAGGACCCCTGTTTCGACCGTAGCGCTCCAACACAAGTCCGTTTCCTCCGTTTTGCGGTACGCCACACCCCTCCCGATCAACAGGACCCCCGTTTCGACCGTAGGAGGTCCGTTTCCTCCGTTTTGCGGTACGCCAGACCCCTCCCGATGAACAGGATCCCGTTCTAAACGTGGCTGGTCAAACACAAGGCTGTTTCCTCCGTTTTGCGGTACGCCAGGCCTCATTTCCATCGCCTGTTCCGTCCAAGCCCTCCCGATGAACACGACCACGCATTCTGTTCCGACCCAGCCGGTTTGCTCCCACGCGTTCCGTTGCCTCTCGATGAACACGACGCATTCCGTTGCCTCCCCATGAACACGACACATTCCGTTGCCCCCCGATGAACACGACGCATTCCGTTTCCTCCCCATGAACACGACGACGACGCTGTTTCTCTGTTTCGACCCAGCCATGTACACGAGCCCTGGCCGTACGTATGCGTGAGTAGGCGTTCGAGACCCTGCCCGTATGTACGTATGTGGCCGTATTTTCTTTCTTGCACCCTGGCCGTTGTATGTACGTGTACATGCTACATGCGTGCCTCTACTATGACACGTACGCGCCTCTACTACGACACGTGCGCGCCTCTACATTGACCAGTATATATGTACGTACACGTTCGCGACCAGAATGACAACGCTACGTACGCTTCGACCAGGTGGGTACTATCAGGCACTTCCTTGCCTGCAAAGATCTAGCTGGTGGGTCCCAGCAGTCAGGGGGACGAACCGTTTTGTTTTTGTTTTTTTTGCACGGTCGCCCTTCCTTGCGTGCGAAGGTGTAGCTGCTGGGTCCCAGCAGTCAGGGGGAATCGTTTTTTTTGCCGAGACGTACTTCCTTGCGTGCGAAGATGTAGCTGGTGGGTCCCAGCAGTCAGGAGGGCGAATCATTTTTTTCGGACGCAATTCCTTGCGTGCAAAGATGTAGCTAGTGCGTCCCAGCAGTCACGGGGGTGAATCATTTTTTTCCAGACGCACTTCCTTGCGTGCGAAGATGTAGCTGGTGGGTTCCAGCAGTCAGGGGGAAACGTTTTTTTCGCGAAATACGGTGGCCCGTTCGGTGGGTCCCTGATGTCAGGTGGAGGAATAATTATTTTGCGCATAATAAGGAGGCACTTCCTTGCTGCGGCCATGGACCCAGCTGTCAGCCTCTCCACATACAGTCCACGTCTGATGGAAGCCATTCCTTGACCACGTTGACCAGGCCGCGCCGAGAGCACCAGGGCGGTGGATGACGGCGAGGCCTAGGAAGGGGACGACACGGAGCCGGGGAAGACGCGGCAGTGGATGCCCACGCGTAGAGGAGTATGAGGGTTCACTCGTTCGGCTGCGGTGTGAGGCTGCCGTCGCCGCAGAATAACAGGGGGTGTGGGTGCGTAGAGGGATGGCCTGGCCAGCGGTGGGAGTAGTAGGTGGCGGTGAGGCCTCCACGGCATCACATCCGGCCACGGGCGGCAGGAGCAGGCGGCACGACCGACGTTGCTTTGGGCGGCTGGAGCAAGAAGACCAGAGGTTGAAGAAGCACTACGGCCGTTGGAAGGACATCGTACGGTCACTGGAGCTAGAATCCTTCATATATTGACTAAAGTTGACAAAGGCCACCGTCCCAGTCAACTTAGTATGCCCACAAGTCAGCCTCCCACCAAGGTGGGTCCCTGCTAGCAGGGGGTATTCATTGCGTAATAAGGAGGCACTTCCGGTGGGTCCGAGCTGACAGCGGGGGGAACGTTTTTTCCGCGAAATATGGTGGCCCGTCTTGTAGTTTCCAACAGTCAGGGGGAAACGTTTTTTTCATGAAATACTGGTGGCCCGTCCGGTGGGTCCCTGCTGTTAGGTGGAGGAATAATTATTTTCCGCGTAATAAGGAGGCACTTCCTTGCGGCTGCTGTGGACCCAGCTGCCAGCCTCTCCACGTACAGTACTCTTCCGATGGAAGTTAGTCATTGATCACATTGACCACGCCGCGCCGAGAGCACGGAGGTGGACGACGGCGAGGCCTAGGAAGGGGACGACACCGAGCCGGGGAAGACGCGGTAGCGGAAGCCTGCATGAAGAGGAGTACGAGGGTTCACCGGTTCGGCTGCGGTGTGAGGCTGCCGTCGCCGCAGAATAACAGGGGGTGTGGGTGAGTAGAGGGATGCCCTGGCCAGCGGTGGGAGTAGTTGGGGGCGCTGAGGCCTGCGTGGCAGCACAGCCGGCCACGGGAGGCGGGAGTAGGCGGTCCCACCGGCGCTGCTTTGGCGGCTGGAGCAAGAAGATCAGAGATTGAAGAAACACGACGGCCGTCGGATTGACATCCAACGGTTACGTCTGCTAGAATCGTTTGTTGACGTATATAATAACTAAAAAAATATTGCATATGCGTCAACTAACCAGGCCCACAAGTCAGACCACTCCCTATTTTTTTAATAATTTATATATAGCTCATGGCAACTTCTTATGCAATTTATTGCAGACGTTTTTTTGGTTGGCCAGGGCCAATTTCGCATATTTCTGTGGGTTCCAAACTATTTTTAATACCGAAATGTCGAGCCAGGTTTAAAGTACTTTGAAGATATATTTAAATTAGGTTAATGCCCAGTGAAATAGGAATCTAAAAATGTGAAAAAAATTCAAAAATTATAAAGTAATTGCCAATTTGACATATGTCTTTATATTTACAACCCATTTCATATTACTTTCAAGATTTGCAGGTGTCTTGAAAGAGTTGCAGCCCTTCAGAGCATAGAAAATAAGTAGGCTTGGATTGGGTATTCTTCAGAAAAAATAAACTGGGCTCATTTTCACAAAGAAAAAATAGCTGGGCTGGTCACATGGTGAACATAAAATATAAGCCTGGGCTAGACGGGCCACAACCCAGTTCAAACCCTGCTCCGTCTCAACAATACGAAACAAAAAATACTGCTCGAGTAGCTACGTCCCAGGTGTCGGCCGATCTTGTGTTGTTCTCTTGTCTATTGACTATATACGCTCACAATGTCGTGGGTCCCAGATGTCAGGAAAACACTAGGAGGAAGCATTTTATTTTTCCATACGCTGACGTGGTGGGCCCCTACTGTCATCCTCTCCACGTACTTCTGCCGATTACTGTTGTTTGTTGACCATGTTGACAACGCGAGAGGGCGGCGCAGCGGCGAGCGCACCAAAGCGCGCGGAGGACGTCAGCGTTAACGATTTAGGAGACGGTGGGGCGGCGATGCGTGCGCTGAGGCGCAGCCAGCCGTGGGAGGTGTAAGCAGGCGGCCCCGCCGGCGCTGGTTTGGTTTTGGCGGCTGGAGGAAGACAGGACTGAAGAAACACGACAGACTGTAAAAGCAGCAGGAGTACTTAACAACCTTAAGTGAAACCAGCAGGGGCACTTAACAACCAAAGCTGAAAGCAGTATGAGTACTTATACATGTTCAACCGTACAAAGCACGCCTCGAACAGTGCTACTTTGCCTACAGTTAACCAAGGGTGAGGCCGCCAAGCCCCAGGACAAGGCCCTGGCGCCACCCCGCGCATCCACAACCTTCTGAAAGTGGCTTCTTCTCGCAACGTGGTCAATAAACAGGATATTCACTTTAGAGCCATGGAAAAGCATGAACATAATCTTCTATCCTATTCTCCAAGATGGACGGGCCTTCATTATTTGAGACCACCCATGAATAAGTATCTTTTCACCTCCTAGGGGAATTGAGTAGGTCGACATAAACATCATGTTGTGACCAAGCGCAAGTCTGACCCGACCATGGTCAGACATCTATATAGGAACAATAGAACTCGGCAGTTCCTGTTTCAAGAAGATCACAGCTGTAAAACTATGTATAAGCAATAGTTTATGAACAACATATATAACAGAAAACAGTTCATACCATAAGTTTCTCGACACAGTTGGACCTGTTCAACGAGTGCAGCAGTGGCACACATATCCCACGTGGCCTTCCACCGTTGAAACGCCCCACAAGGACCTCAAGACGATCAATAAAGTGTAGGAACTTGTGGATGTCGATCCAGTCAACTTCAGTGCCATTAGTAACAGCCGAGTTATTACAGAGTAACAAACGAGCAGACAGCTTAACTCTGAAAAAACCTACACGTGCCACCAATTATAAGAAAATATTAGTTAGAAGTAGCATCTTCATGAGAGATTCATTGCTACTTCTAAAGTTAAATTGTGATTAGTTAGACAGAATAGGTGGATTAAGAAGTAATCGAGGCAACAAGCAAGAACTAGATACAAAACTAACATGGATGAACAATTGGAACGATGTTGGGGTGGAAGATCGCAGTGAAGATGAGACCAGGTTCTGCTATTTCCATCAACATTCATGCGCCAACTTTCCGTCCGTAACACTTGAGAAAGTTTATCCAAGTTCGGCCATAAAAAAGCAGCGATCTTCTTGGTTCATGAACCCAACTCGGAACTTATATCCATGGTTTGTCTTCACTGTGACCATTAAACTAGTGTATTTAGTTATGGCAAGGCCAAGCATCTTGAGTACATGTGTTCTGGGAGAGCAAATAATACACTGCAGGAAAATAATATGAGAACACAGCATGTTCAAAAAAAACCCACCCTCCCGGATAGAAAAGAGGATTCTAGGAACATACTGTGCGCATTTCAAAATGCTGTGTTAGGATGAGAAGGAACAAGTGTGGCGTCTCGCCGAGGGCACAGAAACCTATAGGGTACTCGCACTTTGGGCACTGCAAATGAAACAGACTAGATTCAGTAGGAAGAAAAATGCATCAACGGCGGTGGCTGCCATCCTAGCATTAGCTGCGACCAAGGGACTTGGATTTATTCGGGATGGATGAAGAATTCGTACCTGGTTCTCCATGAGAAAACCCTATGCAGTCGCCAAGAGGGGGTTTTCTCTGAACAAGCAGACGAGGGAGAAGGGGATTTAGGCCCAGTGAAATATTGCCGCTTCATCCGTCTAGCTTACTGCTAAAGCTGGAAAGGGGGGGTTGTGATTTGACGGCTCATTGGGCATTACTGCGACACTACGACTGGGGTGTGTCTACCGTGAAGTTGTGCACTCTAATTTTTGCATATGGCACGTGGACCCCGTTGCCGGTTGCCCCACATATCAGCGAAATGAAGTAGAAAGACAGGAGTAACTAGTTACACATAAATATATTTTTGACAGAGAGATACTCCCTCTGTAAAGAAATATACAAATATTTTATATCACAAGCTCACCTTGCCGAGAAATATACTCCCTCTGCAATACACGGGCATTATGGGGGTTCAGCTTTTTTTATGGGGGTTCATCTGAGAATATAATACTCAGACAGGCTCACGGTTCTGGACTTTGGGTCGTAGGCTGACCCTGCATGTTTGGGGGCCCATGTGTTCTACCTCGGCGCTTTTCATATTGCAAGCGATCGGTATGGCACTGGTTTTAGATGCTATCGCAAGGCGAATACACAAAATTGAATAAAGCACGGCAGCTGTTGGAGTGAAATCGAACGACAGTTCCTAACCAGCAATCAGAGTTGCAATTCTATCAATGATATACCATGTGATAAATAATATTTTCGTACTACTTATACACATAGGACACTTGTTTCACCATGCTAGATTATTACATCAAAATCTCTCGGAGGATAAATCAGTTCGGCAGTTGCGTACTGCTACTGAAGAATTTCAAAGTTGATTTGGACCAGCTCTCCTTGCCGAGAAAGTTCGATTTTGACATCATCGCCTACCGCAAGATATGATTTAGATTTGGACCTTGACCATCCTTTAGCATCAATCATCATGCGACCATCCTTTGTACTTTCGGTATATTGAGCAGGTTCATTCACACCAAGGTTGCGCATGGTAAGAGAAACTTGGCCGCGGTCGCCCGGATTGTTGAACGACTCCCTCGTTGCTCTAGGAATTCTCCGTTTGCAAACAAGAATACATACCCAAACAGTTAGATCAACACAGTGAATCATGTGAAACAACATGGAAAGAAAAAAGAACGAAGCACTTGGGCGGCCAATGCTTACCAAGAAGGTGGACATGTCGGTTTTTGTAAGGACTTTGGTATATGAAGTGCGAACTGCAACCTAGTCTGTTGCCGGTGCAACTGCACGGCTGGAGCAGATGCAAGTGCAAGTGTTGGTGCAAGTGCCGAAGCCGCTGCTGCTGTCGGAGATGGTGCTCCTTGTAGAGCTGGTGCCGGTGTTGGAGCAGGTGTCGGTGTCGATGCCCGATCCTCCGGTAGATTAGACTGATCCGCTGACGGGGTCGGTGCCCAATCCTCAGCTGGATCAGACTGAGCTGCTGCCACTGTCAGTTCTAGAGCAACTGCCGGTGCTCGATCTATGCGAGACAGCGGCGATCGTGTCTGGTATGCTATGATCAGCTTTCTAACTTGACTAGGATCCGTGACCGTGATCCAGTTTTTTTCTTCATTTCTTTAAACGCGAGAAGGACTAATTGTGGCGGTTTTGTTAAACCAAACTGCAGTTCATCATAGGGATTCAGCTTGTACTAAGACAACAGACTGATCCAATTTTTTCTAGTAATATAAGTGATGGACAGTGCCTTCGTTACTGACACGACATAAGAAGTGAAACCTGCAAAAATAGCCATCGTAGAGCAAACCAAACGGTTTATTCTGTGATGAATGTCACATGGAAAAACCTGCATCGTAAAATTGCAGGAAAAGAAAGAAAACATGACATTAGATCAATAAGATTTAGACAGTAAATCAATAAGATTTACTTGATGTGACACGAGTGAATCCTTAGCAGGAAATCACTATGTTGAAGTACTAAACAAAAGATTGATCGTCCAACTACGCGTGGCATGCAGGGGCCCCGCCTACTCCCACAAGCAGGACAGTCCAAAGGTTGTGACAAATAATATGGACCGAACATCCATGGGACTGGAAATCCTGGTGGGTGCGATAAACCCTGCAATGCATATAGATATTGGAGTGTAACCATAATTGATAAACCGTCCTCACAAAAATATGATCTGGATACTTCAAAATATACAGACTGAATTGAGTGGACAGACATTAACATAGACCGTTCTCAGGACTGACCGCACACCAAAAGCGGCAGTACTAACAAACAATACAGGGTTCACAAACACAAATCAAGTACTGAACAATAGTACTTACTACAGACAAGCAAAGTTGCACTAACTAAACTCTGCAGACTATTTCTTGCCACCGACCTACGGGATGAACCCCGCATAACTGACTAGGCCATGGACTTCGTGTGAGATATCTACATGCACCATCACCATCTTGTCAACCTTGGAGAAGCTAACAGAGTGGTCTTTCCACTCATAAACATGATGATGAAGACATGCCACATCAGATTTGTTGGGAAGCTTTATAAGAACCACACCCTTCGTAATCGAAGGCACAGCCAGGAAATTGTTGTGGTCAAGTACAGCCTCGAGAACATGCCTGACAACAATGCTACAGGAAAACACTAGTTTAGGACACGTGGCGGCAAGGACACAGCAGCTGGATAGTTCAGCAGTAGAACTCATCATCAGGTCTTCCAGTTCACACAGCATGACTTTGAGAACTTCATCTCCACCGCGGACCTGGTTCTAATTCAAACAAAAACCATATTTTATTACTACCTCCGTTCAGAAATATAAGATGATTTTCGATATTATACTCCATATATGACTACATATACACACAGAAATGAGTGAACAAAGACACTAGAACATGTCTTCAAAGGCATGAGAGCAGAGGGATTACATGCAATATCCATAACACAAGTTACTGAGGCAAATATACCCTCTTAAAAGGTAGCATTGATGTTCATGAAGTACTCCCTCCGTCCCAAAAATTTTGTCTTAGATTTGTCTAGATACGGATGTATCAAGTCACATTTTAGTATTAGATACATCCGTATCTAGAAAAATCTAAGACAAGAAATTTTGTACAGAGGGAGTAGTTGAAAGTAATCTACAAGAAATCAGTGTCAACCTCTCGCATGTTTTGGTCAAAAGAGGAATTTAGAACCGTCATTTGGCACACTAAAATCACATGCAAGATCACCCAGAAAGTTGTACTACCAGTACTATAGTACTGCATGTTAGATGAAAAAACATGATCAAGATCGAGAAAAAGATCATCAACAAGAGACATTACCTGGACTTGCTTAATGAGGGATCCCGAAGAGGGGGGCTTGGACAGGGCGATGGCTTTGAGCTTGTCTGCGGTAGTCTCGGCGGGGTGCTTGTGCTTCTTCGTACCATGAGCCTCGACGGTTTTGGCCAGAGCCATAGACATCACGTCGGCCGGTGCTCTGGCGTCCATCCAAGAGAGGAAGCTGAGAGAGAAGAGTGAAAGGAGGAATGAGATGAGGGAGAAGCGAAGCGAGTGGGGGTTTTCTTCAAGAGAGGAAGCTAAGAGAGAAGAGTGAAATGATGGTTGCTTTGTCCGTCCAACTTACTGCTGGAAAGGAGGGGGTTTTGTGATTTGACGGCTCATTGGGCATTACTGCGGTAGTTCGATCAGGGTAGTCTACTGTCACTCTACTACAGAGTAATTTAGTGCATGGCTGGTGGACCCAGGTGTTGGCTGTCCCACACGTTGGTGAAAGTGAGTAATTTAGTGCATGGCTAGAGGAGGATCCGCATGGTAGAGCGTGTCCACTGTTTTTCTGAAGAAAAAAATGATTACAGCAAGCGTTTCCACCCTTACGATGGAGGAGTGCGAAACACGGCAGCCACTTGAACATACACAGTGCTCCTACTACTAGGCATGTGCAGTGGTTCATACGTCAGTACTACACAATCTTGTTGCTAGTGTAGTAAGATATGATGATAACAAATGATGTTGTGCGCATGTCAACTACTCCTATATGTAACATAGTACCACTTTTTCGACTGTCCGGTCGAGAATGAATGGTGAGATCAATGTTAATAGAACTAGGTCCACAACGCACGGAGAGTACGGTGCTACAGTACTCCACGAAACATGAACCATATGAAGCACGAATAGTGTTAGGCAGAGTGTATGAAGGGTGCACGAGATGGGAGCAAAAGTTCCCTTCTCGACCCACTTTTGGGTGTTTGGCAGAGTGCATGAAGGGTGCATGATTCCACACTAGTAGGTTGACAAAAATACACGAAGAGGAAACAACTATATTGAGATGAGAATGCAACCAAACACACCCACACGCTTTGTGCTACAGTGACTGATCTGCACCGTCTGAGTTTGATCCAACGGTCATGTTGCACCGAGACATGGACATGCCCATGCAGAGGGCGCCTAAACACCACCGAAGTCCCTCTGCTTCTCGAGGCGCACGACGTTGGTGATGCAGGGTGCAACCTCCCGCAGAGCCCGCTCCTGGTCGACGGGAGCCAGTGTCAGGCGCCTCACCTTGGACTCCGTGATCTGCTGCGCTGCCATGGCACCAAGTAGAAGCAATGGGGAGAGGAAGCAAAGGGGGCGAAACGGATGAAAGGCAATGCAATCTACGTGAAGGCGGAGGGAGTGGGGAATCTTTTGGTTTTCACAACGGTAAAACACCACTCGACGACTTCTCACACCAGGAGCAGTGGGTTTTTACAGGCGGAGTCATCATGACTAATTGCTGCCGCGCCTGCTCCCATCAATCAAAAAATTAAAAATCCTGCCACGCCTGCTCCCGTCAATCAAAAAATTAAAAATCTTGCCGCACCCAAACACCAGAGCAACGCCGTGGTGGATATTTAAATTTACCTACCGGCAAGTAGATAAAAAGGGGGTTAAAAACAAATGTGGCGGTGGCCTAGCTAATCGGTCGAACTAGCCGAACTAGCTAGCCACCGTGCTTCACTGATGTACTCGGAGGGAAAGGTGGTCTTTCGTGATTTGACGACTCATTTACTTGCTTCGGCGCTACGACCGAGGAGGACCCAGAAAACGCGCGGTAGGGCGTCCCACATCAGGAAGAATATATGCGTGCACCACCCGGGAGGACCCCCGAAACCGCGCGGTAGGGTGGGCCACGTCTCGGCACGAAGGAAAAATGTGCGTGTAAAAATATACTTTATCAGACGTAGTACCTATGGTTCGACCTCGGGACCTAGCCAGTCGGTCGAAAACACCCCACTAGCCACACAGCTTCATCATGCAAACGTGGCACGGAGGATAGATGTGGTTAGATCCGTCTCGACCAGCCACAACGTCTCTTGTTCTAGGCGATTCTTCTATTTTCCAAGCTTTTTTTAGTTGTAATAACACCACGGCGAGCTAGCGCCGCTCTTCGTGTGTGCCCGTGCAAAGGTTAGACGATGGAGAGAAGAGAGATTGAGATCGCAGACCTGGGACCCACCAGTAAGTGAGACAATGGTCATGCACGTGTTGATGAGGCACTCCCTCTACTCTACTCAACGCAAGTACTGTATAAAATCAAGTTATGGGACAAAGCCAAAAACCATTCATTTTTTCAGGCTATCGACTTACGCTTTGTAGTCCAGGTTGCCAGTTCGAATCTCGTCTTTCAAATTTGTTAGTTTTAGGTCCAAATTTGATTAATGACAAGTGGGACCCCCGTGTGTTGTTCCGATATTTCAGTGTAGGATGGATTTTTTGAACAAACACTTTGCGCGGTTAGACAAGTAACGACACGAGTTACACGTTTTTTGCAATTTTACGAACAAAAATGACAGCGGCATAGAATATCACATCCACCCCGCAGCTTAGATACTATGGTGATACGAGTTTTTACACCGTTGGAAGTGAGATCCAATGGCTTGGGAGTAGTCTTTGTAATTATGCGCAATTTCCAAACTCTCCAAAGGTTTTTTTGCAAATAAAACATTCAGGCCTCGTGTGTGCCGCTGCATCCTCGATCCAACGGCTCCCGGGTGCTCATATTAGGTGCTCCCCGTAGCTTAATTACCCGCTATGGTGATATGAGCATCTAGGTCGTATGATCAGTGATCAGATGGCACATGCATAGTACTTGTACTTTATGTGCATTTCCCAGACTCTATCAGCCATATATTGCAAAAACATTCAAACCTCCTACTATGGGCCGTTAGATCTTAGTGAACTCGTATCACCATAGAATCTACGGTGCGGGAGCACCTCATACTCTCACGTGCGAGAAAACATAAGGTGCTATCGCAGCTTGGATGCTACGGTGATACGAGCTTGGAGGTCGTTTGATCTGAGATCCAATGGCATCTGAGCAGTCTTTGTGCTTGTAAGCAGTGGCCAAACTCTTTTGGGGCTTTTCTGCAAAAAACCATTTGAACCACCGAGGAGGTGTTGGGTCACAAATCCAACGCCTCTGAAGAGCTTGTATCACCAAAGCATCTAAGGTGTGGTAGCACATGATATTCTTACATACAGGAGAATATGATGGCCTCCTTCATCTTAGATGCTACGATGATACGAGCTTCGAGGTCGTTGGATATGGGATCAAAGGGCATCTAAGTAGTTTTTGTACAAATTGTGTGCAATTCTCAAACTCATCAAGGTTTCCTGCAAAAATATTAAGACACATCATGTGAGCTGCTATATCTCAGATCTACAAGCTCCAAGCAACTCGTATCGGCATATAGCATCTAAGGTATGGGGGCACATGATATTCTCCCTGGGAGGAGGGGTGGGGGTGCACAACCAATCGGTGGTTGGGAGGGTGGGGACAAATATAATCTAAACAACCCTAAACAGAGCTCCACAATTTTATCTAAGGTTGAGGGGTTGACCCCCGACAATCATAGCTCCGCCTAAACACAACATTTGCATGTACTGTAGTACTAGACTTAATATTCATGTTTTAATTTCATGTTCATTTTAAATATTGAACTGAGGACCATGGATGTCTTACATTTTACTCCCTTCGTTCCTAAGTATTAGTCTTTTTAGAGGCTTCAAATGGACTGGCACATACGGATGTATATAGACATATTTCAGAGTCTAGATTCACTCATTTTGCTCCATATGTAGTCACTTGTTGAACTCTCTAAAAGACTAATATTTAGGTATAGAAGGAGTATTTTTGGATTCGTGTCATACATGCATGGTTTGGAAAAATAGATGTACTATACTTATTGGATTGTTGTTGTGTTCGTGCGTGTGTTTCTCTCTCTGTGTGTGTGTGGTCATATGCTTGATACATACAAAGTTTTCTCACCTCCATATTGTTCATCTTTTAAATTTGAATTTGCATTGGAAAACTTACTAGGGATACCATGAAATGTGAAATCCACGTTGAGATCATTATATCACAAACTCACTCTAATTCAACAACTCGTCATAAATCAATTACCACGTTGAGATTAGTATTTGCAAGGAAAATACAGGTATTGTAATACACATAGATTCGTTCGGCAATTTAAAAGGTTCCTGTCGTATTCTCGAATGGTAGGACCCAACGACATACCAGCAAGACCTTCGCTCGTATTCATCCTAAAAAACTTGGCTTGTGTCCTTTGGTGGCGTGCGTGGTACGCACATTAGGCAACCCCAACCAGTCGAGCCTCAGCGTTTCAAGTCGAAATATCTGACGGCCAGAATTCTAGCCCTAGGAAATTCCCCTCATGTCCCCGGTCCATAATGACTACCGATGAACAATGGAGGGATGCTTTAGTAACTAGACAACGTTACCTACCGTGCCGAGCACGGTTCAATTCCCTCAGTCACCGCTCGTCAAGGTCACCCGTCAACTGCATTGCCTAGTACTACTACTACTACTACTACTACACCAGGATGAGCACAGAATTGAGCCCGTTTGTTTGTGCCTAGTACTTGAGTTAATATATCAGGCAATGCACTGGTTCGGAGGGATTATCCTTTTACTCTACATATATAACTTGTCTGAAGTCTAACTAAGCAAAATGTTTGGCCAAATCCTTTCTTAAGAAATACAACAGAACAGATGTACGGCTTGAAAATTTATTGCATGATGCAGGTTATGATATTGTTTCGAATCCCGGATCTTAAATTTCAGAAAATCCAAAAGTGAGCATAAATTCTTGAAATTAAGCATGGTCACGTGATATGGCACAAATATTACTTCGTAAGTTTTTTCTTCAATTTGAGACAAGCTGCTTATGACAAGTTGCACAAATGAAGAGCCAAGGTATTTTGGAACAAAGACCTGTCACGTTAAGGCGAACGCTTTCACTATTGAAACCGTGGGCGTTTACGTGCCGCCATGAGTCCCCGCTTCTCATCGGCAGGTGCCGTCCGAGCAACCGTGTGAGTCGACGGGAGGCGTGCGAGCACACCGCTGCGCCGGCTGTCAGGGAGGCATGCAAGCAGACCGCTGTGCAGGCTCACCGGGAGGTGAGCCCTTTGACTAGGCTCCGCCGCCCACCGTCGTCCCAACTGCTCCCACTTTTAATTTCGCCGGTGCCACAGTTTAAAATCAACCCCGCACTACCCGGTATCACTACAATCCTCTCTCTTCCTCTCTGATTCTCCTGTCGTCTACCTCCAACTAGCCTGACCTAAACGTACGCCATGTCGCATCATGATGGTCTGCCCTTAGTATTCCAGTTTCCCGAGGAAGTCACCCAGCCGGAGTCTCAAGAACATAAGGTGCTTTGGGACGAGCTTGAACTGGCCTTGCAGGAAGACACCGCACCTGTCCCCGCTCCCGTTCCGGCTCCCCTCGCCCCGACTGCGCTAGCGCCCATCCCCATGGCATTGATGGGCTGGGAGCCACACATTGTCGCCGAGCTTGATCCCACGGGGTTCCACGAGGTCCCCGCCGACTTTCACATGCCTGTGCACCTGCCAGCGCATGCGCCTGCGCGTGCACTGACGCGCACGCCCGTGCCGGTGCCCGTGCACCTGCCAGCGCATGCGCCTGCGCGTGCACTGACGTGCGCGCCCGTGCCGGTGCCCGTGCACACGAATGTCTCCGCCGCGCTATTGACAGCGCATGTACCCGCCCGGGTGCCAGTGCCCCCCTTAGCGGCATGGATGGCCGCCGTCCACCACTTCCTTGCACCAACGCCAGTCGCCTCCTCCCGCCAGTTGACTCGCTCCGAAGTCCAGAACATTTTGGCCTTCCTTGAAGCTAGGCCAACGTCCAGGAGTACGCTAACAACGGTGCAAGACGCCGCCGTCGCCGTCGGTCAGTGGCTCGATGACACACAGAGCATGGCAGAGGAGCCGCTTCCCACCGCGAGACGCCGCCGCCACCGCCGCCGTGTAATCTAAATTTGCCATGAAAAACGTTCGGATTGCCATGCTTAAAATCCGAACGTTTACCATTTCCGTTTATTTTACATTGATCATCGTATAATTTAAAGTCAGAGTCAGACTGAACGAAATATATGGTTTGATTGATTGAATGTTCTGCTAGAGCCGTATCAAATTAAATATAAAACGTCATCAAGACACATGTATTCCTTGTCATCCAACGACCTAGACTGCTTCAATGTCGAGCGCTCAACACGTTTAGCGTGCAGTTAATTTCATGCCAAAAATAGTGTTAATCACATGACAACACGCAAATAATATCCTAGTAGTTAATATCCGCATGCACTTAATATACTTCCAAATTAACGTGCATTGCACGTACACACTGACTAGTGCTGCTAGTACGTGAAACTGGTACCGTGACTTGTGAACGCATCCAGATATGGTCAACAGCAACATCGCCCGTGAGTTCTTCCTGTTTGCCTGTGCGTCTAAATGCAGAAGGGGAGGAGGGAGAGAGAGCACACATGGAACCCACCAATAAGTGAAGGCGAATAGTACTAAAAATAATATTACATGTTATCCATTAATTAGGCTGTGCTAATATAAAAACATTATGTGAACAAAGGGGGTACAACAAACATTGCTATTCTATGTATGTTGCCTATTGACGTGCGGCTTGAAGGCTCGGTCGCATGTTCGATCCTCGTCCTTTATTTTTTAATTTGTATATGGGTCCAAATTTGTTTCATGACATGTGGGCCCCTCAGTGTGTATTTTGTAGCACTTTAATTTGTGGGTCAAAATTTGTTCCATTCCAAGTGGACTATCGGTGTGTAGTTTTGTAGCTTATTTATAATAATTAAAGAGAACAACATAGTTTTTTCAATAATACCATGGTGCTACATTGAAGACGAGAAAGGACGTGCGAGAGAGCGATGACCGAGCCAGAGGGAAATCAACTAGGGGAGTTGCGTGGGTTGCAATGGTGTTTGGAGTAGTTGTGGGCCGAATGCTACGAAAATAAAATCTAAACCGACCGGAATAAATTCTTACACAAATTAATCCAAGGTTGGAGTGCCCCTCACAATGTAAATAGCTCCGGCTTTGCGAGTGATGGAGAGGTAGTAGCTTCAACGCGTGGAAGATACAGTGTGAGAAAGCGAGGTCAATCGAGAGACATATAGATAGAGAGACAAAGTGAGTGTGGTCCGACATTCATTGAACAAATATATATGCTCTGGAGAGATATAGTCCGATTGAGCTTTTTGGCAAGGGTGGGGGCTGTAAGATAGAGCTTGAGAGATGATCCAGTCACAGACGTGTAGATATATTTTGTGCGTGGGAGGAAGCAAGGTCAACCGATCACATAGGGTCGCCGTGCGATCAAAAGAGTGAGACGGGTTGGAGAGAGTGACCTAGATAGACGATGTGCGTGAGAGAGTATACAATGTGAATAGGTCGAATTGGGCTCAAACATGGTGATATATCGTTTTTGTCCGAGAAAGAGCGAGGTCAATTGAGACATACGGAGAGAGAGAGAGAGATATTGAGTGAGCGTGGCCCACCATGAGGTCGAAAGAGTGGCAGCGGCTTGGATGGACTGGCCTAGATAGACAATCTGCGTGAGAGAGTATAGAGTGTGTCGATCGAGACCCGAACAGGGAGATATATCATTTGTGTGTGAAAGAAAACGAGGTTAAACGAGACTTAGATAAAGAGAGCGAGATTTTGCGAGTGTGGCCCGCCGTGCGGAAGAAAGAGTGAGGCAGTCTCGAGGGAATGACCTAGATATACCACGTGCGTGCGTGCGCACGAGAGGTTGGGGGGCTAGATAGGCAATGCATGTATTTAGCGCGAGAGGGTGAGAGGGAGAGGGGGGAGAGAGAGAGCTCGGCATGGGGTGCAATGGCGGGTGTGTGAGGTAAATACATTTGGTAACAGAGTGGAAAAAGGGGTTGTGTAGTTGAGAGACATAGAGATCGAAACATGGAGAGAAAGAATGAACGTGTGTTGGAAACCGATAGCTTCCTAAGGTGGTTAGGAGAGGAAGATTGACTGATACAGGAAGTATGTAGCGTTTGTGTGTGTGGGGGGGGGGGGCTAAAAACAACATTTGAATGTACATAGTACGAGACTTAATATCGCTGTTTCAATTCGGTGTACATTGTAAGATTTGAACCGAGGACCGGGCATACAGGTAATTATTTCGAATTCGTGCCATACTAAGTTTCTAAAAGTTGACATTGACTCAGTTTGTTGTGCTATTTTGTAGGTCATATGTTTGAATCCATCCAAAAGTTTTCTCACTACCATGGTGTTCATCATATACATATGAATTTGTATTAAAAATTAGCGTGGATACAGTGAAATGCGAAATCCACGTTAGAATTGGAGATCACTATGTGACACACACTCTAATTCAAATAACTAACTACGTGACACACGCTCTAATTCAAATAACTAATTATGTGACACACACTCTAATCCACGTTAGCGTGGGTACCGTTTAGATTTTTTTTCAAATAACTCCTCATTAATTAACTTATAGTACTCCCTCTATTCACTTTTATAAGACCTTGAAGACATTTCAGACAATATGCAAAATAGTTCATTTTAAGTTGTCTGAAATGACTTACAAAAGTGAACGGATGAGTATCTCGTTTCGAATGACTAATTATTGCAAGGAAAACACGGGCATGGTAATACATACATATTCGTTTGCAAATGAAAGAAGATTCGTTTGCATTCTCAAATGTACGCGCATCAGGCAGACCAGGGTCGTGTCAGGGTGGACGCTGCTTCGGTGCCTTAAAGGCAACTTCCTTTGGGTCACTGACATGTGGGCCAGCCACCTGTTGGGCCCACATGTCATGGACACAAAGGCAGGTGCCTTAAGGCACCGAAGCATAGTCCTGTCGGGGTGGTTGCGTGTGTCGGACGGACGCGTAGCACCCAGCCACCCACCCCCTCCCCCCCCAAAAAAGGACGACAACAATAGAAGTTCGCGCTTCCACATTCCAGATTGAAATATCCTGCGGCCCCAATTCCAGCCCTGCAAAATCTCTCTTCTCCACCGTCCCCTTCCACGCCCAGATTTTGCTCAAATCCCTAATTCGCCGCCAACCCTCAAATCGCCCCTCGTCTCATCTCTTTCCCCACCGTTCCCCACCTCTGTGCCGGACAATGACGACGAAGACGATGGTCGCGCTTCACCACCGCACCGGAGCTACCTCATCTACGCCCTCGTCCACCGCACCAGGTGGTCCACCGACAACGTCGGCCGCCGCAACCGACATGCCTCACAGACACCGAGTTCCACCGCATTAGGTGCGCTTCACCGACGCCGTCTCCCAGCTCACCGGGGCTACTTCACCGAGCACATCGTCGCACCTCCGCCCCCGAGGCCATTGGGGCTTCAACAACGGTCTCGTCCACCGCATCGTAGCGCTCCGCTGCCACTCAAGATCTGCATCCGTGTGCGGCCAGCCAACGCCTGCGCATCACCCTCAACGGCTCTGAAGTGACCCGCACTCTAGCTAGGCGAGCATGCCCGAACGCCGGCCCAAACTAGGTATCCACACATCACTCCCTTGTGCACTGTTCCGACGATGTTTGGATATTCTTTCACTGCTCTCTTAGCTTACACGCCTATGCAACTCTGACTTTAACTCTTATTTCTTCTAGAGATATCATCTGAAACAAGCAAATCCATTTTTTACCGAAGCATGACAGCGCTACGGGATCTGGTACACATCCTACACACCTGTATAACCTTGTAAGTATCTGTCCTCCGGTACAACATCAAGGTCGATTCCTCTTATTTGATCAACCATTCGCCGTGTCAAAAATGCAGAGGGGGATGCAAGGAGCACAAGGCCTGCACATCCAAGCAAGTGGTAACATGGACTTGTACATGGAACATCCCAAGCGCAAGCAGAGCTGTAGTGAGCCTCTACAACGAGCTAGCGTAAGTCCCTGCATTTCATTTAATTCATACTGGCATTCGTGTATGATTTGTGTGCAGTGGCTGATCCACGAATTCAAGTTACCAGGGGCGAACATTTAACTTAAAATATACGAAGGCACTTGCACTCCGGAAATCAACATAACTTGAGAAATGTGAAGCTACATGAAGTTTGAAAACCAGCTAATGATCCAAAGTAGTTCAGATTATAAACACTAAATGATGCAAGCACCAAAAAACAAAAAATGCAACATGGTGTACAAGGACTACAAACATGGTATGTACCTGCTTGAATTATTCGTTCTCTTGCTGAAAATATCAAAGTGTAATTGCATGTATAACCAGTGCGCAAACTGCATATCAATATATCTATCCTGCACACGTATGCCAATAGTTTCAAACAACATATTAGAAAAGTATTTATGCTATGTTGTCATGATACGGGGACTTTCTGGTAGATGGCCTCGACATTTCCTCAAGCTATGAAAATGCACTATAATTTGCTTGTCATCAATGCCTGCAAATCTCTGTCTCTCTCAACATAGTAGATCATCATTAGACACTAAATCCTTCAATGAGCTTGCAAAATGCTTGCATTAGATCCCTCATTAGACACTATATGTTCATCACCAGGAGCATGTAAAATGTTTGCATCAAATCCTTCATTAGCAGTCTGTTCATTAGACACTTCAGGCTCAAGAACAACATGAGCTTGTATGTTTGCACCGGAAACTTGATTAGATACATCAGATTCAGTCAGTTCAGTATTGATTGGGGGAGTTATAAAATAAGTAGAAATTGGTTTCATTTTCTCATAGATTCCCTACGTACAAGCAGTTTTACAACACCGTCAGGTTTAACTATTGGCCAGAAATTGAAGAGTTGAATTAGATATAATCAGGGATGTGATGTACCTGCTCATTGCGCATGCTACTGTTGCAATCTGCGATTGTCCGTTTGCGCAAGCTCGATGCCATGCCCGTGCTGCCGCCGCTGCCTCCCACACAGGCTACACCCAGGGTTGGATCTTCATCTTCTTGTCCTTCCGTTCACTTGAAGCCCGGCGACCGCCCTCCAACGAGGGCGCGAGGAAGTGATGTGTCAGTCTGTCTAGCGGCGGCTAGGTTAGGAGCGAACCAGACTAGAGGCTGGAGCGAATGAATTGGGATTTTTCCTGCTGTCAATCGATATGGGAGGCGCTCGTTTGGGCCGCGAGCCTGCTATAGGGCCTGCCTTGCACTTATGTTATTGGCCCATCCAAATTGAAACATTTTTCTTCATTTTTACATTGCCTGCTCGTGCGTTGGGACGAACAAAACTAGCATGGGCCAACCTGGATGACTCAAACTAGGTGCACACTTTCGAGCCACCTATGGCGGCCGCCCATACCAGCCCCTATGGTGGCTTCGCCCCTTTTTGCATGTATGATGGATAGTGAAAAATATTCCAGTGGCGCTTTTGATTTACCCATAGAATGGTTGAATTGCTTGTTTCAATGAACTGAGTTCACCAATAATGTGAAGGATGCCAGTCTTTTCATCCTATTGTAGATTGCTTAGATCTCGATATGCCAAAAGTAATCGCATGAAATATACAGTAAAAGCCAGTGTGATGTGTTTGGCTACAACTAGTCTGACTACACGTCCTCATATAACATATCAAGGACGAACCATCTTACCAGATTAACCATTCTACTTAACCATGCAGTGTGGGAAGAGAGAAGTATTGGGACTGCGTATCCACGCAATTGATGCCATGGACTCCTTCGTACAACCTTGTAAGAGAAAAAGAAGTTGCAGTGTGCATGTACAAAGAACTAGCGTAAGTTCAGTTACCTGCTTCTCGGAATTTTAGTTAGCCACTTATTGCAAAATTGTTCAATTATGTTGCTTGGCTTAATTTAGTTTGCCACCGATTACATAATTGTAGACTGTGCTTATCTATGTGTTTGATACTTACTGTTAAGAATTACCTGTTTGCCTTAACTTAAATATCTACTTGTTTGTTTAACTGCTTTGCTGCTGCAACAGCGGGTTACAATGATGTTAAGAACTACTTTTCAGCATCCAATTGAAACTCTTTAATTCCTTGTTTGTTTAACTGGTTTGCTGTTATAACTCCCAGTTGAGATGTTTTGCTAACTTCAACTTTTCTGAATCCAATCGGAACTTTAATGGCAAAACAGGTTAGCCCAAGATCAAAGAGTGAGGTCCCCATGGACGTTGCATCATCCCATAGCAGTGGCACCGGCCCAATCATGCATTATGAATTGCCAACTGCTGATGCACTAGAGGCTAAACTAGTGGTAGAAAGAGATTCTGCTTCTGCACTTAGAGATGAAGTTGACATGTTGAGGAAGCAAACAACACAATCACAAGTAGTACTCAAGACAACCATTAAATATTTGGTGGATTTCAAAACGAAGCAAGCTGAGACTGACCAGATTGTTAAGGTCCTGAAGGAAAAAAGTAAATTAAATTCCTTCTTGGTAAATCATAGGTGAAATGTTCTTTCCATAGTTGAATAACCTTTGTGTTGTCTATTCATGGAATCAATCAAACCATTTGTTTTAGAGATCAAGTAATAATTGTTTTTTTCTTTTTTGGTTTGTAATTTTATTTCAGCACAAGCCTGTATTAATTGATAAGACTCGGAGACATTTCATTTGGATTGCTCTGCCAGACCTACAAATATGCCAATCGGGCTGAATGTGCATTCAGCAATAGTAGTAGTATAGATGGACCATAAGTGGCACGCATTGGAAAGGGCCAAGATGCTGGCTAAAAAAAGGATGCTATTGTAGCCAAAAAAGCACAACGGCCAGGCTTATGTATGTTAGTTGATATTATTGATCCATATACTCTATAAGTGTTTATATGTCTGTTAGTTCTGTGCATTCTTGGTTGATTGACTCGGTATTTGAATCTTGATACATCGCTTGTGTACATATCTACTCCCTCCGTTCCAAAATAGATGATTCAACTTTATACTAACTTTAGTACAAAGTTGGGTCATCTATTTTGGAACGGAGGGAGTAAATGGGAGTACACATTATGCTGCGTGTGATATTTGAGTTGGACATGAAGTGTTCCAAATATTTGAATTCACCTTAAACTGGATTCTAGTTTCTGAATTTGAGTATCGGCATATTTGTAAACCATATTCATATATGACAGTGGAATACATCTTTGTCGTCCTTTTGAAGATATATAAAAACATATAGAATGATTTATAAAGATTCATATAGGAATACAAAATGGATTCGAATTTAGTTGCCAGGGTAAACGTGGATGCTTATTGTCCCAAAATTCGAAAGAAGCAGCAAAATGTCCACTCCCACGTCGGCTGCCCGAAGCCAAGTGTTTGGGAGATGGAAATTATTGTCTACCCATTACACGGACAATCCATCGGCCCGATTTCCACTGCTCTAAATAGGGGTAGGTTAGTAACTTCAATTAGACGTGACACAACCGCCTCTGAGCCCATTCCGACACTATGGGCGTCAAACATGGGAGGCAAAACTCATTTGATTCAAGCTCGTCCGAAAGACCTCTATTTCTCCCTGCATTCCCCATTCATACACGGTGGGCGGCAAAACAAACTCAACTCGGCCGAAATCGATGTAGGCAAATATTTTCAATAGGGGCAGGTTTGTAACTTCACTCAGACGTGACACAACCGCCCTACCTGTCAGCCCCGTTCATACACCGTGGGTGCCAACCATGGGCGCCAACCACCCTCTCCTCGCCCGAAATCGCTCTGGGCAAATATTGGCGAGATGCGAGATTACTGTCCTATCCCCAACCGACGAGACGTACAAATTTTAAATGGGGGCTAAGTTCATAACTTTCCCATATTTCAGACAGGCCCATCCAAAAAACATGGTTCCCTGTACCTCTCCCTCCATTTTCCCATTCATACACCGTCCGCGCTAGAACACCCCATCCCCACACCAGCCTCCGTCCGCCACCCCATCCATCGCCGCCATCCTCCACCACATCCATCGCCACCGTCCTCCACCATACCGGAGCGCCTACCAAGATCGTGCCGTCCACTGCTAGAGATGGACGTTTCTCATCCACGGCGACGAACCAATAGCCTTGCATCGCGTCCTCTCGCTACATCGGCTCCGTCGTCCTCTTTGCCGGGGCTGCTCACACGACCTTCTCTTCCACCACAATGGGACTTATCCCCCGATGCACCCGTCTACCATCGCAGATCTGCTTCAATGCCACCGATAGCCATCTCACCGGCACTGCAAGAGAGGTGGTACTTCATACCTCCTCAACTTTTTGATCTCAACCAGAAAATAGATCTTAACTTAGTTACTCTACTTTCTTTTCAGCTCTTAGAATTTAGTTCTTAGTTCGAAGCAAACAATGGATGCTAAATATCATTTGTCCGGTTTGCAGCTTCAAATCTGCCATGGCACAGCCATAATACGGTTTAATTGATCATGCTTAGGTTTTAATTGATCATGTTGGTTCCATAGTGGTTTCATTAATAGAAATCGGAGGGGAAACCCTCTTTTGCTGAAAAAAATATGCTTAGAGTTTCCCCCTTTTATGATCACTATACAATCAGAATACGTGCTTCGTGTCATAATAACACTGCTCCACCCATCAAGCTAAACAAGCTTAGTTGTTCAAGTACGAATCTGATATTATTAAAATAGAGTTGTTTAATTGGTCAGCTAAATGTTCCTAAATTAGTTTCGAAAATGCATATTCGCCGCTCGGGTGTGTATCTCTACAGGGTGCCCACTGTGGGCAGGCCCACCCTCGGATTTTGGGTCGTCCCAGGCCCCGATTCCCCCCTATTCTGCTGCATGCTTCCGATCTCTACTCGCCCCCAGCCGCCTGCCTCGCCGGCGACTTGCCGTCCCCGGACGGCATGACTCTAGGAGGAGACGCGGGACTAACTGGAGGCCAGGAGCCACTCGCCCAACAGCGTCACCGCTGCCCGGGCGCGCCGCCGTGCCTACCTTCCCAGTCCGTTCAGGGCTCAGGCGTGCAGCACCCACCAAGCCAACCCGATTTATCCTGAGATACGTCCTCAACACTCAGCAGCCACTCATCATCACCCATTTTCTAATTGATTCATTACTCATTAGGCAGGACTGTCATTAGGGTTTGTTGTGTGCTCAGTGCTACCCACACTTAATGGTTCACATGTATTTTGGTAATCTTTAGTACCTCTAAAGTTCACAGGGTTTTCAAAATTCCGGCCCTCGAAACAGAAACTAGTCATTTTGGATTGTTGGTCGCAGTGACATTGACCCATATTACTACTGCAAGCCAGGTTTGTTGACAATTTTACTTGTCTTTCTTACTCATTCGATATAATATCCAATTATTCACGTTGATTAGTTGCAAACAATAGGTGCTAGACAAACTTCTTCATTCAGATTTTGGACGGTCTCTTACTGCAGTTACAATTCTGCATACCTATCCTAGTAAGCTCACAAGTAAATGATTGATTCACTACATCTATGCTTGCTTTGTCATATTTGTTGTCAATATTCTTTTAGGGTGGACCACCCTGTTTCTAAATACTGGAACCGTAGACATGAGTGAATAGTATTTCTCTATGTGATCTCTTCCATCATGTGTGGGTAACGAACACTGCATTGTATAGAAAGAAAGTGTCATTTCCAGCTTTTACATAGGTTTCGATCTTTTACATGGAATACAATCTGCCTACTTGCTTTGTGTCGCACTACTAACACTCCACCCTTGAAGCTAAACATTACGCCACTCATAATTGCTTAGTTTATTTGTTCAAATACGAATTTCATATGATTCTAATGTTCCTACTTCAGTTTTGAAATGTGTGCCTGCCTGTTATAGAGACATAAGGGGTTTGTATTTCTGTGTGTGATCTGGTCAGCACGGTTGGGGAGGTGAACTTTGCATATGCAGGGGTTTATAGGGAGACACTCTCTGAGTTGAATCCGCAATGCATTCCATAGATAATCTGACTACTTTTTATGTTTTCATGAATCTTAGATTCTGAATAGCATCATAATGATTATGAGCCTGCGTGCATGAAAAGAATAAAGCAGAACAATGCCATGGCTTCCAAACTTGGCATTAAGGGACTGAAATCAAGTCTGGATGCAATGCAATGCAAACGCTCTCCACCTACAGATTCATGCTCAGAATATGATCCTAACAGTGATTCTGAGCTAGAGGGATACCTAAGTCAATGTAGCTCCCTAGTGGAGGAGTCAGAGGAAGATGCCCTATCTTATTCACCCATCAAGGTACTTGCTCTAACTTTCCAAGGATACATTGCTCGCACATATCTTGCAACTGATGCTTTGCATTGCTTCTACTTTGTTGAACTGCCATTAGCTTAGTTTACACATCGTGTATGTGAATACGCCCTGCCTATCCATTTTCAACACATATTCCATCTATCATCATACCATATTTATCCATTCAAATGTTGTTCTTGTGTATCAGACGTTCAAAAGGAAGAGGGCGATTGCTGATCATGGAGGAGCACAAGCAAAGTATTTGGAAAAGGTAGTGGCACTTGATAAATCAAATAGCCCATTAGGTGTAGTTGCAATATCACCTGACCCACAAAATACCCCAACTCTAGCAGACTCTAGCAGACACAAAATACCCCAACTGCAGCAAACAGTATGATTATGCCAGTTGACATAGCACCAGCTGTATGACGCAAAACCCCCCATTCCAACAAAGAGTACACCAAATCCAGTTGCCAAATCCCTTTTCAAACCAGAGACAGCCCCAATTGCAGCAGATAGGACCCCTGTTCCATTTCTTCCCAGTTTAGAAGACGAAGCTTATGTTGCTGTCAGGAACTTTGTGCGCATCTTTCCTTCATGGAAATATTATACCGCAGACACAGAACAATTTCCAGTCTTCCTCCGCAACTTACGCGTAAGTAATGTACTAATGTTATTCATGGTCATTACTGCATATGTTTCTGCTGACAGAAGACACAAGATTTCATTCTTTTAAATAGGCGAGGAGCAAACTGGATTATGATGACGAGCAAGGGTTGGTTGCTCTTTTCAAGCACTCGTTGATGAAGTATCGTTCCTACCTGAGGCAAGCGCACTTCAATGGCAAGCCTCTGAACGAAATTTCTGTAAAGTCTCTGGTGCTACATTTATCCGACGGTGACTGGAATAATCTTGTTTCACATTGGTCTCTGCTGCAGCGTAAGGTACTGTCTATGATATCACATCACAATTTGAACTACATTTCTGCATTTGCCTTAATATCTCACTTGTACGAAAACTATTAGCACAAGAACATTCGTTCTCAAGGGACCACATAATCTCGCAACTATACTGCACACTACATTGCTCTTGTGAGTACCTCTTGTCGTGTATGACCATACTTACTTTCATAGCTGTTTGATTATGTAGCATCACTGCACATGTTAGCCTCGTAGTCGTCCATTTGGTGGACATTATAAGATCTGTATGGACTCTTACATAAATTTAGAATCAACCCAATGCTTTTGAAGAGGTTTAACTCTGCAGTCCTCTTGTAAGGACTGAACGTGGTCTATCACTGTACTTACATTAATAGCCACTCCCTTCGTCCCATTATATAAGAACGTTTTGTACAGTACATCCGTGTTCAAAACACTCTTGTATTATGGGAAGAGGGATCGGTTCATTTTGTAGCATCCTGCATCTTATCTCCCTCGCCCACCATTTACTAAAAAGATCAGATCTATATTTAATCTTACCAACAAGTAGAATACACAGACAATGCCAGTGCAGAAGTGTAGCCCATTGCTCTTGTCAGTACATTTTGTCCTGTAATGCTTGTACTTCCAGGGATTGGTAGTTGATTATGTAGCATCAATCTGCATCTTATTTTCATTATCCTCTATCCCTTCCAGTATTATCATATCTATAATTACTCTCTACAAAATGTAGAGTACAGGCAATGCTTATGAAGAAGATTATGTGCTGAAATTCTTGAGTTATCCTTCCCTTAACATGGAGAAGGGCATTATAAAGCCGGTGTTAACTGTTAATGTAAGTCAGTCCTTCTAAAGCCTTTATCCTCAACTGTTGTTTAATTTTCTCATACTCCCTATTGTTTACTGCTGTTTAGTGTGCTGTTTCTACCAAAATGCATGTTCGTAAGAACCATAAGTTCTAAGTTTTACTTGTAAAACCAAATTCCTTATTCATACCATGCACATTACTTAATACTCCCTATATGTATGCTTGTTTTTGTGGATCCATAATCCAGTGTGTGGTGAAGCAGCCCACGTTTGCACCTTGTCATCTCCTGTTTTATCTTACTGATGTGGCTAATGATATGAATAACATGCCATGCACATTATCCAAAATAGATACAATGATTTTCTTTATCCTTCATCTATGCTTGTTATGTTGAAATGGTAATCCAGTAGTGTGGTGAAGCTCCCCGCATTATGAACAATGCCAAATTATGCTATTGATATTTTGAACTTACTCTTTATTTTCTAATTTGAAATTGGATAGAATTGACAGAACAGTTATCATCTTTGTTTATACATGTGCAAAACCTGTCATCTCTCTGCTTTGTTTCAGGGTGATATTCCTGATGGCATGCACAAGTCTGCTGAAGGCTGTGAGACAAACCCAACATATATTGCAGCAAAGAAGGCAAAACATCTTGAAGATAGCGAGACAACCCCAAAGTCTTGTCTTGATGCAGTGTTCAAGTTACTTGAGACTAACAGTCAGACAAGCTCATAGAATTCGTTGTCTGAATCAGTTCGACTTCTTCAGTCCCAAGTTCTAGCAGAAAGGCATTCTGCATCTCAACTTCGACTTGAAGTCCTATCTCCAAGAAAGATTGCAGAGAACACCAATGAGAACCTCATCGCTAAACAGCTACACCTGGAAGCTATGACCGACATGCTAGGCCGGTCTCACAGCCTTGCTCAGCAGCTTGCGCAGCAGTTCCCCCACAAGACTAACCTTTCTTGAACTGTCTTGGAAGTGGTCTCGGTTCAGTATTATTTTGTTACGCTGCAATGGTGCCCAGTTTTTGTAATCTGCTTCTTCGTTGTGCTTTATGATCACTGGTGGTGAACTTCGATGCCAAGTGGATGTAATATACCTTAAATCCTTTATTGTATAGTGTAGGTTTATTCTTAGTTACTATGCCGTAATTTCTTTATTGTATAGAGTAGGTTTGTTCTTAATTCCTACTAGTTACTGCCATCATTCGCTATCTAAAAAAAATCAAATGTAGTCGACCGGATCGAAACATTTGACTCTAACGGGCGAGGTTTTTAGCGGGCCACAATTGGGACGGCCTGCGTCTTTCTTGGGCCCAAATGATTGGGGCCTTCACACATTGTGCCAGGCCCAAACTTACACCAGCCTATATTTTAGTTGGGCCTTTTGTCGACCCAGCTCTTAGTTTAGCCCAGGTAGCGTTGGGCCATTAACAGGCTGAATATTATACTGGCCTGTTACGGTCGAGATGAAACCACGGGCCTTTAGCAGGCCAAAATGCATGTTGGGCCTCAATTTTCACTAGTCGTCGATGGGCCTTCAGCAGGACGAAATGTAGACCGGGCCGTTTTGGGCCCAGTTAGCTCACGAGCCGTTACCAGGACGAAACATATCTCGGGCCTTAGTTGGCCCACTGATATGATGGGCCTTTAAGAGGCCGAAAGCTTAGCACAGGCATCAACGGGCCGAATTACGCGACAGGCCTTTAACAGGCCCAAAGTCACGTTGGGCTTAACTGTTGCCACCTTTAGCACGGGCCATTAGTGGGCCCGATGTCTTGTCAGACCATATATGGCCCATGGGCAGCACAGGCCATTCCCAGGCCGAAAGTCACACCGGGCTGAAATGGGCCCATGTCTACATCAGGCCTCTAACAGGCCGAAAGTCACTGGGTTGTAGTTGGGCCCAAATATTCGGCGAACAATTAACAGGCCATATCTGGCTTCGGGCCGCAAATGGGCCCATATATTGGGCGAACAATTAACGGGCCAGGTCTGGCTTCGGGCCATAAATGGGCCCAAATATTGGGCGAACAATTAACGGGCCAGATCTGGCTTTGGGGCGTAAATGGGCCTTTATTAAGCAGGCCGTTATTGGGTTGGCCCACTAGTACCTGATTAAGTTCTACGGGCCTTTGACTGGCCGGCCTTTTTAACCTATATGGGCCTCTGTTGGGCCCAGCCATGTGTCGACGTATCATAGGCATGTCTCCTCCAATGGACGGGCGACATGTGGCGCACTGACGAGCTGACAGGTGTTCCCTTCGGCCAATCAGAATTTTACACGTGGAAATTTCCCATTGGTCAGGGCTGTTAGCGGGTTATCGAATCCAAAATCCGACCCGATAGCTTAATGGCGTTCTGTTACGGTGGATGTCACGTGTCGGTCACCCTTGATGAAAGCACTTCTGTGATGCGCGGTTTATCATCATGGAAGTGGACACTTCCATGATGAGAATTTTGGTAATGTCGTGGAACACTTGTAAGACAGCACAGGTATGACTATCTTGATTCTGTCATAAAATCGTCATGGATGTACATGCATGACAAAAAACGCGACCTACTGTGACAAACACGTATCTACACGGAAGTGTATTTTTTTGTAGTGTTGTCATATTGCTATGCATGATCATGTAGTTGACATTGTATTTGTGGCAAAGCCACCGTTCATAATCCTTTCATACATGTCACTCATCCATCATTGCACATCCCGGTACACCGCCGGAGGCATTCATATAGAGTCATATCTTGTTCTAAGTATCGAGTTGTAATTCTTGAGTTGTAAGTAAATAAAAGTGTGATGATCATCATTATTAGAGCATTGTCCCAGTGAGGAAAGGATGATGGAGACTATGATTCCCCCACAAGTCGGGATGAGACTCCGGATGAGAATAAATAAATAAAATATGCCAAAGAAGCCCAAATAAAAAAAGAGAAAAGAGGCCATAAAAAAAGAGAAGGCCAAAACAATATAATAAAAAATGAGAGAAAAAGAGAGAAGGGGCAGTGCTACTATCCTTTTACCACACTTGTGCTTCAAAGTAGCACCATGATCTTCATGGTAGATAGTCTCCTATGTTGTCACTTTCATATACTAGTGGGAATCTTTCATTTTAGAACTTGGCTTGTATATTCCAATGATGGGTTTCCTCAAAATGCCCTAGGTCTTCGTGAGCAAGCAAGTTGGATGCACACCCACTAGTTTCTTTTGTTCAGCTTTCATACACTTATAGCTCTAGTGCATCCGTTGCATGGCAATCCCTACTCACTCACATTGATACGCCTAGTTGATGTGAGACTATCTTCTCCTTTTTGTCTTCTGCACAACCACCATTCTATTCCACCTATAGTGCTATTTCCATGGCTCACACTCATGTATTGCGTGAAGATTGAAAAAGTTTGAGAACATCAAAAGTATGAAACAATTGCTTGGCTTGTCATCGGGGTTGTGCATGATTTAAATATTTTGTGTGGTGAAGATAGAGCATAGCCAGACTATATGATTTTTGTAGGGATAGCTTTCTTTGGCCATGTTATTTTGAAGAGACATAATTGCTTGGTTAGTATGCTTGAAGTATTATTATTTTTATGTCAATATTAAACTTTTGTCTTGAATCTTATCGATGTGAATATTCTTGCTACAATAAAGATAAATACATGATCAATATGTTAGGTAGCATTCCACATCAAAAATTCTGTTTTTATCATTTACCTACTCGAGGACGAGCAGGAATTAAGCTTGGGGATGTTGATACGTCTCCAACGTATCTATAATTTTTGATTATTCCATGCTATTATATTATCAACCTTGGATGTTTTATATGCATTTATATGCTATTTTATATGATTTTTGGGACTAACCTATTAACCCAGAGCCTAGTGCCAGTTTCTGTTTTTTCCCTTGTTTTAGAATATCGCAGAAAAGGAAAATCAAACGGAGCCCAATTGACCTGAAACTTCACGGAACTTATTTTTGGATCAGAAGAAGCCCAGAAGACTTGGAGTGCATGTCAACGGATCAACGAGGAGGCCACGAGGCAGAGGGGCGCTCCCACCCCCCTGGGCGCGCCCTCCACCCTCGTGGGCCCCTTGTGGCCCCCCTGACGTACTTCTTCCACCTATATATCTCCATATACCCTAAAAACATCCAGGAGCACAATAGATCGGGAGTTCCGCCGCCAGAAGCCTCCGTAGCCACCGAAAGCCAATCTAGACCCGTTCCGGCACCCTAACGGAGGGGGAATCCCTCTTCGGTGGCCATCTTCATCATCCCGGTGCTCTCCATGACGAGGAGGGAGTAGTTCTCCCTCGGGGCTGAGGTTATGTACCAGTAGCTATGTGTTTGATCTCTCTCTCTCTCTCTCTCTCGTGTTCTTGAGGTGGTACGACCTTGATGTATCGCGAGTTTGCTATTATAGTTGGATCTTATGATGTTTTCTCCCCCCTCTACTCTCTTGTAATGAATTGAGTTTCCCCTTTGAAGTTATCTTATCGGATTGAGTCTTTAAAGATTTGAGAACACTTGATGTATGTCTTGCCGTGCATATTTGTGGTGACAGTGGGATACAACGTGATTCACTTGATGTATGTTTTGGTGATCAACTTGCGGGTTCCGCCAATGAACCTATGCATAGGGGTTGGCACATGTTTTCATCGTGATTCTCCGGTAGGAACTTCGGGGCACTCTTTGAGGTTCTATGTGTTGGTTGAATAGATGAATCTGAGATTGTGTGATGCATATCGTATAATCATACCCACGGATACTTGAGGTGACATTGGAGTATCTAGGTGACATTAGGGTTTTTGTTAATTTGTGTCTTAAGGTGTTATTCTAGTACGAACGCTAGGGCTGTTTGTGACACTTATAGGAATAGCCCAACGGATTGATTGCAAAGAATAACTTTGAGGTTGTTGCGTACCCTACCATAATCTCTTCGTTTGTTCTCTGCTATTAGTGAATTTGGAGTGACTCTTTGTTGCATGTTGAGGGATAGTTATGTGATCCAATTATGTTATTATTGTTGAGGGAACTTGCACTAGCAAAAGTATGAACCCTAGGCCTTGTTTCAACGCATTGCAATACCGTTTACGCTCACTTTTACCATTAGTTACCTTGCTGTTTTTATATTTTCAGATTACAAAACCTTTATCTACCATCCATATACCACTTGTATCACCATCTCTCCGCCGAACTAGTGCACCTATACAATTTACCATTGTATTGGGTGTGTTGGGGACACAAGAGACTCTTTGTTATTTGGTTGCAGGGTTTCTTGAGAGAGACCATCTTCATCCTATGCCTCCTACGGATTGATAAACCTTAGGTCATCCACCTGAGGGAAATTTGCTACTATCCTACAAACCTCTGCACTTGGAGGCCCAACAACGTCTACAAGAAGAAGGTTGTGTAGTAGACATCAGCCGGACTGGAGCGCCGGTTCAGCCACGGGCGGTAGACCCGCCACGTTTAAATAATACTCCACCTCAGTATGTTCCGACACCTCTGGGTCATTATTCTAACCCGTTGGATAATATGACTTCTGTGGCAACGGATTGGCGGCTCTCACGGTTGAAGGCAAGTCCCTGATGGCGGTTGAAACGCGGACGGCCAGAGAACTTCTTCAGACGGCTTTGGAGCAGCAAGCGGTTTATTTTTATAGTCGTGAGCGGATTCACTCGACTCCTCGTCCAAGCCAGAGTTACAACCGGCACATTGACTCACTAGTGGTTTCAAGTACTGAACAACGCCGTAACCAGCAACCCCGTGGACATGACCTGGCACGCGGCGGTGCTAATGCCCAAACTTTGGTGGATCAGGGCAGGGCGCGTCGGGAGGCTGAGCTGGCAGCTCAGTACGCGGCTCATCAACATGCTCCGGCTTATCCGACGACTTTGGTAGAGGCAGGCGCAACCTCTAGAACTTTGGGCGTGCCATGTTTAGTGCCGGCTCTGCGGAACAAGCACTTGCCTAAGGATTTCAAGGGTCCTCGTAAGGTACCTAACTACACAGCTGACCTGCCCCCTAAAGCATGGGTGGAGAGTTATGAGATCGCCATGGAACTGCTAGATGTTAACGACGCTGCATGTGCCAAATATTTCACCATGATGCTGGAGGGGACAGACCATGCCTGGTTAAAAGGGTTGCCCGCCAACTCCATTGGATCATGGGCCGAGTTGAAAGCTCGGCTTATCCAAAATTTTAAAGATACATGCAAGCAGCCTATGTCGATTGTGGATCTGGATTCCTGTGTCCAAGAAGAAGGTGAGTCAACAACCCATTTGGTGCGCCGGGTCTCAACTATCCTGCACTCATCAGATCGTATCAATGCCGGCTCAGTGGTCTTGATGTTAGAGAAGAATTATCGTTTTATGCCCCTTAAGCAGAAGCTAGGGAGGCTCAAGTGCCACTCTAGTGACATGGGGGAGCTGATGGCGGCTCTGGTTAAGTATGCTGACTCTGATAGTACCAAGGACCCCGAGTCTGATGAGGAAAAGCTAGGAAAGGGAAAGAAGAGTAGCAGTACCGAAGGGCAGCAGCATGACCTGGCAGGTCAGGGAGGCAACAGTAAGCCCAAAGCTGATAATAATTTGGATTTTGTGGCTGACACCAATACGCAGAATAGTGGACATCGTTGTAAAGGAAAGCCACCTCCTCGGATTGGGGGGGCCAGGTTTCGATCTTGAGCGGCTACTGAATCAGCCTTGCCTGAGGCATGGTACAAGGGAAAGGCTGTCCACCCACCTTTGGAAGGATTGCTTCATCATGAAGGAGTACAAAAATTCCAATCTTTTCAAGATAATCATGGGCCGGGCGGCAGCTCAGGTTACGACTCTCACGGTCCGGGTTACGGTGGTGGTGGCGGTTCTAATTCCGGTTTTCAAGGCCAAGGTAATCAGGGTGGTTACAACCAACAGAACAATCAGGGGAATCAGTAGCAGCAATCTGGTTATCAGAGTAACCCGAAGGAGTTGAATAGTGGGCAGTACCATGTTTTCACCACAAGTTTATGCAAGCGGGATCAGAAGCTCCATAAAAGGGCAGTAAACGCCATTGAGCCAGCGGTACCCCATTACTTGTGATGGTCTGACCAGCCCATTGTATGGAGTCGTGAGGATAACCCGCCCCGGGTTGATAATCCGGGTCACTTGGTGCTGGTGGTGGCACCTCGGGTTGGAGGATACAAATTCACTAAGGTGCTCATGGATGGAGGCAGCATCATCAATGTCCTTTACTACGAAACTTTCTGTCGCATGGGGTTGACTGACAAAAATCTTAGGCCGTCGAACACTATTTTTCACGGTGTGGTGCCGGGTAAGTCGGCATATCCAGTTGGGAAAATATCTTTAGAGGTTGCTTTTGGAGATGAGTATGATTCTAGATCTGAGACATTAACCTTTGAAGTGGTTAAAATCAAGAGCCCTTATCATGCTCTGTTTGGGCGGCCGGCTTATGCTAAGTTCATGGCAAGGCCTTCTTATGTTTATTTGCAGTTGAAGATGTCGGGTCACAAGGGCACTATAACAGTGCATGGGAGTCGCAAGATAGCCTTGGAGTGTGAAGAAGGCGATGCTGCTTATGCTGAGTCTCTTTGTGTGACAGAGGAGTTGAAGTTTTATAAAGATAATGTTGACCCGGCGGATATGACGTATTTGAAGAAGCCAACCACAGAGCATGATCCTTTGTTGAAATTTAAGTCAGCAGACGACACCAAGCTAGTTGAGTTTGTTCCTAGCGACTCATCCAAGCAGTTCAGTATCAGTGCTAATTTGGATCCGAAATAGGAAAGCGCGCTCATCGGGTTCATCCGTGAGAACCGGGATATCTTTGCATGGAAGCCTTCAAACATGCCAGGTGTACTGAGGGAACTCGCTGAGCACACTCTCAATATTGATCTGAAGTTTAAACCGGTCAAACAATTCCTATGTTGTTTCAATGAGGAGAGGCGCAAGGCTATCGGTGAGGAGGTTGACCGGCTCTTGGTGGTCGGGTTCATTGTTGAAGTTTTTCACCCTGAGTGGTTGGCTAACCCGGTGCTCGTGCTTAAGAAAAACGGCACCTGGCGCATGTGTGTTGATTATACAGGCTGAAACAAGGCTTGTCCGGCTAATCCCTTTTCTCTCCCCCGTAAATATCAAATTATTGATGCTACGGCGGGTTGTGAGCGTCTGAGTTTTTTGGATGCTTATTCTGGTTATCATCAGATCAAGATGGCAGTTAAGGACCAGGAGAAGACAACGTTTGTCACTCCCTTTGGAGCCTTCTGTTATGTGTCTATGCCTTTTGGGCTCAAGAGTGCCTAGGCGACTTACCAGCGGTGTGTGCAGAATTGTCTCCATGATCAGATTGGGCGCAATGTTCATGCCTATGTGGATGATATTGTGGTGAAATCCAGGCAAAAGGAAACCTTGATAGATGATTTAAAGGAAAACTGTGACAATCTCCGAATTCATAAGATGATGCTTAACCTGGCCAATTGTGTTTTTGGTGTGCCAGCAGGCAAGCTCTTGGGGTTTCTGGTTTCCGAACGGGGTATTAAAGCTAACCCGGAGAAGATAAAGGCTATCACCTCTTTGGCTAAGCTGGCGTGTGTCAATGATGTTCAGTGTTTGGCGGGTCGTATTGCGGCCTTAAGCCGGTTCATAAGCCGGTTGGGTGAGAAGGCTATCCCTCTGTACCAGATGATGAAGAAGACAGATCACTTTGTCTGGAGCGATGTTGCTGATCAGGCATTTGAGGCCTTGAAGAAACAATTGGCTGAGCCGCCAGTTCATGCTGCTCCCATTGATAAGGAGCATTTGCTGTTGTATGTGGCTGCCAATAGCAGATCTATAAGTATAGCAATTGTGGTGGAAAGGAAGGAGTCAGGAAAGGAGTATCCGGTTCAATGGCCGGTTTACTACATGAGTGAGGTGCTTATTGAGTCCAAGCAGAGGTACCCGCATTGGCAAAAGCTGGTATATGGGGTTTTCATGGCTAGTCGAAAGCTTAAGCAGTATTTTTTGGGTCATCCTATCATTATGGTTAGTTCTGCTCCTTTAGGGGATATTATTCAAAACAGAGAAGCCACAGGTCGGCTAGCCAAGTGGGCCATTGAGCTTGGACCCAATAGTTTGAAATATATGCCTCGAACAACCATTAAGTCTCAAGCGCTTGTGGATTTCATAAATAATTGGATAGAGCTGCAAATGCTTGAGGAGAAACCGGATAACACTTACTGGACTATTCACTTTGATGGATCTAGGCAGCCGGAGGGCTCGGGGGCTAGAGTTGTCCCGACTTCCCCACGAGGTGATAAATTCTCTTATGTTCTCCGGTTGATGTTCCCTTGTACTAACAATGTAGCTGAGTATGAGGCCTTGCTCCACGGTCTTCGGATGTCTAAGGAGATGAACATAAGCCAGGTGAGGTGTTTCGGCGACTCAGATCTGGTAGCTCAGCAAGTTTCTGGCACTTGGGAGTCAACGGGTCCACTCATGGAAGCTTATCGTCGGGAGGTTGATGCTATCACACGTCACTTCAAGGGTTATCAAGTTGAACATATTGATCGCAGGAAAAATGAGGCGGCTAGTGCTTTAAGCCGGTTAGGGTCTCAGTGTAAGTTGGTGCCACCTAACACTTTCCTGGATATTCTACATAGCACTTCTGTCAAATTGCCTACAGAAGAGGATCTTGCTATTCCTGACCCAGAAGCACAATTGGTGGCAACTCTCCATGCTATTCCTAACTGGACGGTTCCATATTTGGCTTATATGACCCGGGGCAAGTTACCCGAGGATGAAACTTTAGCCAGGCAGATAACCCAATGGTCTAAGTCAATGACCATTGTTAATGGATAATTGCATCATCATAGTGTCACAGGGGCGTTTCAATGTTGCGTTTCTCCTGAAGAAGGCTATGAGATTCTCCGGGAGATTCACGAAGGAGATTGTGGTCATCATGCTAGCTCTAAATCTCTTGTAGCCAAGGCTTTCCGTCATGGCTTTTATTGTCTGACAGCTCACGCTGATGCTGAGGATCTAGTCAGTAAATGTGATGGTTGTTAGAAGTTTTCATGACGAGCTCATGTGCCGGCTCAAGAATTGAGGATGATTCTGATTGCTTGGCCATTTGCAGTCTGAGGGCTTGATATGGTTGGGCCTTTCAAGAGGTCCAAAGATAAAAAGACCCACCTTTTGGTGGCGGTTGACAATTTTACACAATGGGGTGAAGCAGAGCCGGTTAGCAAGTGTGATGCGGCGACGGCGGTTCAATTTATCAAAAAGGTGATTTTCCGTTTTAGCTTTCCCCATAGTATTATAACTGATAATGGCACTAATTTATCCAAGGGTGCTATGAAAGAATTTTGTCAACGTGAGCATATCCGACTTGATGTATCATCAGTGCCTCACCCCCAGTCTAATGGTCAAGCTGAGAGGACCAATCAAGAGACCCTGAGAGGTATCAAGCCCCGGCTTATGGTTCCTTTGCAGAGGACGCCGGGTTGTTGGGTGGAGGAGTTACCCTCAGTGTTATGGAGTATCAATACTACCCCCAACAGATCTATGGGTTACATGCCTTTCTTCATGGTTTACGGAGTAGAGGCGGTTCTCCCTAGTGACATCCGTCATGACTCGCCCTGGGTGGCAGATTATGTTGAAGTTGACAATGAAAAAGCACGTCAGGATGCACTGGACCTGTTAGATGAGGAGCGTGACCTTGCGGCGGCTCGTTCGGCGATTTTCCAACAAGATCTGCGCCGTTATCACAGCCGCCGGGTTAACACCAGAACCTTTCAAGAAGGTGACTTGGTGCTCCGGCTTATCCAGGATCAATCTGATATGCACAAGCTATCCCCACCTTGGGAAGGGCCCTTTGTGGCCAGCAAAAATCTAAACAATGGGTCATACTACCTTATCGATGTTCGAGACCACAAGGACTCACGCACGTCGGAGGATGAGGCCCGCCGGCCATGGAATATTGCTCATCTTCAGCCTTATTATACTTGAGCCATAGGCTCTCCTGATGTACATATTTTGACAATGTGTATATTATAATCAATATAATAAATCCGGCATCCCTAATAATTCAGGGCCTCTGTTGTTTCATTCCTCAGAAACTAAGTCTTTATTATTACTTTATATGATCACTTAAACGCTTGATGCCAAGTTACAGGGACCAAAGAGAGTTTGTTGCACAACACAAGTCAAACATAGGTACCCGGCAAGCGCATCTCAGAAATATATCACTTGGGGGCTTCCTGCTCATCGAATATAATGTTACTTGGGGGCTCTTTCTTCAATGGACAAGATTTTTTATGACCCTTGTAATAGGCTAAAAAGCCAGGCTTGGAAGCCAGGTGTATTCACCTAAAAACCCGGGTTATCCTGCATTTTTTAAGTCTACCACTCCGCCCAGGTAATCCTGGAATGACCCACCGTACTTTTGACAAGTCAATCTTATACAGACCCTGAACTTGTCAAAGTTAAAACGATGATTGGTTATGTGAGGTCCGGCTTATAAGGTTTGTATGAAGGTTTAACTCAGTGGCTGTGCAACCCTTGAAAGCACTTGATTTTTAGGCCTGGCCGCCTATGAAAGCCTTGATTTTGTGCTATTTGATTTGAACATTTTTTGAGGTTCCTTTCCTGTGAACATATTAATACATGATATGGTTCATACATAAAACTACCCGAGGTTTATTAACCCGGCATGGCTTTGGACTATAAGTCGCCAGTGTATGATGATCTTATATACTTGAAAGCGATATGCTCTAAGTTTTGGGATATTACTCCTTATTGCACTGGTATAATGAGCCGGTAGTATGATCAAATATCACAGGTATGATATTTTTTATATATGGTTATAATTACACCAGCCCTGGTTATGGACTTTTATAGGCACCGGCAGGTTTATGTTGGGCATTATGACCTGCCTGGCGGTAAACCGCCAGGGCAATTTTGTGATTTGTTTTTTATGTAGAACAAAGAAATACAATCTGCCCTACATAATGATATCATATGCATAAGTGGCATATCTTCAACTAGCGGATCAACAATGTTCTGTAACACAAAACATGCATTATGGCACGACAGAGCAGAGTTCAACTAAACTATTAGATGGCTCAGTGAGCCAAAATGTTTAAATGTTTTCCAGAAGATCAAATATATGAACCGCCCAGCGGATCAATTTTCTTGACCTTGACGACTTGAAGCTTCTGGATCATCCTTCGCCGGTTCTCCGCCCTCCTCCATCGTCTAGAAGTTTGGTGATGACCAATCAATGCCATGCAAGGCTTGGAATTCAGCTTCATCATCTATATGTTCGGACGGATCAACTTCAGGGGCGAAAGTATGCTTATGGATTGGGGGAATTAGATCCATCACTTTATAAGCCGACGTGGGCATCTTTTGATTCTCCCTATCATAAGACGACTGATATTTTGATAGATTCGTTTTATTAGCAATCAGAGTCGCCAGAGGATGTATTTCCTTCACATAGGCAGCGAAGTCTTTTTGGTCAAACAGAGTGCCATCTTCTTTCAAGCTTGGATATCTAGTAGCTACCTCGTCCGGGTCTAGCTCTGGTAGACATGCCTTAGCCTGGCTCAAGGCCATCACGGCACTGACTCTTGCAGATGACCGCTTTATCTCTTCAATCCTAGTAGGCATAACAGAAAGTTTCTTCAAGACGTCACTCAACAGAGTGGGGGCCTAATTAGTTGGAGAAATCATGGCCAGCGTGCGCTGAGTTTTGGTATATAGCTGTTCAACAAGCGTATATATGGCTTTAAGCTTCACCAGCATGTCTTGACCAAGATTGCTGCTCATAGGACCTGTGTAATAATTGCGGATTGATCAGCGACGGTTTATGACATGAAAGAAAAGACTCGATTATGATGCTACTAATGTTATTTACCAAAGATAGCAGAAATCATCTAGGAGACGCGATGTTTTAAGTTGGTACGCTCAGTGGTTATCTCTTGAAGTGAAGTTTTAGCTTTTTCAGCCCGCTGTATCAGAGCAGTCCTCTCCTCAGCCCAAGCAGTTCTTTCAGTGTCAAACTGGTCTTCAGTTTTTCTGTCTCAGCCAGACTAAAATTAAATTTTGAGTCAGCCTTCCGGGTCTCAGATTCTTGATGTTGAAGCCAGGCTTTTGCGTCAGCCAATTGCGATTCCAGTTGAGCAGTGGCGTCCTATACATGCACAGATTTGCAATCATGTTCATATTTGGGTCACAAGAATAAAAGTCCCAAGCCTTTTGCATGCAACAACACTTGGCACTTGGGGGCTAATGCATACAGAAAAATTCTTCATATAACAAGAAATATGAATAAGTCCCAAGCGCTTTACAAGCAAGAGCACTTGGCACATGGGGGCTAATGCATATTGCTCGCGTTTTCATTACTACTTTATGATGACCCGGTTGTATTGCAAACGACCACTGCTGGCTCATGGGGGCTACACAAGTAAGTCTTGATTTATAAACAATGTAAACAGTACCGGTTCATTCATGCAGATTAAACCGGTCCTTGGGGGCTACGGATGCAATGTTAATTGTCAAAGATCCGGTTTAACTCCAACTGTGAAAGCTGGTTTTGGAAGGATTTTGCCAAAGATGCTTTTATACTCATAGCTATTCTAAGTCTACAACATATTCTATTCTATCATACACAGTAGACTTGAGGGCTGACAGGATATGCGTAATTTATTAAGCCGGAGTTCATACCTCATATTTCTGGTGCATCTGTTTTACCATGTCAATCTCAAGATCACGGCTGGTATGAACTTGGTTGAGATAACTAGAGAGTACTTCACTAACACTTAGTTGAGAACAATCGGCAATGTCAAATCTCACTTTCCACCTTTCAATAAACGCCTCTTTAGCGGAGTGCTTGGCCAAGACAGTAGGTTTTCCCGGCTCTTGAAAGCCGGTGCTAGTGATCATGACATCCTCAGTGTGTGTTTCTGATGATTTAAGTGGGCTTGATGATTCAGGGTTCAAAGGATTGACGTTTGTATGATCACTGGAGAGGTCAGGAATTTCTGGTGGAATATGGATAGGTTCTTATGGTTTGAGGGAGTCCTGGATTAGGGGGTCTTCGGACAGCCGGACTATATCCTTTGGCCGGACTATTGGACTATGAAGATACAAGATTGAAGACTTCGTCCCATGTCCGGATGGGACTCTACTTGGCGTGGAAGGCAAGCTAGTCAATACAGATATGTATATCTCCTCCTTTGTAACCAACCTTGTGTAACCCGAGCCCCCTCCGGTGTCTATATAAACCGGAGGGTTTTAGTCCATAGGACAAGATACAATCATACCATAGGCTAGCTTCTAGGGTTTAGCCTCTCTGATCTCATGGTAGATCAACTCTTGTAATAATCATATCATCAAGAACAATCAAGCAGGACGTAGGGTATTACCTCCATCAAGAGGGCCCGAACCTGGGTAAACATCGTGTCCCTTGCCTCCTGTTACCATCCGCCTTAGATGCACAGTTCGGGACCCCCTACCCGAGATATGCCGGTTTTGACACCGGCATTGCTGCTTTCATTGAGAGTTCCACTGTGTCGTCACCATAAGGTTTGATGGCTCCTCCGATCATCGCTAGCGATGCGGTCCAGGGTGAGGCTTTCCTCCCCGAACAGATCTTCGTATTCGGCGGCTTCGCACTGCGGGCCAATTCGCTGGGGCATCTGGAGCAGATCGAAAGCTATGCCCCTGGCCATCAGGTCAGATTTGGAAACCTGAACTACACGGCTGATATCCGCGGAGACTTGATCTTCGACGGATTCGAGCCCATGCCGGACGCGTCGCGCAGTCACGGCGAGCAAGACATAACTCTGCGTCGGACAGTGTTCGGGAGATCGCATCCGCAGCTACTCCGTCCATCAATCCAGAGCAAATTGTGCCATCCGAGAGCGGAGGGATGGACCCCGCCATGGAGACCGCACTCTCAGTGGTGATAGAGCCGGATATTGACTTCACCCATTATGAGAGCTGTGTCGCCGAACCACTGGATTCATCTCCGGCCACGGACTCCGAGCCGCTCATATCCGTGCCCGTCAAGTCCGACTGGGCGCCGATCATGGAGTTCACCTCCGCGGATATCTTTCAGCACTCACCCTTAGGGGATGTGCTAAATTCATTAAGGTCTCTGTCCCTGTCAGGAGAACCTTGGCCGAACTATGTTCGGCTAGAATGGGATGCGGACGACAAAGAAATTCACTTCCCACCCACCACCCACTTAGTAGCCACTGTTGACGACTTAACTGACATGCTCGACTTCGGCTCCGAAGACTTCGACGGTATGGATGATGAAGCCGGACACGAACAGGATACACCGCCCTCGGGGCACTGGAGTGCCACCTCATCATATGATATATACATGGTGGACACCCCCAAAGAAGCCAATGGCGACGGGACAACGGAGGATGACCCCTCCAAGAAGAAACCCAAGCGTCGACGTCAGCGGCGCCACTGTAAGTCCCGTCATAGCAAGAGCAATGATACCGGGACAGGAGATAATAATACTCTAGATAGCGCCGAAGACAACAACAATCCCCTCCAGCACGGTGTAGAGCTAGAGGACGAACAAGCTAGCCCTCCAGAGCAGGCAGCAGATGGAGAACCGGAGGAGGACAATTACATGCCTCTCTCCGAAGACGAGGCGAGCCTCGGCAACGACGAGTTTATCGTGCCTGAGGACACCGTCGAGCAAGAGCGCTTTAAGCGCCGGCTTATGGCCACGGCAAATAGCCTAAACAAGAAACAGCAATAGCTTCAAGCTGATCAAGACTTGTTAGCAGACAGGTGGAACGAAGTCCTTGCGGCCAAGGAGCAGGAACTCAAGCGACCATCCAAAACTAACCCAAAACGCAGGTTGCTACCTCACCTCGAGGAGGAAGCATTGAAACCTCATTCACCAGTGTACGATGTGGTTGACCGGCCACTACGCGGCCGATCCAGAGAGGCGTTTTGGCCTAAAATCCAGACCGCACCCCATCGCCACTCAATTAAAAATACCAAGGCCTGGGGCAACATAGAGGACCTGCCAGACATCTTGGACAGTAAGGAAAAAAATCGCAAGGTCAATATACGGCACACGGGCACGTGCGCCCACACGGGACGATGATCGTCGCGTCGGATACACCAAGAGTAAATCCGGTCGGGCCGAATACAGCAGACAAGACTCATACGAACTATGTCGGGATATAGCCCGACACAGAGGCGCCGCACACCCCCTATGCTTCACTGATGAAGTTATGAATCATGAATTCCCGGAGGGTTTCAAACCCATAAATATCGAATCATACAATGGCACAACAGATCTCGCTGTATGGATTGAGAATTTCCTCCTTCATATCCACATGGCTCGCGGTGACGATCTACATGCCATCAAGTACCTCCGACTAAAACTCAAAGGACCAGCTCGGCATTGACTGAATAGCTTGCCAGCAGATTCCGTTGGCAGTTGGGAGGATTTGGAAGATGCATTTCTTGACAACTTCCAGGGTACTTATGTGTGGCCACCGGATGATGATGACTTAAGCCACATAACCCAGCAGCCAGGGGAATCGGCCAGACAATTCTGGACACGGTTCCTGACTAAGAAAAATCAAATTGTAGACTGTCCGGATGCAGAGGCCCTAGCGGCATTCAAGCATAAAATCCGCGATGAGTGGCTCGCCGCCACCTCGGCCAAGAAAAGCCAAAATCTATGGCAGCCCTCACAACACTCATGACCCGGTTTTGCGCGGGCGAGGACAGCTGGCTGGCTCGCAGCAACAACACATCAAGGAATCCGGATACCTCGGATACCAAAGATGTTAACGGTAGGCAGCATCGTAACAGACCAAAGCGCCGCAATAACGGCGATAACACCGAAGATACGACAGTTAATGCGGATTCAGAGGCTCTAGATCCGGTCAGTGGAAAAAACCATTTAAAAGAAATACTCCGGCTCCGTCCAGTCTGGATCGCATACTGGATCGCTCGTGTCAAATCCACGGCACCGCGACAAGCTAGCCAATCACACCAACAGAGAATGCTGGGTGTTCAAGCAGGCCGACAAGATAAATGCTGAAGATAAGGACAAGGGGCTGCATAGCGATGACGAGGAGGAGCCCCGGCCGCCGAACACAGGAGGACAGAAGGGGTTTCCCCCACAAGTGAAGACGGTGAACATGATATATGCAACCCACATTCCCAAGAGGGAGCGGAAGCGTGCACTAAGGGACGTCTATGCGATGGCGCTCGTCGCCCCAAAATTCAACCCATGGTCTGCTTGTCCGATCACCTTCGATCGCAGGGACCACCCCACTAGCATCCATCATGGCGGATCCGCCGCACTGGTCCTAGACCCCATCATTGACGGATTTCACCACACTCGAGTCCTTATGGACGGCGGCAGCAGCCTGAACCTGCTTTATCAGGATACAGTGCGAAAAATGGGTATCGATCCCTCAAGGATCAAACCCAGCAAAACCACCTTTAAAGGCGTCATCCCAGGTGTAGAGGCCCATTGCACAGCCTCAATCACACTGGAAGTGGTCTTCGGATAACTTCCGAAGCGAAGAGTTAATCTTCGACATAGTCCCGTTTCGCAGTGGCTATCATGCACTGCTCGGACGGACAACATTTGCAAAATTCAATGCAGTGCTGCATTACGCATACCTCAACCTCAAGATGCCAGGACCCCGCGGGTTCATAACAGTAAATGGAAACACAGAACGCTCGCTCCATACGGAAGAGCACACTGTAGCCCTTGCAGCAGAGGCACAAAGCATCCTGTTCGGGCAGACCACTCATTCGGCGTTACAGCCCCCAGACACCTTCAAGCGAGTTCGGAACAATCTGCAACAGGATCGCCTGACGCGATTAGCGCTCGCCTAGCAATCCGGCCCCCGTCCCAGTCCCAGTGTAGCGATGAAATTCGTGCTGCGCGTACATAACTACGCATTGAAAATAGCATGGACATAGGCGGGGGCACAATCAGGACACGCCCTGCATTGTGGCTTAACCACACCAGGGGCTGTATACCTTTGACATTCCTTTTCTCTTTCAAGGCCTAACTCTTCGGAAGCCCTTTCCGGCAGTCCGATTGCCGGACACATTCCGGAAGCAACAACCAAGGTGGAAAGAAGCTAAGATGAACACGGGAACCGCCAGGTGGTCTCTAGTAATACTTGATATACCCGCTTTTCACTATTTATGTGTAGCTTGCCATGGGATACGACATTTCAAATTGTCCTACTTTATGCTTATTGCACTACTTGTACCAGTATGCTTCGACGTATTATTCAAATAACAATGCATATTATTAATTTGTCATTGCATTATTTAAGTTTTTCTCTTTCTCTTATATGTCCATTTACGACAATTCGCACCCGCACATTTCGGGTACGGTCAGTACGCCAGGGGCTCTCGTTTACCCCACAATATGGCGCAAGAAGTCCGAACACTTTCGACAGTGCGGCACCCCGAACTTATAGCATTATATGCATCAGCTCTGAATCATGTCTTTTGTCAAATGTTGGGTCACCCGGCTCCCATGCTTTGGTACCTTACGTTCCGCTATATCGGCTGAGGTAGCGGTTGGAGAACTAATGCGATTGTGTCCCGGTTCTTCCGGACGAGCACCTCAGTAGAGAAAGCCAAAAACTGACTGTCATGATAAGGCGAGAGACTGGTCGCTGTTCGAGAGGTCTCAAGTCCTTAAAGACTTTTTCCGCTTCGGGCGAGGAGTCGGCCTTGTCCGGCTTAGGCGTGTATAGCGCCCCAAATTCGGCCCTCCGAATACCAGGGGCTTCACCAAAAATTTAAAATCATAGACTTCTATGGCTAAGTGAGAGTGATAAAGCATTATAGTCGGATTGCCTGATTTGTTGCGCTGAACACCTCCCTCGAAGGACCCAAAATTGGGGTAAAGAGTGTTCAGATTTACCACGAACACCCCAGTACTAGTTACATGGGGGTAGAAGCCGACGACTGGCCAACTCTCAGATTTTATAAACGGTCGCACAGAAGGTAATATTTTAAATTAAGAAAGCGTCGCATGCCGCAAAAGAACTCGTTTCATATTACAGGATCACATGGGCATGTTCATTCAAAAATTACATCCTTGGCACACTCATCCGCCACTAAGCGGGAATCCTTCAGGACGCTCTCATAGTAATTCTCGGGGCAGCGATGCTCCTTGCCCTCCGGCGGCCCCTCCTTCACCAGCTTCACGGTGTCCAGCTTCGCCCAGTGCACCTACGCCCGGGCAAAAGCCCTACGTGCACCTTCGATGCAGACGGACCGCTTGATGACTCCAAGACGTGGGCAGGATTCCACAAGCCGCCTCACCAGTCCGAAGTAGCTGCCGGACAGGGGCTCACTAGGACACATCCGGACTATAAGGCCCCTCATGGCTTGTTCGACCGCCTTGTGAAGTTCGACCAACTGCTTCAGCTGGTCGCTCAAGGACACGGGGTGTTTGGTCCCAGTATACTGAGACCAGAACAACTTCTCCATTGAGCTCCCCTCCTCAGCCCGGTAAAACTCCGCGGCATCCAGTACACTGCGGGGAAGATCTGCAAACGCTCCTGGAGAGCTCCGAACTCGGGTAAGAAAAAGGAAAGTCTCCTTCACATGCTTTCTTTGCATATTGAATGCCTTACCCGCTGCTATCTTCTTCGCCGCATCAATCTCCTGGAGGGCCTTGTGGGCTTTGGCCTTGGCGCTCCGGACACTTTCAAGCGCCTGTGCAAGCTCGGACTCTCGCGTCTTGGAGTCAAGCTCCAAGGACTCGTGCTTTTAGGCAAGAGCCTCGAGCTCTTACTGCATTCTTGTTTCTCCTGTTCAATGCATTCTTTGGCCGCTCTGTCTTCGGCCTCGGACAACGCCTTCCTCAGGGTCTCCACCTCGGTCGTGGCCCCTGACAAATTCATGATGATCCTATTACTTTACACCGAACTTCTTTTTTAACTATATAAACTGGGGTATATCTTACCTTTTCTCTCTTCGAGCTGCCCCTTGGTAAGGCCGAGCTCATCCTCAGACCGCTTCAGGGCCTGCTTCAGCGCAGAGACCTCCGCAGTACATGCGGCAGCGGCCAGCAGGGAAGCCTGCACATACACATAGACATACTCTAATTAGACTCCTGAGTTATCATTTGATACTCTATTCGGCTTTTCTTCGAGAACGTCGAACAAAGCATCAGGGGCTACTATCTATGTGGTAATGTTTTTATATTTTGAATGCTTACCTCAAAGCCTGTTAGGAGGCTGGCGCAAGCTTCGGTCAGTCCGTTTTTGGCGGACTGAACCTTCTTGACCACCACACTAATGATAGTGCGGTTCTCTTCATCGATGGAAGCGCTGTGAAGCACTTCCAACAAGTTATCCGGTGCCTCTGGTTGGACAGAGGACACCGGCAAGGATGGTTGGCCCCCCTTAATGGGGGACCGCCTGCCGGAGTCCGGAACCATCGAAGGTTCCAGCGTAGTGTCCGGCTAGGGCCCTAACTCGAAGCCCGTAGGAGCCTCGCTCCTTAGGTACCTAGGGTTTAGGAGGTCGCCGTGAGGCGCCCCTAGGATCATCTCCCCTTGGCTCGGTGCCTTTTGAGACAACACCTCGGCGTTGTCCGTAGGGCGAGGGGTGGAAGCCGTCGGAGGAGAACCGCTGTTCATATCCGATGAGCCCAAAGAGCCGCTCGATGAGGGTACATTGAGATGAGCTCAGGCCGGACTACATAATCATGTTCGGCATGAGCAAAGGCAGTACAATAAAACATACCATGAAGTACTATGGTGTCCGGACACTTACGACTTCACCAGGGGCTTGTCCCTGGGTAGCCACTCGTCGCCGCTGTCGGCGGCCGTCGTGGCACAGTCCGGAGGGAGGGTCTTTCCCTTCTTGGACCCTTCGGCCTCCCCGGATGGGTCGGCCTTCCTTTTCTTGTCTCCCCCGGCTGGGGGGGTAGAACTTTTCTCCTCCTCCTCATTTCCGTGGGAGGAGTGCGTGTCGGACTCATTGGATGATGAGTCCGATAGAACCTTGCGCCGGAGACCCTTTTGGGTCCCCGCGACCTTCTTCTTGGCCTTCTTTTCCGGCACCTCATAAGGTGCTGGAGTCAGCATCTTCATTAGAAGAGCGTCTGCAGGATCTTCGGGCAGGGGGCTGGGCAATCAAGCTGCTCCGCTATCTTTATCCAGTCCTGTTAATGACATGAAAGCTTAGATCCAGTGCATAACTAAACCAGGGAAAATAAATACCCTGAGAGATATAAAAGCCTACCAGATGGGCGCGGCGCTTTGCGCTGAGTCCGCGGTCCTCGGTGAGGGAGGGAGGCATCTCGGCGCCCTTGAACAGCACTCTCCAGACGTCCTCATGCATTGTGTCGTAGAGCTCTCACGGCATCTGGTGCTGGGCCGAGTTGAACTCCCACAAAACAAATGCCCGTCGTTGGCACAGAAGGATCCGGCGGAAGAGCATAACCTGGACCACGTTGACGAGCTTGATTTTCTTGTCCGTCATGTTCTGGATGCAGGTCTGGAGTCTGGTCGGCTCTACCGAAGAACCCTAGGACATGCCCTTCTTTTTCCAGGAGGTGAGCCACGTGGGGATTCCGGATCGAAATTTGGGGGCCGACACCCAGTTGGACTCACGCGGCTCGGTGATGTAGAACCACCCCGATTGCCACCCCTTTATGGTATCCACGTAGGTACCCTCGAGCCAGATGACATTAGGCATCTTACCCACCATGGCGTCTCTGCACTCTGCTTGCTAGCCACCCACCACCTTCGGTTTGACATTGAAGGTTTTCAGCCATAGGCGGAAGTGGGGCCTGATGCGGAGGAAGGCCTCGCACACGACGATAAACGCCGAGATGTTGAGGATGAAGTTGGGGGCCAGATCATGAAAATCCATCCCATAGTAGAACATGAGCCCGCGGACAAACGGGTGGAGAGGAAATCCCAGTCCGCGCACAAAATGGGTAAGAAAAACTACCCTCTCATGGGGTTCGGGCGTTGGGATGATCTGCCCCGCATTCGGCAGCCGGTGTGCGATATTCGCAGCTAGGTATCTGGCTTCTCGTAACTTTTTGATGTTCTCCTCTGTGACGGAGGAGACCATCCACTTGCCTCCTTCTCCGGACATAATTGGAGTGGTTCGATAAGAAGAACGCGAGCTTGGGCGCTAGAGCTCGGGTGTGCGGGAATGGGTAAGTGAGAAGGAAGAAGGCGTGAGTGAAAAAAGTAAATCTTTGTCCCTTTATAAGGGCGGAGGAGGCGATGAGTCTCCCCACTTGCTTGGCAAAACCGCTTATTCCCCAGCTGCCATAATTGATGGCGCGGTTGGGTTACCCACGTCCGTATTGATGAGAATCCCATGATAAAGGGAACACGATCTCTGCTTTGACAAGACTTGTCAAGAAAACCGCCTCACGATATGTGCGGAGCTGGTTAAGAAAAGCGGTTCGAATAATAACTGGGCCATGAAGATTTGTCATACTGTCAAAATGTGTCAACAGATTAGATTTGTGGAAGTATTATTCTCTCTACGGTGGTATGTGGAACTTATTTTGCAGGGTCGGACACTATCCTTGCATTCAGACTCTTCCATGGTGTATTCGGAGGAGGAACCTGCCTTCCAATGCCGAATACAACACTGCGCACCAGACTCATCGTCATTGAAGCCTGGTTCAGGGGCTACTGAGGGAGTCCTGGATTAGGGGGTCTCCGGACAGCCGGACTATATCCTTTGGCCGGACTATTGGACTATGAAGATACAAGATTGAAGACTTCATCCCATGTTCGGATGGGACTCTACTTGGCGTGGAAGGCAAGCTAGGCAATACGGATATGTATATCTCCTCCTTTGTAACCGACCTTGTGTAACCCTAGCCCCCTCCGGTGTCTATATAAACCAGAGGGTTTTAGTCCGTAGGACAAGATACAATCATACCATAGGCTAGCTTCTAGGGTTTAGTCTCTCTGATCTCATGGTAGATCAACTCTTGTAATACTCATATCATCAAGAACAATCAAGCAGGACGTAGGGTATTACCTCCATGAAGAGGGCCCGAACCTGGGTAAACATCGTGTCCCTTGCCTTATGTTACCATCCGCCTTAGACGCACAGTTCGGGACCCCCTACCCGAGATCCGCCAGTTTTGACACCGACATGGTTGTTGTACGGAGGCTTCAGAAGCTGGAATTTGTTGCTCTGGTTCATGGATCTTGGGGTCTTCAGCCGGTTTGGTCACCTTGGCCTTCTTGTTAGGCTTTTCCTTTCCACTACAAAGGGTTGTGGGAGGTTAGTACAAGTATAAGGATACAAAGTGGTAGAAATCAAAAATTGTTACCCAGGGGCAGTCTTGAAGGCTGGCAGCTGGGTCTGTGATGAGTCGTCGGAAGAGGAGTGAGACATCCCCTAATAATTTGAATCAGAAGAATTAAGTGGCTGACGAATAAGACCCGCTAGAGGATAAAAAGAGTTTATATTCGGAGGGACCTCACTTCGACGTTTTCGTGGAGCTAGAGTATTTGGTAAATCGGAGTATAACTCTCCACCTCCGCTGGTCCGAGTCTGATGCCGGTTCTCGAGCTGCTGTTTCTTCAAAAGAAAGTGAGGATCCAAATAAGCTAAGGGGTGTGAAAAGCTTACTTTCCGGATTGCTCGTTGAATTTTCTGTCTTGGCAAAGGCTCTGAGTTGGAGGAAGTAATAGTTACCTCTTCTTCGACTGCTTGACTGGCCCTCGTTTCATCCTGATGATAATCAGTGTCAAGGGCTACCTCCAACTCAATGATGTCATCCAATTCAAACAACTCGGAGGCACTTAGTTTCTTTTTGTTCTTCTTGGCGATTTTCTTGATGGCTTTTGTTTTGGCCCTGGCCTTCTTGGCAGCTTCATGATCATACTCCTTCTCCCAAAAAGCGGAGTCAGCCTGTGAAAGTCATCAAGGTTGAGTTAATAGAGTATTTGAAAGATATGTTAAAAAAATTGGAGACTCACGGCTGGTGGTGGGTTAAGAGTGCAGAAGGGATTCAGTCCCACTTTGCTACAACTTTCCAAGTTCTCATTGAGAAGGGTCTTTGTCATCTCATTGATTGCGTCATTTGTTAAACGCGTGTAGTTGTAGCGCAGTGCATCTTTGGCATCACCCGTATAAGCACACATTAAGCCGGAATGGCGGCTCAAGGGTATGGTTCTCCAAGAAACCCAACACCGAACCAGGTTAATACCGGTTAACCCATTTCCTAGCAGGGCCTTGACCTTTGAAATGGTAGGTTCAAGCTTTGACTGTTCAGTGGTAGTAAGCCGCTCGGGAAGATGATGCTTGGGGTTGAGCCGCTCAGCATGATAACCCGGCAGTGGATTCTCATCAGCCAGAGAGGTATCTTTACAATAGAACCATGTTTGGTTCCAATCCTTGGGGTGACTTGGCAGGCGAGCATAAGCGAAGACATCATCTCTTCTCTGTTGAATCGAGACTCCGCCAAGTTCTAAGCTGGGTCCGTTGGTAAACTCATTCTATCGGTTCAAATAAAAATATTCCCTGAAGAGTTCAACGTTGGGTTCTTCTTGAAGGTATACTTCGTAGAAAACTTGAAAATTGCAGATGTTTGACACGGAATTGGGTCCGATGTCTTGAGGATGAAGTTGCAATAATTGCAGAACGTCTCGGAAAAATTTGGATCCATATGGTGAGAAGCCCCGATTCATGTGATTAGTAAAAATAATGACCTCACCATCTTGTGGCTGAGGTCTTTCTTCACCTGGTGTGGGAGCACGCTAGTGCAGGATGTTTTTTGCTGGTAAAAAGCCGACTTTGACAAAGTCCTTAAGTGTGTTTTCCGTGACAGTGGAAGGAACCCAATTACACGAGGTAATCGTATTCGGCATCATAAGGGAAGAAGCCTAAACGAAAGAAAATTTGCCAGTTTAAGACTATATGATTAAGATGGTTGGAAAGTTAATTTGGTGAATAACAATGAAGCATGCATAAGTCTAAGCCAGAGGACAGCACTGAAGTTATAAACATGGACTACTAGCGGCTTAAGAGGGGACTAATGGTACCCGACGGGTTACCGTTTTTTGAGTTAAGCCGCCCACACAATCATTAAAATACAGATCAGAGAAAGGGAAAATTGCTAAGTGTTGAAAAAAAGTTTCGCAGATTGATATTATGATTTTGGATCTATGATACTTCAGATAATAAAAAATATTCAGACCTAAGTTATGGTGCTTGAGCAGTTCATATGTCCAGATCGGATTTTTTATGCAAAAGGAGATGCCCTGATAGCGAAAATGAATATTACAGCTACTACCGCGCAGGAGAGGTACCAAGTTCGGATTAAAAAGAGCAAGTTACAGCAAGGAATGGAGACGAACTCCGATGAACTCGTCTGAAACCCTAATGCGATCTGCATGAAGGAAAAGAGGAGAACTTACCGGAGCTGTTGAACAGCGGAGGAGTACGGATGAGTTCTGATCGGTTTAGGTTGATGCAGCGGCCATTGTTGATGTAGTGTCGAGGGTTGAGGACAGCGGTGGAGCTCGGGCGCTGAGAAGACGCAAGGAAGAAGAAGGAGATGAAGAGGCAAGGAGGGAAAGTGAAAGGGACCCCTGGCCCTATTTATAAGGTTGGATGGATAAGTGGCATGCGCGGGAATCAAGGAGACCAAAAAATGGATATGTGACGACGCAAATGCCTTGATTTTCGGAGGTTCATTAAAAAGGAAGATTTATTAAGATTTGGGCCTTGTGCAATGTTAATGACAAGTGACGTCATGACGGGTTACCACAATCCTAGGAGATGACATCATGGCGGGTTACAAGGTCTCATGAAGTGTAAATAAAAAGGGTTTTCTCTAAGTGTAAATAAAAAGGGGCGTCAACCTGTGTATATAAAGGGACGACCCGGCAGCGGTTTAGGGCAAGAAACAAGAGAGATCAAAAGCTAGGTCAAGCGTATTCACTCCCTGGTAATCGAAACCCAAGTAATACCACCTCAAACTGGATTAGGCCTTTACCTTCACTGCAAGGGGCCGAACCAGTATAACTCCATGTGTCCTTTGTCTCGTATAACCTAGTTGCGATGGCTCCATGACTAAGTCCTTTTTCTAGGACATCTGCCTTGACAATTCCACGAGACCCCCATTCCCCTCGCCTGCCCTAGCCGCAATTCACCATTGCCCCTACCCCGGAGTGCTCTTCAGTGCTCCGGATCTGTGCGCCCTTCTTGGATCCGCTCCATGGAGGCCCCCTCCCTCCCGATCTCTTCCCATGGATGCCGGTAATGCCCCACTTCTTCTCTCTATGGTTTCATCCATTGTTTCCTTCTTCTTAGGGCATTGCTTGATATCGTGCATTTTTTGTTCAAACTATTGGGCGGAAGAGATCTATATATGCTCCTGCTAGTGTTTGTGTTTTCTTAGATCTTAGAATATTGCTAGGTTGATTCAAATCCCATAGGTAGTTGTTCTCCACTTGGTGGTACTGATCGCTTCCAGCGGTTCTACCGCCCCTATGGGCGGAACAACTGCTTGAGCAGTTCTACCGGCTGTAGAACCGGTACAACCGGGATTTCTGAACCACATAGCACTGTTTTACTTTCTCTGATTCACAAGCATTATATTCTCTTGCTCTTGTGTGCAATCCTCTCATATTTTGTTGGGTCTCTTGTGTTCTTCCCGTGTGTATTTGCAGGTGGCTCTAGTTCTCGTTCTGCCCCTCGTACCAAGACCAAGAAACAAGCTCGTAGATGCAAGCGCCCAGCTGAGTCCATTGGGGAAGAGGAGGTTGTGAGTCCAACCAAGCCAACCCGTCATGAGAAGTCTGCCGCTGCAAAGCAACGTGTGGTCATGCCTTTGCACAAATGGAAAGGCAAGGAGTGGGATGCCTTCCGGAAAAGGAATCTGTACACGGTTCCTATTGCTCCTCGATGGACAAATGTTCAGTTCTGGAATGAGATGCAAGAGAGGATTGTTAATGAGCTTTTTGAGCATAACAAGAATCGGTTCACCAAGCAATGTACCATTGACCTTGACCATTGGAGGAGCAACCTAGAGTACTTTGGGGAGGCCTTGGCCCTTTGTGAGGAGTTTGATTTGGTCAAACTTATGTCTGTCAACTGTGACTTTGATCTTCAGCTTATCCGTCAGTTTTATGCAACCGATCACTTTGGTGAAGATGATGCTCGCACTCTCTCCCTCATGCGCCGTGATGAGTTCTTCCATGTGCCCTGGAGAGCCTTCTGCAATGCTCTTAGCTATGAGGATACCGGTCTTGACGGGAATGGTGGTATTCATCCTCACGATCGTCCCCACTCCATGCCTAAGGAGAAGCTTGCTCCTCTGTACATTAGTGGATGAGGCATTATTGGTGAGTCTAAGGATCTTCATAAGGTTTATGACATCATGTATCACGTTTTTCGCAATGTGCTTCTGCCCAAGGTTGGGAATCAGGATGAGATTTATGGGTATCTTGTTGACTTGCTTGTTTCTATGAAGACCAAAGTGGGGACTGGTGCTACTTTTGATGTGTCCAACTGGCTTTGGCAGGAGATGTACAACATGGTCATCTACAGGTTCCCATCTATGCACCGTTTGTCATGTGCTTTCTGAACTCTGTTTGGGTTGTTCGTCATCCTGAGAGCTCCTCACCTCACCATATAACCTCACCGTGCATGAGGTCAAGCAACTTAAGAAGAAGAAGCATGCTGAGCCCCGATTTCCCGTGGATGATCCCGAGGATGTGTATGCCACCTCCGATGATGAGGACTTTGAGATGGAGCCGGCTGCCAAGCCCTCCTGGGTGGCCAAGCTCACTTCTAAAATGAAGAAGACTTTTTTCCTTCAGACAGATATTCAGAAGAAGATGTATGAGGCCCATGTCAATGAGAAGCTTGCTCGGCGCCCTCAGAATGCCATGATGAAGCACCTCAATATGGCAGTGAAGAGTGGTTCTGAGAAGAGCATCACTCCTGAGGACCGGTGGATCTCTACGCACATCACTTGGACTAATGATGAAGCTGAAGCATCTAGGGTGGGAGTTCGGGAGTTGTGATGGCCTGGCTTATTAGGGATGATAGACTACTCATATCAACAAGGAATTCCTTCTTTTCCGGGAGCCCATTCGGACAGAACTCCAAAGTTAAGCATGCTTAGCTTGGAGTAGTGTCAGGATGGGTGACCGACCGGGAAGTTGCTCCCGGGTGCACACGAGTGAGGACAAAGTGCGCAGAAAAGACTAGTATTGATCTGTGGGGCCAGTCTTGATCCTGCCAGGAGTAACGACCACCGGCGGGTGTGTCCGGGGCGTTACAAGTTGGTATCAGAGCCGACCCTCACGGTTACATGGATGGTTGCGGACAGGTGCGTGGTCATGTTGTTCATGACGTTTGTGACCCGTCGTGGCACACGGCATGGCACATGTACTGGACTGAAAGCACAGACGTATGTGCCAAGAGGGAACGTTCCTATGGCCCGATGAGGACGTCGGTTCCTCTGAGTGGGGGTGTATGTGATGGCCTGGCTTATTAGGGATGATAGACTACTCATATCAATAAGGAATTCCTTCTTTTCTGGGAGCCCATTCGGACAGAACTCCAAAGTTAAGCGTGCTCAGCTTGGAGTAGTGTCAGGATGGGTGACCGACCGGGAAGTTGCTCCCGGGTGCGCACGAGTGAGGACAAAGTGCGCAGAAAAGACTAGTATTGATCTGTGGGGCCAGTCTAGATCCTGCCAGGAGTAACGACCACCGGCGGGTGTGTCCGGTGCGTTACAGGAGTATTGCCATAACTCATATAACGGATGAGTTTCGAAGGTTGAGGTACACGATTTCTGAAGGTCTCTTGGTCATGTGTTGAAGGATGGATATAGCTGGATGTAGGAATTGTTAGTTTGGGTGAGATATTATGCTTCCCCTGTATCCCCAACACCTGATTGCATAACCAGAAAGTTTCGGGAGTTTATAAGTGGGAATTCAAGTAGCTCTTAGAATATCTTTCCAACAGACACATGATACAATATGGGGTTTATCATATGTTTGTTCCGGCTTATTCTGCAAGCCAATCCTTTGTTTTGTTTTGGTTTGTGGTATTTGAGTTGCTTCAATGTCAGGTGCTGATCCCATACCTTTCCTAAGCTATGCTCTCATATCTCTATGAGAGTATTAATCCTTCTTGATCATCAAGGTGGTCATGCCAATTCTTTTCCCAACCAATGTCTTTCTCTTCAAGTGGATCCGATCATGTCAACATTTGCAACACCACCTCTCAGTTTTCCCAACAATGTTCGTTCCATCTGCCCAAGTTGCCTTTGTTTTCCCACCCTCCCACCCTTGTTTCTTCATGGAATCAGATTTCTTAATCTGGTATCCATTTTATTCATGTGAAGTCACTTCATTCTTTTCAATCAAGGTTCTTATCCGGTGTTTCTCAGGAAGATACTAACGGAGCTTCAAGTTCATCATTCTTCATTCTATTTCTTCTCCGGTGGATTCAGTTCAAGCTTTGTCGATCATATCTTTTTCGCGTTTCAAATGTTTTCTCATGCCGGTGCACCTCTTAATTGTTCATCTCTCTCTCTATTCATATACGAAGTGTTGAAGATATCTCAGAAGATTCAAGTTTCCATTCTCAATTCGCTCAAGTTCTTTTCAGGATGTTATCTCATTCAAGCCATTTAATTTAACCGATGCAATCTATCTTCCAAGCAACCATTCCAAACAGTGTTTCTTTTGAGTGGGCCTTAACCCACAGGTATTTTCCCAGAATCTTACCTGACTCTTCTAATCTTCCTGGAGTTACTCTAAAATTCTTTTCCAAGTTTGACGTAAGAATGAATTATCATTAGGCAAATGTCTCTCTCCAAGATCTTTCAAATTCTTTTCATTGTTGATTCAACCTTTATATTCTTAATTATTCCAGAGTGCCTCAACAATTCATGGTGGTGTTTCTCGTCGTCATTTCTCGGATTTTGAAGACGGGGAAGAGTTTCCTCCAAATCATATCCGTTATCCTGAAAAATTCATGGTTCTAGCTTCATGCCATCCTCACAATTATTCTCGATTATGATATATTCTTTTCACCCATCCGGAGCAATTCAAGAGTCTTTTCAGTTTGATTCTCCGAAGCCCATCATCTCAGAATTATTCATTCCAGCTTTCAGCTCTCGTTCTCCAAATCTTACCAGTGCATCATTCAAGTATTCTCTAATCAGCTCGTGATCTATTCGTTCTCATGTATCTAAATTCCCTCAAGTATCTTCATTCGTTTTCCAATTCTTCCGGGTGAATTATGCTTTTGCTACTTTCATCTTGAATTATTATGGTGGTTTGTTCAAGAGTCCTCCTTCTACGTTCTCACACTAATTCTTTTGTTCTTCCCAAACCCGACCGGTGATTCATTGAAGACCTTCTCAAGTTTGTGCTATATCTGTCTTAATCCTTTCTACGAGAATAAGTAGTATGCCAAATCCATTGCTGGTGATCAATTCAAATTTGTGAAGGATACGCATAACGTAATTCTTATTCTTGCTTCTTCCAAGTGTTTAATTCTTTTCTACCGGAGTTTGTTCGTGATATCAATTTCTCGGTTCGAGGTGCTTCTTCTTTTCTTATCTGGAGTTCCAAGTTTTCCACATTATATAATCATGAAGCTCCATCCATTCATTACAAGGCTTCAATCTTATTCTTTTCATCCTTCACTTCTTTGTTATCATTCCATTGATTACCGGAGTTCTTCATGGAGGCTCTACATGGTGGTTCGTCGAGGATTCTTTTCATTTTTCAATTGTTCTTCAAGATTTCTCTCGAAGTTAAGTTCCGCCAAGCTATACTCTAAAATAAACATGGTGTTCAACACATGTCTTGTTTTGAGGAGTTCAAGCATTCTTCATCTTGCATTCCGAAGTGCAATTCGTTCTACCTTATCTCTTGAGGTGGTGTTATGTCATTTTGACGGCTCCCTTCATGTCTCATGATTCACAAGTTGGCCGAAATGACATATTTTAAACCCATCATTTTCAATTCGTTCATGAGATCCTTTGCAACCAATCAATCTCTTCATTGGAGTTATCTTGGGTTATATTTCACCTAAAGCTTTCCCTAAGGATGGTTGCTATTTATGGTGATTATAAATGACCCAAGTTCTTCATTTATCCTCCTGGTGAAATAAGTTTCTCGTCTCCTTGTTGATATCAATCCAATCTTTTGTTTCCGTAGTGACAGAATTTTGCCTTAATTTTGAGAAGTTTTCCATCCCACTACAAGCTTATTCGTTTCGTTGTTGGTTTTTCCGACAACTCCGTTTTAACCTTCTTGGAAGGGTGCTTTCCTAGTTCATTGGTGGCAGAAGTTGACTTTTTCTTCTCCATTCGGTGATTCCAATGATCTATCTTCTTTCATTTCTACCGGAGGCGTTGTCTGAAATTGTTCTTCTTGGTTCCTTGTACATCTCGTTTCAACCAGAGTGGTTTCAATTCCTTCTTGTCCATTGTGCTTGTCATTCTTAGCTTTGTAACCTCCAAGGTTCACATGATGTTCCTTGTTCCTCTTTTCTAACTGAGTGTTTTCAGCTTTGTTCAACTCCGTTGCGTTCTTTCTTTCTTTCTTTCTTTCTTTCTTTCAACTTTTCAACCTCTCAAGGTTCGTGGTTTCACTCGTTTGTCGAAGAAGCAACTTAGTTTACCTCTCCTCTTCCTTTGTTGTTTTTCCCTCTGGTGCCAACCTATATCTCGGGACGAGATCCTCTTGTAGTGGTGGAGTGTTGTAACGCCCCGGATACAACTTTCCATATTTGTGACTCCGACTCTTGCCTTTTTCGGAGATACGATATGATATTCCCTTCGTGGTTGGGCTTTGTCTTTGTTTTGTTTTTGTTCATGTCATGCATTTCATATCATGTCACCATGTGCATCGCATTTGCATACGTGTACATCTCATGCATCCGAGCATTTTCCCCGTTGTCCGTTTGGCAATCCGACACTCCCACATGCACCCGGCGCACCCCTCTTGTCTCTATTCGTGAGCGGGAGTTTAATGTTCTCGGAATGGGCCGGGATTTGTCAAGTGTCCTTGGTACACTAGCGGTAGACTGCCTGTCAAATTTCGTTCCATTTGGAGGCCGTTTGATGCTCCAACGGTTAACCGGGTAACCGCAAAGACCTCTTGTGTATTGCAGCCCAACACGATCGGGTGGGTGAAAACTACACCTCATTTGGACACTCCAAACTCCCTCTACCTATAAATATGTGATCCCCTCCGAATTTTCACGGACGAAACCCTAGATCCACTCCTCCCCGTTCCGCCGGACATGTCCGCCAACGGCCGTACATGTCCACTGCTTCAGCCACGTCGTTCCAGCCAATCCCATCATGACACGTCACCGCTGCCGCCGTCCTCGCCCACTCAAAGCGTGCCACGTCAATGCCCGCGCGCCCCACTTCGTCGCCGGCCCGTGGAGCCCATCTCCGTCCAGCTCCGGGCCGCGGCGGGCCCGATCTGCCCGAGCGTGCCACCACCCTCACCGGCCACCCCTCACCGCCCTTGCCGGACTTCGCCGGGGGTGCACCAGCGCCACCTCGCCTGCTTCACCGGCGCGCGCCACCGCCGCCGCCTCGCTCGCGCCGCTCCGCGCCTTCCCCGCCAGCTCGCCGCCCCGCCATGGGAGCTCATCGCCGGCCAACTCCAATGGCGGGATCCGCCACCACCGGACCTCCGTGGCCTTGCCCTGGCCAGATCCGGTAGCCGCCGCCCAAATCCGCCGTCTCCGGCGACCTCCGCCCTCCTCTGCGCCTGCGCTGCCCGTCGGCGACCTTGTCCTCCGTCGCCATGGCCGCTGGTGGCTTCCTCTGCCCCAACTCATATGGCCTCGTCCCGGGATGGCTACACCCATCCATCCGAATGCGCCCCTTCGCGTATGCCTTCGTCCATGTACACCTCCGTACAGTTTTCCTTGAGGTGAATTTGACTAAGTCCCTGGAGATCCTATTATTTTTATGCCTCCTTCTACATGTCATATTTCGGTGACCGTGGCTCCAAATCATGCATATGATATGTCAAATTGTTTGTCTCGTTGAGATCTTCACATTAGAAGCATTTCCATGCATGTTACTACCCATTATGATGCCATTGTCGTCATTGCAAGACTGATATAAAATGTTAGCTTCTAGTACTTATCAATTCATGAGGTTTTGTCATTTTTGTTGCATTTGATGTGTGCATCATATGAGAACGAGGTCTACATATGTTTTGTACTACTACATGCCATATTTATAGGGGTGCTTGTCTTGTATTTTTGTGATCTATGTGGGGACTAGCACAAGCATGTAAAGTAGGCTCCACAATGTTGCTGTTTTCAGGGACTTAGGATTTTGCTAAGTCTTTTCCCTGCTGTTATTTTGATGCCATGTAGACTTGATGCTACATTGAGATCCATGCTTATATTGGGATACTTCAGTAAGGATATTTTGAACATGTGGTTATGCTATATCCATCCATGCCCCTATTTGCAATTATGGAGTGCTCTAGCATGTCATTTGCTTGCTCTACGTTTGCTATAAAAGGTTCCTGGCAGAATGTTAACATGTTAATCCATATTGCCATGGTTGTTGCTAGTGATCCATGCATCCTATGAAGTTTATCTTGCCATGGTTGGCTTCATGAACATGTCATTTTGCTATTGGTATGCTTATTTTGTCATGCAATGCTTTGTGGTGAGTGGCATGAGCTCGCAAAGTTGCTATCATAATTCTGTTTATGCCATGCTCTGTTTTTCTGCTAAGTCTGAAACTGTTAATAAAACTTGCTATGTTTACATGGGTGCCATCATATCTTCTGTGCCTTTTTGGCTCATGTTCAGTAAGGAACTTTTGATCTGGGTTGTTAGTAGAATCATGCGATACGTTTTTTTGCTATGATATGTTCCTGTAGCATGTTGTTTGCTTGCTCTAAACATTGCTTCCTGATGTTGTTTTTGACATGTTAGTATTTTTCACTAAGTCTGTGTTGCTGATATCTTTTGCACTTTTGCCATGCTTGTTTGAACATGTTTTAGTGTGATTTAGCCGTAGCTCAGTGTTCATCTTTTGTCAAGCATCTCTTGTACATCACTGTCATATGCTTTGTTGTTATGTTGGACTACAGTAGCTTAGTTTCTTGTTGCATTCTAAGTGGCATCGTGTTGTTAATCGCAGTTTTGCGTCATTCTTGTGATGCGTGCCTCTTGCAAACCGTGCATCCATTTCTGGTGATCTTTATATCGATTTCAACCGAAATCATCTCATCTTTTCAGCGGCATACTTGGTTTGCCAAGTTGATGCCTTGATCATTCTTTCCCTTCTGGAGCACGCATATGCATTGCATATCATGTCTTGCATATCATGCCATGTATTGCATCATGTTGCTTGTGCACTGCACCGTGATTGATTGTTGTTCCATTTGCTTGTGTTCTTGCCTTGGGTAGAGCTAGGAGACGAGTACGTGATTGAGGAACCTATTGAGTATGCTTACGAGGATCAAGCTTTCGACAACTCTGAGAACTTTGCAGGAAAGATGACCATACCCTCGAAATCACTTCTATCTTTGCTTGCTAGTTGTTCGTTCTATCGCTATGTCGCGCTACCTACCAGTTGTTATATAATGCCTCCCATATTGCCATGTCAAGCCCCTAACCCACCTTTCCTAGCAAACCGTTGTTTGGCTAAGTTACCGCTTTGCTCAGCCCCTCTTATCGCATTGTTAGTTGCAGGTGAAGCTGAAGTTTGTTCCATGTTGGAACGTGGATATGTTGGCATATCACAATATCACTTATTTTAATTAATGCATATATATACTCGGTAAAGGGTGGAAGGCCCGGCCTTATGCCTGGTGTTTTGTTCCACTCTTGCCGCCCTAGTTTCCGTCATACCGGTGTTATGTTCCTTGATTTTGCGTTCCTTACGCGGTTGAGTGTTATGGGAACCCCTTGACAGTTTGCTTTGAATAAAACTCCTTCAGCAAGGCCCAACCTTGGTTTTAACATTTACCACCTAAGCCTTTTTCCCTTGGGTTCTGCAGACTCAAGGTTCATCTTTATTTTAAATCCCCGGGCCAGTGCTCCTCTGAGTGTTGGTCCAAACTGGGTGATGTCCGGCGCTCCCTGGGCAACCAGGGTCTATGCCAACCCGACATCTTGCCCATTCGGTGTGCCCTGAGAACGAGATACGTGCGACTCCTATCGGGATTTGTCGGCATATCGGGCGGCTTTGCTGGTCTTGTTTTACCATTGTCGAAATGTCTTGTAACTGGGATTCCGAGACTGACAGGGTCTTCCCGGGAGAAGGAATATCCTTCATTGACCGTGAGAGCTTGTGATGGGCTAAGTTGGGACACCCCTGCAGGGTATAAACTTTCAAGAGCCGTGCCCTCGGTTATGTGGCAGATGGGAATTTGTTAATATTCGGTTGTAGAGAACTTGACACTTAACTTAATTAAAATGAATCTACCGCGTGTGTAGCCGTGATGGTCTCTTTTCAGTGGAGTCTGGGAAGGGAACATGGTCTTGTGTTATGCTTGAACGTAAGTAGCTTCAGGATCACTTCTTGATCACTTATAGCTTCTTGACCGTGCATTGCTTCTCTTCTCGCTCTTATTTGCGTATGTTAGCCACCATATACGCTTAGTGCTTGCTGCAGCTCCACCTCACTACCCTTTCCTACCCATAAGCTTAAATAGTCTTGATCTCGCGGGTGTGAGATTGCTGAGTCCTCGTGACTCACGGATACTTCCAAACAATTGCAGGTGCCGAGGATACCAGTGCAGGTGATGCTACCGAACTCAAGTGGGAGTTTGACGAGGATTCGGGCAGTTACTATGTTTCTTTTCCGGATGATCAGTAGTGGAGCCCAGTTGGGACGATCCGAGATCTAGCATTTGGGGTTGTCTTCCTTTATTTTGGTTCCGTAGTCGGGCCTCTGACTATATTTTGGATGATTTTATGTATTGTGTGAAGTGGCGATTGTAAGCCAACTCTTTATCCCTTTCTTATTCAGTACATGGGATGTGTGAAGATTACCCCTCTTGCGACAAGCCTACCATGCGGCTATGCCTCTAAGTCGTACCCCGGCACATGGGAGACATAGCCGCATTGTGAGTTAATTAAACATGATTAATTTCATAGTGGCGTGGGGCCCTCAGGCAGTGGCACAGAGGCCAGCCGGGGCAGGTTAATGTGCGTGGGCGCCCGCGACCAAGGCCAGCAGGGGCGCCGGCCACGGAAACGGCTGATGTCTACTACACAACCTTCTTCTTGTAGATGATGTTGGGCCTCCAAGTGCAGAGGTTTGTAGGACAGTAGCAAATTTCCCTCAAGTGGACACCTAAGGTTTATCAATCCGTAGGAGGCGTAGGATGAAGATGGTCTCTCTCAAGCAACCCTGCAACCAAATAACAAAGAGTCTCTTGTATGTCCAACACACCCAATACAATGGTAAATTGTATAGGTGCACTAGTTCGGTGAAGAGATGGTGATACAAGTGGTATATGTATGGTAGATAAAGGTATTTGTAATCTGAAATTATAAAAACAGCAAGGTAAATAATGATAAAAGCGAGCGTAAACGGTATTGCAATGCTAGGAAACAAGGCCTAGGGTTCATACTTTCACTAGTGCAAGTCCTCTCAACAATACTAACATAATTGGATCACATAACTATCCCTCAACATGCAACAAAGAGTCAATCCAAAGTCACTAATAGCGGAGAACGAATGAAGAGATTATGGTAGGGTACGAAACCACCTCAAAGTTATTCTTTCCAATCAATCCGTTGGGCTATTCCTATAAGTGTCACAAACATCCCTAGAGTTCGTACTAGAATAACACCTTAAGACACAAATCAACCAAAACCCTAATGTCACCTAGATACTCCAATGTCACCTCAAGTATCCGTGGGTAGGATTATACGATATGGATCACACAATCTCAGATTCATCTATTCAACCAACACATAGAACCTCAAAGAGTGCCCCAAAGTTTCTACCGGAGAATCACGACGAAAACGTGTGCCAACCCCTATGCATAGGTTCATGGGCGGAACCTGCAAGTTAATCACCAAAACATACATCAAGTGAATCACGTGGCATCCCATTGTCACCACAGATACGCATGGCAAGACATACATCAAGTGTTCTCAAATCTTTAAAGACTCAATCCGATAAGATTACTTCAAAGGGGAAACTCAATCCATTACAAGAGAGTAGAGGGGGAAGAAAACATCATAGGATCCAAATATAATAGCAAAGCTCGCGATACATCTAGATCGTATCACCTCAAGAACACGAGAGAGAGAGAGAGATCAAACACATAGCTACTAGTACATACCCTCAGCCCCGAGGGAGAACTACTCCCTCCTCGTCATGGAGAGCACCGGGATGATGAAGATGGCCACCGGAGAGGGATTGCCCCCTCCGGCAGGGTGCCGGAACGGGTCTAGATTGGCTTTCGGTGGCTACAGAGGCTTCTGGCGGCGGAACTCCCGATCTATTGTGCCCCCTGATCGTTTTAGGGTATATGGAGATATATAGGAGGAAGAAGTACGTCAGGGGGGCCACGAGGGCTCACGAGGGTGGAGGGCGCGCCCAGGGGGGTGGGCGCGCCCCCTGCCTCGTGACCTCCTCGCAGATCCCCCGACGTGCACTCCAAGTCTTCTGGGCTTCATTCCTTCCAAAAAAGAGTTCCGTGAAGTTTCAGGTCAATTGGACTCTGTTTGATTTTCCTTTTCTTCAAAACCCTAAAACAGGGTAAAAACAGAAACTGGCACTGGGCTCTGGGTTAATAGGTTAGTCCCAAAAATGATATAAAACTGTATAATAAAGCCCATAAACATTCAAAACAGTAGATAATATAGCATGGAGCAATAAAAAATCATAGATACGTTGGAGACGTATCAACGGCCGGAGGGTCCGCGGCCATGGCGAGGACACTAGCGGCGTAGGGACCAGAGGCGGGGCGGTAGGAGCAGCGCCTGGAGCTGCGGGCATCAGCGGGCAAACAAATTACTATTTTTATAATTACCTAAATTAGTATTATTAACTAAGCTACTACCTCAATTAGTTTAGTAGACAAACAAATTAGCATAGTATTTTTATAATTTAAAAGCAATTAAATTACTATTTAGCCACTATTTTTAATTATTAAAGGGCATTAAAGCACCTTATAAAAAATTGGTTCATCGCCATAATTAGTTATGGAATATTTGCAACACTTTGAACATTTTATTTTTGACATTTGAAAAATTTATTTGTTTGACTTTATTTTTAATTTTGAATTTTGAATTTCATTTGAATAAACGAGGCCCTAGCAATAGTAAAAGTGATGACATGGCATCATTAACAAGGGTTTACTGTAGCTTAATTATCTGGGCGTCACACACCTAGTCTTTCTAATAAAAATAAAAGCAAAACTGATAGGACTTTGCATGCTTCTGGTGAACCTGTTATAGACACACCTAAGAATCCCAATGATATTTCTATTTCTGATGTTGAGATACAATCTGGTAATGAACATGAACCTAGTGATAATATTAATGATGATGTTCATGATGATGCTCAACCTAGTAGTAATGATAATGATGTGGAGTTTGAACCTGCTGTTGATCTTGATAACCCACAATCTAAGAATCAACGTTATGATAAGAGAGACTTCATTGCTAGGAAGCATGGTAAAGAAAGAGAACCATGGGATCAGAAACCCATGCCCTTTCCTCCTAAACCATCCAAGAAAAAGGATGATGAGGATCTTGAGCGCTTTGTTGAAATGCTTAGACCTGTCTTTTTGCGTATGTGTTCGACTGATATTCTTAAAATGTCTCCTTATACCAAGTATATGAAAGATATTGTTACTAATAAAAGAAAGATACCGGAAGCTGAAATTTCCACCATGCTTGCTAATTATACTTTTAAGGGTGGAATACCAAACAAACATGGAGATCCAGGAATACCAACTATACCATGCTCCATTAAAAGAAACTATGTTAAAACTACTTTATGTGATTTAGGAGCCGGTGTTAGTGTTTTGCCTTTCTGTTTGTATCGTAGACTTGAATTGAATAAGTTGGCACCTGCTGAAATCTCTTTGCAAATGGCCGATAAATCAACTACTATACCCATCGGTATTTGTGAGGATGTGCCTGTTGTGGTTGCAAACGTTACTATTTTAGAGAACTTTGTTATTCTTGATATTCCCGAGGACGACAGTATGTCAATCATCCTTTGTAGACCCTTTTTGAATACTACAGGGGCTATTATTGATTGCAACAAGGGCAATGTCACTTTTCATGTTAATGGTAATGAGCATACGGTACACTTTCCGAAGAAACAACCTCAAGTGAATAGCATCAATTCTATTGGAAAAATTTCAACTATTGCTATTGGAGGTCTTCAATTCCCTCTTCCTACTGTTAAAAAGAAATATGATATTCTTATCGTTGGAGACATGCATATCCCCGTTGAGGTAACCTAGTGTTATTCGAAAATTTCTGGTTTCATGTCATTCGGAAGAAGTTTGTTAATAAGACTTGATCAACCTTGTTAATGGATTCCTTTTGATGGGCATGAGATGGATGAATTTAGAAAGCACAACTTCCTGTACCCACTTTTCACTTTCTGTTATTTAGAATAAATAAAGCAAAAATAGTATTATCCGTATGTTTTCTGAATTATCCGTGCAATAAAAAATGTCCAGAAAATAAAAATTCTCTAAATGCCCTGAAAATTTAGCATGTTTTTTATAGAGTATTTGAGAATTTCTGGCACTGAGAATGCACCAGGGAGCAGCACCAGTGGGCCACAAGGGTGGAGGCGCGCCCCCTACCTTGTGGGTCCCATGTGGGTCCCCGTCACTTATTCCGTTACCCATCCACTTCATCTTCCTCTTGAAAAATCATCTCATTGCTCAAACCCGTGTTCTAGCTCATCTTGCTGCCATTTTCGATCTCCTTGTGCAAAGCTCCATTTGCAAAACTATTTTGGGGGATTGTTCTTCGGTATGTGACTCCTCCAATGGTCCAACTAGTTTTTGTTCTAGTGCTTTATATATTGCAAATTTTTGCTGCTGTGGTGAGCATGTTTGTTGGGGATATAGCTACAAGGTATGACCCGCCCAGGAGGGGCCGGGTCAACCCCAATGGCGGGTTACAAGAGAAGCCCAGTAATATTCAAGGCGATAGTTTGTTAAGACTTATAGAAGGCCTAAGCCCAGAGGTGGCTTAAGACCCAATATTGTAAATCGCCGTATGTAAAGAAAGACTTGTAAAGAAAGGCATATAAAAGAAGTCACCGAGCTGGACGCGTTTTATGAGCCGGCCAGGACTCTGTAGGTCGCCAGGCGTCAACCCATGTATATAAGGGGACGACCTGGCGGCGGCTTTGGACAAGAAACAACAACTCAAAGCCAGGACAAGCATATTCGCTCCCTGGTCTTCGAAACCCCAGCAATTCCAACACAACTAGACGTAGGCTTTTACCTTCATTGTAAGGGGTCGAACTAGTATAAACCTCTCGTGTCCTTTGTCCCGATTAACCCCTTTAAGCTTCCTAGTTGCAATGGCCCTACGACTAAGTCCTTTTGCTAGGACATCTGCCGTGACAATTCCATGACAGTTGGCGCCCACCGTGGGGCCAGCGCACAGTGGATTTGAGTTCTTGAAGGGAAACTTTGAAGGGCTCAAGGGATACGCTGTGGGCCGGATGACCAAAAGTCGTCGCAGCAAGCTCTACATCGACTATGAAGGCTGGGGCCCCGAGGCCGGCTCAATTGAGTACGGGTACCGGGCCCCCTTAGGCAGAATCCATGTCTTCATCGGCCGGATCGGCGAGTTAGGCCCTGAGCCGGACGTCTGCACCAACCTCATCGAGATGGCTCAACACGCGAGATCCGCCCGGGCCCAACCCGCCGTAAAGCACATCTTCGTAGGTTGCATCCATGGAGGTGAGTTCTCCGAAGGATCAGTGGATGGCGATGAGACGGCCATCTGCTCCGACGGTGAGTCGTCCTCAGGTGAGACAGATTCTTTGTATTAGCTACAAGATGGCGTGCTTGGGGGCTATTCCAATGGCAGCAGTATTCCGGACGTCTCTGAGACGCCAAATTGAGATAGAGTCTTTATGGCTGGCACTCAACCTGGGCAGGACTCTACGGCTGTGGCAGCAATAACCACTGGGTCGGCAGCAGCCGGGTCAGGAGACCCCGCGTGCCCCCTGACTCAGATGCTAATGGACCTCATGGATAAGTTGACGGCTCTGTTGACTGCTGTAGTGGAGCTGGTGGATAAGGTTCAGCATGACGCGGAGGTGGCACGGCTACGCAAAGAGATGGCACAGGCCAAGGAAAATTTAGCAGCAGAGGAGGTCAGGATGGCCGCGCAGCGGGCGGCTTTGGATGCTCGTGCTCAGCAGCTTCAAGCGGAGACTTTCCAGCTCTCGGTGGATCTGAACGCATCAAACGAGGTCATGAGGAGAAGGCACCAGAAAACTCAGTCACGTCTGCCTCTGACGTGCGATCCTAGGAACCTTTTCCACACACCCGGGGCTGGTGCAAGTAACCCGCCGGAGGCAAACCGAATCACGACACCCGGGGCAGGGGCGCCGTTTCAACCGCGGGACATGGAACCACCTCGTATGAATACCGCTTCACCTCATTATACACCAATACCACCGGGTCATTTTTCTAACCCTTTGGAGAATCTCATTGTCGCGTCGGCTCGTTTGGCGGCTCTCCCAATGGAAGGTGACTCTCCGACAACAATTGAAACACGAAGGGTGAGAGAACTTCTTCAGACGGCTCTGGCATAGCAGGATGTGTACTCTTACAGCCGAGACAGAATCCATTCAACCCCTCGCCCAAGCCAGAGCCCGAGTTATAGCAGGCATATGGACTCAGCCGCTATGTCGAGCAACGCCGTAACCGACCGCATAGGCATGAGCCGGCGCAGGGTGGATCCCTTAACTTGGCGGATCAAGAAAGAATCTGTCAAGAGGCTGAGCGGGCGGCTCAGCTGGCAGCTGAGCAGGCGGCTCATCAGGCTTTTACGGCTTATCCGGCAACCTCTGTTGAGGCGGGAGTAGCCACAAGAACAGGAGGTGTCCCTTGCCTGGTGCCGGCTATACGTAATGAGCGCTTGCCAAAAGACTATAAGGGGCCTCGTAAGGCGCCTAATTACACAGCCGACTTGCAGCCCGGGGCATGGATTGAAAGTTATGAGATGGTGATGGAGCTGTTGGAGGTCAGCGATGCAGCAATGGCTAAGTATTTCACTATGATGTTGGATGGAATGGCTCGCACTTGGTTGAAAGGATTGCCACCCAATTCCATCGGCTCATAGGCGGAGTTAAAAGCCCGGTTCATTCAGAACTTCAAGGACACCTGTAAACAACCTATGTCAATCATGGACCTGACTAATTGTAAGCAAGATGAAGGTGAGTCCACGCCCCATTGGTGCGCCGGGTCAAGGAGATAATACATTCATCTGATAAGATGGATGCCGGCTCTGCGGTCTTAATGTTGGAGAAAAATGCCGTTTTGAACCTCTGAAACAAAAACTGGGGCGGCTCAAGCGTGACTGTAATGACATGAGCCAGTTGATGGCGGCCCTGGTCAAATATGCTGATTCTGACAGTACCAAGGATCCCGTGTCTGATGAAGAAAAAACAGGGAAGGGAAAGAAGAACGACAATGGCAAGGGTCACCAGCATAGCCCAGCAAATCAAGGAGGTAATAAACGTAAGGTTGACGAGTTTGTGGCTAACAAAATACACAGGGTAAAAACCAATGGCGCATGGGTAGGCCGCCTCCTTGGTTAGGCGGGTCAGGTCGCACCCTCGAGCAACTACTGAATGAACCTTGTCTGAGACACGACACCCGGGAGAAGCCAGCTATTCATATGTGGAAGGACTATACGATCATGAAGGCATTTAAAAATTCCAACATGTTTGATGGTAGCCACGGGCCTGGCAGTGGTTCAGGTGGAGGCAGCTTTCATGGCCCGGGTGCCGGTTCAGGCGGAGGCAGTTTTCATAGTCAGGGCCATCCGGGTAACCAGGGTGGTTATAATCAGCAACCCGACCAAAGTAATCAGCAGCAACAGTCCGAGTATCAGAGTAACCCGAAACAGTTGAATAGTGGGCAGTACCACGTATTTACCACTAGTTTATGCAAGAGGGACCAGAAGCTTCATAAGAGGGCTATCAATGCTGTTGAGCCAGCGATTCCATGTTATTTGAGGTGGTCAGAACAACCTATTGTATGGAGTAGGGAAGATCACCCTCCCCAGATTGATAATCCGGGTCACTTGGCCTTGGTGGTGGCACCTCAGGTGGGTGGATATAAGTTCACTAAAGTGCTCATGGATGGAGGCAGTAGCATCAACATCCTCTATTATGAGACATTTCGTTGGACGGGGTTGACTGATAAGAGTCTTAAACAATCCAACACTGTTTTTCACGGTGTTGTGCTTGGTAAGTCGGCATACCCAGTTGGTAAGATTGAACTGGAAGTAGCCTTTGGGGATGAATATGATTCTAGGGCTGAGAAGTTAACTTTTGAGGTGGTTAAAATCAAAAGCCTTTATCATGCTCTGTTTGGACGGCCGACTTATGCCAAGTTCATGGCTCGGCCGTGTTATGTGTATCTACAACTCAAGATGCCGGGTTATAAAGGCACCATTACAGTACATGGAAGACGGAAAATAGCCCTGGAATGTGAAGAAGGTGATGTTGCTTATGCTGAGTCTATTTGTGTGACAGAGGAGTTGAAGTTTTATAAAGATAATGTTGACCCGACAGACATGACGTCTTTGAAGCAGCCAACTACGGAGCATGAACCGGTGTTGAAATTCAAGTCAACTGATGACACCAAGATGGTTGATTTTGTGCCTGGTGACTCATCCAAACAGTTCATTGTCAGTGCCAACTTGGATCCAAAATAGGAAAGCGCGCTCATCGAGTTCATCCATGAGAACCGGGATATCTTTGCATGGAAACCTTTTGACATGCCGGGTGTCCTGAGAGAACTCGATGAGCACACTCTTAATATTGATCCGAAGTTTAAGCCGGTCAGGTAGTTTCTTCGACGGTTTAACGAGGAAAGGCGCAAGGCCATTGGAGAAGAGGTGGCCCAGCTCTTGGCGGCCGGGTTCATTGTTGAAGTTTTTCACCTAGAGTGGTTGGCTAACCCGGTGCTTGTACTCAATAAGAACGGCACCTGGCGTATGTGTGTGGATTACACCGATTTGAATAAGGCTTGTCCGGCTGACCCTTTTGGTCTCCCTCGTATTGATCAGATCATTGATGCTACGGCGGGTTACGAGCGTTTGAGTTTTTTGGATGCATACTCAGGCTATCATCAGATCAAGATGGCAGTTAAGGACCAGGAGAAAATAGCTTTCATCACTCTATTCGGAGCCTTCTGCTATGTGTCTATGCCTTTTGGGCTTAAGAGTGCCCAGGCAACTTACCAACGGTGTGTACAGAATTGCCTTCATAGTCAGATTGGGTGTAATGCTCATGCTTATGTGGATGATATAGTGGTGAAGTCCAGAGAAGAGGAAACCTTGGTAACAGATCTGAAGGAGACCTTTGATAACCTCCAGGTCTACAAGATGATGCTTAACCCGGCCAAGTGTGTTTTTGGAGTCCCAGCTGGCAAACTCTTGGGTTTCTTGGTGTCTCACAGAGGTTTTGAAGCTAACCCGGAGAAAATTAAGGCAATCACATCTCTGGCCAAACCGGTATGCATCAATAACGTTTAGCGGCTGGCGGGTCGTGTCGCTGCCTTAAGCCGGTTCATAAGCCAATTAGGGGAGAAGGCGATGCCTTTGTATCAGATGATGAAAAAGGCGGATGTATTTGTCCGGAGTGATGCTGCTAACTCTACTTTTGAGGATCTGAAGAAACAGCTTCCTGAACCGCCAGTTCTTGCTGCTCTGGTTGAGAAAGAGCCGTTGTTGTTATATGTAGTTGCTAAGCCATGTGCGGTCAGCGTGGCCGTTGTTGTGGAGCGCAAGGAGGCTGGCAAGGAACATCCGGTCCAATAGCCGGTTTACACAGTGAGGTGCTCATTGAATCCAAACAAAGATATCCACACTAGCAGAAGCTCGTTTATGGGGTGTTCATGGCAAGCCAGAAGCTTAAACATTACTTTCAGGGTCACCTAATCACTGTGGTTAGCTCTGCTCCTCTAGGAGACATCATTGAAAATAGAGAAGCCACAGGACGAGTCACCAAGTGGGCTATTGAACTTGGGTCTCATGGTTTGAAGTATATGCCACGTACTGCGATCAAATCTCAAGCGCTGGTTGACTTCATTAATGACTGGACAGAGTTGCAGATGCCAGAGGAGAAACCAGACAACACATATTGGACGATTCACTTTGATGGGTCCAGATAGTTGGAAGGCTCGGGGGCTGGAGTTGTTTTAACTTCTCCTCGAGGGGACAAGTTTTGTTATGTGTTGCGATTGATGTTTTTTTGTACTGACAACACAACAGAGTACGAAGCCTTGCTCCATGGTCTTCGAATGGCTAAAGAGATGAGTCTGAGCCGGGTCCGGTGCCTTGGCAATTCAGATTTGGTGGCTCAACAGGTATCAGGCAAGTGAGATTCCAAGGATCCTCTCATGGCGGCTTGTCACCGCGAGGTCGACGTTGTTGCAGGGTACTTCAAAGGTTACCAAGTGGAACACATTGAACACAGAAAGAATGAAGTGGCTGATGCCTTAATCCATTTGGGATCTCAGCACAAGCCGGTGCCACCTAATACCTTTTTAGATGTTTTCCATAACCCGTCTGTTAAGTTACCTACAGAGGAAGATTTGGCCGTTCCTGATCCGGAGGCACAGTTGGTGGCGGCTCTTCACGTCATTCTAGATTGGACAGTACCGTTCTTGGCTTATATGACACGGGGAGAGTTGCCAGAGGACGAGACCCTGGCCCGACAGATAACCCGGCGGTCCAAGTCCATGACAATTTCTGACGGAGAGCTGTATCATCGCAGCATCACTGGAGCATTTCAATGGTGTGTTTCTCCCGAAGAAGGCCAAGAAATACTTCGTGAGATCCATGAAGGGGATTGTGGTCATCACGCCAGGTCAAAATCTCTTGTGGCCAAGGCTTTTCATCATGGTTTTTATTGGCTAACGGCTCACGCTGATGCGGAGGATCTGGTCAGTAGGTGTGATGGATGTCAAAAATTTGCATGACGAGCGCATGTGCCAGCTCAAGATTTGCAGATGATTCCAATCACTTGGCCATTTGTAGTTTGGGGGCTTGACATGGTCGGACCTTTCAAAAGGTCCAAGGATAAAAGGAAACATCTTTTAGTGGCAGTTGACAAACTCACGAAATGGGTTGAGGTAGAGCCAGTGAGTAAATGTGATGCAGCCACGGCGGTTCAGTTCATGAAAAAGGTGATTTTCTGCTTTGGTTTTCCACACAGTACTATCACTGACAATGGCACCAATTTGTCCCAAGGTGCTATGGAGGAGTTTTGTCAACGAGAGCACATCTGGCTTGATGTTTCTTCCGTAGCTCACCCTCAATCTAATGGTCAGGCTGAGAGAGAAAATCAAGAAATTTTAAAAGGTCTCAAGCCCCGGCTCATGGTTCCCTTACAACGGACGCCGGGTTGTTGGGTAGAGGAATTACCCTCGGTGCCGTGGAGTATGAACACTACTCCTAACAGGTCTACAGGTTATACACCTTTCTTCATGGTTTATGGAGCGGAAGCGGTGCTGCCTAGTGACATCCGTCATGACTCGCCTCGCGTGGCGGCTTACGTTGAAGCTGATAATGAACAAGCCTGACAGGATGCACTCGACTTGTTAGATGAGGAAAGAGTTTTGGCGGCGGCTCGATCAGCAATTTATCAACAGGACCTGCACCGTTATCACAGCCGCCGGGTTAAGTCCAGGACCTTTCAGGAAGGTGACCTGGTGCTCCGGCTCATCCAGGATCTGTCTGATGCACACAAATTGTCCCCGCTGAGGGAGTCCTGGATTAGGGGGTCTCCGGACAGCCGGACTATCTCCATTGGCCGGACTATTGGACTATGAAGATACAAGATTGAAGACTTCGTCTCGTGTCCGGATGGGACTCTACTTGGCGTGGAAGGCAAGCTAGGCAATACGAATATGGATATCTCCTCCTTTGTAACCGACCTTGTGTAACCCTAACCCTCTCCGGTGTCTATATAAACCGAAGGGTTTTAGTCCGTAGGATAACAGCCATAACATACAATCATACCATAGGCTAGCTTCTAGGGTTTAGCCTCTCTGATCTCGTGGTAGATCTACTCTTGTACTACCCATATCATCAATATCAATCAAGCAGGACGTAGGGTTTTATCTCCATCAAGAGGGCCCGAACCTGGGTAAAACATCGTGTCCCCTGCCTCCTATTACCATCCGGCCTAGACGCACAGTTTGGGACCCCCTACCCGAGATCCGCTGGTTTTGACACCGACATTGGTGCTTTCATTGAGAGTTCCGCTGTGCCGTCGCCACCAGGAAGAATGTCTCATCCCGTCTTTAAAGACGGCACTATTGCTGAGGGAGCTTTGGCTATCGGCCAAACTCTCTGGCTAGGTGGTTTTCTTATGACCGCCTGTTCGGCCGCTGCGCCGATGATGACTTCTCGGGTCATGGAAAGCAATCTTCACGTCAACTCGGAACTCGCCGAGCAGTTAGATCCAATGGAGCTCTCTTCCCTGAACGAGCTCTTGCATCGCATCGCCGCCCTGGGAGTCGCTACAGACTACGATCAGATTGGGCCTAAACCTGATCTGAGAGAGATCAACTCTCCCCAGGTCACCTTTCACATTGCAGTGGTGGAGGAACAATGCGGCAACCCTTCATCTATCTTAAGTACTAGCTATGTCCGGATTCCGGATCCCTCCAAGCCGGATACCCGCGGAGGGGAGGACATCACTCAAGGCCTGAACCTAGAATCAGGCAGCGGGCTAGATTTATCGGAAAACATCCAAGAATCCAAACTTCCGAGTTCGGAAACTCCTTGGCCCCTGAGTCTCAAATTGGGTGAGGATTCGGATTTAATTCCACCTACCCACCCAAACATACGCGATCTATCCCAAATTAGGCAAGAGCCCGAAGAAACAGTACACCATTACTGGGCCAGATTTCTCCTGGTCATGAACAGGATAAAGGACTGCCACGAGGAAGACGCAATTTCATTCTTCTTTAATAATTGCACGGACAAGGGAACCCTCAACGCCATAAGTCATCGCGAAATTACACACTTTGCCGACTTGGTGTCCATAGTACGAAAGTACTGTGCGATGGAAAGCGCCTGGAAAACCGAAATAAAATTTTGGGATAATCCGGCCCTGAATACAAACCTAGTCCGAAATAAAAGGGTGCATTATCACAATACACCTGGGTTAACTACCAAAAAGCAACATCCCTCTACGGGGCAAGGAACCGTACTGGAGGGATGGCTCAACGGACCCTACAAAATTCATAGTACAGCGGATGCAATACCAACGCACAGCCTTAGAGCATGTTGGATACTCCGGCAGGTGGCCAAAAGTGGTGAGGATCTACTCCTCCCAAAGAACACAGAGCACCATCCCGTGGACAACAATACGGTGTTAACGGTCTTTGAGACCTTCGCGTCAAATAATAGACGCAAGCGAACACTCCGCAGCATGGCCGAAATCTGCCACATAGCAGAAATAAATCCTTGGAGTGACACGGCTATTACCTTCAATGCTACTGACGAACCTAAATTCCGAACAGCCCGAGCACCAGCCGCACTGGTCCTCAGTCCAATCGTGGACGGCTTTCGACTCACCAAGGTACTCATGGACGGTGGCAGCGGATTAAACCTCATCTACGAGGAAACTCTTCAAAAGATGGAAATAGACTGGAGCTGCATTGAGAAAAGTAGCACAACCTTTAGAGGAATCATCCCCAGTCGGGAAGCACGCTGTGCTGGAAAAATCACACTAGACGTGGTATTCGGCACGCGGATAATTACAGGTCCGAAGAAATTACATTCCATGTGGCCCCGTTCAGCAGCGGATACCATGCTCTATTAGGGCGGGAGGCGTTTACTATCTTCCAAGCCATACCCCATTACGGGTACATGAAGCTCAAAATGCCCGGGCCCAACAGAATCATCACTCTTGCTAGTGATCCGGACATAGCACTCTGCGCCGAAAATAAGACAGCTGCACTGGCCCTTGAGGCACTATCGGAAGCCCTAGCGGCCGAGGAACTAACTGCACTGCGCTCCACGGTGAACAGGGATGACGTGATACTCGATAAAAGATCCAAGTCCAGCTCCTTTAAACCGGCGGAAGAAATAGTCAAATTCCAAGTCCATCCAACGGACCCTACAAAAACAGCTTCCATCGGGGTACAATTAAACCCTGATGTCGACGCCGCACTGCGAGAGTTCCTACGCGAGAACTAGGACATTTTTGCCTGGCACCCTACAGACATGCCAGGAATCCCATGCAGGCTGGCTGAGCACAGCCTAAATATCCTAAAAGGATTCAAGCTAGTCAAGGAGGCCCTTCGACGTTTCTCTGAACCTAAGAGACAAGCCATGGGAGAGGAACTAGCCAAGCTATTGGAGGCCGGATTCATCAGAGACATAAAAAATTCGGACTAGCTAGCAAACCTGGTGATGGTACCAAAGAAGGACAAATCCTGGTGCTTGTGCATCGATTTTAAGGACCTTAACAAGGCCTACCCAAAGGATCCCTTCCCCCTCCCCCGCATCGATCAAATCATCGATGCTACCGCAGGACATGATTCATTGTGTTTCCTCGACGCATACTCCGGCTACCATCAAATTAAAATGGCAGAGCCAGACCAAGCCGCAACGGCATTCATCACACCATACGGCCCATTCTGCTTCAACACAATGCCCTTCGGGCTCAAAAACGCCGGCGCAACATATCAGCGCATGATTCAGACATGTCTGGCAAACCAGATCGGCAAAACAGTGGAGGCATACATAGATGATGTGGTTGTTAAAACCAAGCATGTCGAAACTCTAGTAGACGACTTGAGGCTCACATTCGACAACCTCCGAACATATGACATCAAGCTCAATCCGGAAAAATGCATTTTCGGCGTACCAGCCGGAAAGCTCCTGGGATTCATTATCTCCAGTAGAGGTATTGAAGCTAATCCGGCCAAAATCCGAGCGTTATCACAATTGGCTACCCCAACAGACCTCAAACAAATACAAAAATTGATTGGATGCGTGGCGGCTCTAAGCCGCTTTGTCTCCCGCTTGGGCGAAAAGGCATTACCCCTTTATCGCCTCCTCCGGTGCACCGAACACTTCGAGTGGACGGATGCCGCCACGGCCGGACTTAATGAAATAAAAGCCATATTGGCAACAAACCCAGTCCTGGCCGCGCCAAACATTGGCGAACCAATGCTATTATACATTGCGGCAACTCATCAAGTCGTAAGCGCAGTGCTCGTCGTCGAGCAAGAAGTGGACGGACACAAATTCCCCCTTCAAAAGTCAGTTTACTATGTGTCCACTTTCCTTACTCCATGCAAATCACGGTACCCGCATTATCAAAAGATAGCGTACGCATTATTTATGGCATCCCGGAAGCTGCGGCACTACTTTCAAGAGTGTTCGATAATGGTAGCCTCGGAAGTACCACTTAACGATATTATAAACAACCGCGATGCGACGGGCCGGATTGCCAAATGGGCCATTGAGCTACTCCCGTTCGACATAACTTACAAGCCACGACGAGCTATTAAGTTGCAAGTTTTGGCTGACTTCGTCGCTGAATGGACGGAAGCCGAACTCCCTAAAGAGTATGACACATATTCAAACTGGATCATGCACTTCGACGGCTCCAAAATGTTGGCTGGTCTGGGGGCTGGCGTTGTTTTGATGTCCCCAACAGGAGACACCGTTCAATATGTACTACAAATAATGTATACGGACACCAACAACGTAGCCGAATATGAGGCCCTTCTACATGGTCTCCGGATGGCAGTATCCATGGGCATTCAACGCCTAGAGGTGCACGGGGATTCGAACCTCGCGATATCCCAAATAAATGGAGACTTTGATGCCAAGGATCCGAAAATGGCAGCTTATCGCAATGTCGTCCTAAAAATGTCAGCTCGGTTCGAGGGGCTTGAATTTCACCATGTGGCTCGGGAAAACAATCAGGCGGTGGATATCCTCGCCCGCATCGGCGCAAAACGTGACGCGGTCCCTCCCAACATATTTCTAGAAAGGCTTTTCAAGCCATCCGTAGCATGGGAAGGGGACACCGGTAACAACAGTCCGGACCCAGCCAAAATACCCGATACCGAACTCTCTGACACAATCGGAGGCTCCATCACTGAAATAACACAATCAGCCCATGAAATAATGGCCATTATTGCCCTGTGGACAGAACCATTCCTGGCCTACCTAACTAGACAGGAACTTCCGGAGGACCAAAATGAGGCATGCTGCATAGTGCGGTGATCCAAGGCCTACAGGGTCCATGAGGGAGAATTGTACAAAAAAGCGCTACCGGAGTCCTTCAAAGGTGCATCTCCAAAGAGGAAGGGCGGAACGTTTTGGCAGAAATTCACGTCGGACTCGGCGGTCATCACGCCGCAGCTCGGGCTCTTGTAAGCAAGGCCTTCCGTACAGGATTCTATTGGCCAACGGCCCGAGCAGATGCACAGGACTTGGTCCAACGTTGCGCCGGTTGCCAGCTCTTTGCAAATCAAAGCCACATGCCACCCACCGCCCTCCAAACAATCCCCATTACATGGCCCTTCGCGGTCTGGGGGCTTGACATGGTTGGACCCCTTAAAGGGGGAACCCACAAGAAAAAAAATACTTATTGGTCATGGTGGATAAATTCACCAAATGGATAGAGGCTAAACCGTTTAAAACAGCCGAATCCAGACCGGTGATAGATTTCATATCCGGGGTTGTACACCGTTACGGCGTCCCCCACAGCATCATCACCGATAACGGCACGAACTTCACGGCCGACACGGTAAAACTCTGGTGCAGCAAAATGGGCATCAAGCTCGATTATGCTTCAGTCTATCACCCACAAACCAACAGTCAAGTTGAACGAGCAAATGGTCTTATAATGAGGGGCATTAAACCCAGATTAGTGCGCTCCTTAACGGAGTCTGACACACACTGGGTAGAGGAGCTCGACTCCGTACTCTTGGGGCTGCGGACTACGCCGAATCATAGTACCGAATATACACCATTTTTATGGTGTACGGCGCAGAGGCAGTCCTGCCCTGTGACATAATTCATGACTCACCTCGAGTGCGCATGTACGAAGAAAGAGAAGCCGAGCTCGATCGGCAGGACAGTCTGGACACCTTGGAGGAAGAGCGCGACATAGCCAAAGCCCGTTCCACATTTTACCAGCAACAGGCTCGCAGATACCAAAGCAGAGAAGTACGGGCCAAAACTTATAACGTTGGCGAACTAGTTCTACGGCTGCCGGAGAAGAAAAGGAACAAGCTCGAGCCCAAATGGGAAGGTCCCTTCATTATCGACCAAGTTCTGGCCAGTGGAGTGTACCGACTGCGGGATGCATCGACTAGTCGACTCGAGCCGAACCCATGGAACGCAGCCAGGCTCCGAAGATTCTACGCCTAGCATCGGAATTTATGTTAGTCCCCTCCCTTTGTCCATTTTCTGCATATGCATCATCTGTCTTGTTTCCCTTTCTGTATTTTATTTCTCTAGGCCTTCAAGGGTCACCTTGTGCCTCACTCATACATTACAGATGCGCTAGCCGCACTGTTCATACCTGGGGGCTTCTTTCACAGAAGCTTAAATTATTTACCTGGGCCTCACACCCAATACATGTGTTATACTTCCGCATGTACCTTTTTTCACCATTATATGCATCGATATGACTTAAGTTTTGGCCAAGCTGGGTTGCCTGGCTCTTGTATTTATGCCCTATGTTCCCGTTAATTCGGCTAGGGCATAAGGGGAGCACCTCTACGATTGTTACCGCCGGGTCAGCCGGACGTGTACCTCAGACTGGGTGAAGCCGAAAGCTAGTATTCTTAAGGGAATATTCGGTCAGTGAACAAAAGATGACTTTTATTTATTATCCATATCTGCCCCCAGATGCTTTTTCTGCGCTTCTTGTCGCAGTCCGAACATGCACTTTAGGGCATGCTTACCCAGGGAAAGGAACCCTTAACGGAACTATTCTCCCTGGAAGATGCTTCTTACTACCCATGTAATATAACATAACTAGTTGGGCACTTGTCTGATAAAGCACTAATGACTCCTACGCCTGGTCTCCACGCATGCCCCGGTTCTTACATAACCGAGAGGGTATTCGGATACACTCCGGACTATCGGGTCCCGAGGTTGAAGCGAAAAGGTCCGCCACGACAAACAATCTACAATCCGGCTAGAAGGCATTATACATGTCACTTCAAAATTACATAGTCAATTTGACTGGTTGAATTCCTCTTCAATACCATCCAATAGGGTGTCTAGTCTACAGTCCTGTTGGGAATACTTTGCGGCCAATTCTACTTGGTCGTACACTAAGCTCATAGGGATCTCCTTCCCATCGGGCCCCACAGGTCCGACTTCGGCCATGTGGTTCGGGTCAGCCTTCGTGTACCGTGTCTTCACCATTGACCAGGCTTCCCTGGCGCCCTGACGGCAGGCTGATACCTTCCATAATCGGAAGTGCCGCTGTGCTCCCTTTAGCTTTTCTGCAAGCTCTCCAAGGCCTTCAGGTATGGAGACGGATGGCCACAAGGCCTGGGCGACGCCTTGCATCACCTGCCGAACTCGTTCGTGCAGCTGTGAGAGCTCGGGAAGAAGGTCACCCGTTGAACCGGGCATTTCCTCGGCAGGACGACCTGTTAGCATACCTACAGACATAACTCTGTCAGCCAGCTTCCTCGCCGAACTCTTTTTCAAAGTCCGTTCAAGCACTTACTAAATATGCCGCGTCGAAGCCGCCGATTTTCCTTAACAGAGTCCGACAGTTGGGCACGGACATCTTGTAGTTCCATGCCCAGCTTGGTGTTGGCATCTTGGAGATCATTTTTCTCCTGCCTCACCCTCATAAGCACGTTCTCACCGGCCTTCAGTGTCATCTGCAATTTTATCGTCAGATCTGCATACACGCCGCATTCTATATGATACTTATCATTTGAAGGATATGTTACCAGAGGGGGTCTCTTTGGGCTCCCCTGTTGCGGCCAGTGCGGCCTGAAGTTGGGCTTTGCACTCTTCCAGCTCCTTGGACAGTTGGGTATTCTTTTCTATAAGAACCTACATAATAAATGATCCTTAAATCAGTTATCCTAACTGTTTCAAGTCTTAGGGGCTACTGATATATATATACATATAATCACCAAATTTTCTCACCCGTATGTCTTTTACATACTGCTCCATGGCTCTGGCTAGACCATTTTGAGCGGCACAGAGGTGCGCGTCTCCCGAGTTGAAGGCATCCAATGCCTCTTGGGAGAAACAAGCGTCACGAAGAACAGTCCAACGACGCCTGTGGTTCATGGCACTTTCCACCTCGGAATGGGTGGCGGACAGTTTATCCGCATCCTTTGTCGGAGGAGCACCCGACGCACGCCTCGTATTCGTTCCCGCCTCCGAATCCGGCCTTGGAGCCTGGCTTGTGGATGCGCGATTGGTAGCCTCTCCGGGTATAGTCCGGCGAGCGCTCTTTTTCCTGAAAAGAAGGCATGGGCGTTAATATGCCTCTGAGAATAATGTCTTGCAATAAAGACGGTGCGCTGTACCACTACGCCGGTGTCTCAATCCGGACTGCGGGTCTTTTCAGCCTGCTTGGCCTCGCGGCCCCTTGTTGGCCAGTCACCGCAGGCTCGGCCTTCTGCCTCGAGGACCTCCCCTGCAAAACACGGCTGTTATATGGCGATCAAAAACACGCAATGACGGATCCCTTTTTGAAGTGCTGGGACTTCGGTCTCAGTCACCTGTGAGGCTGGAACTAGCCCAGGGTAATCGGCCGTAATGGCCACCAAAGCATTATCATTGCTCGATTGGTAAAACACCCCATCGATCCGCTCCACAAGTATGTCCAGATCCTCTTGGGAGGCCGGGTCGAGGGACCGTCTAGGGTCCTCGGGTTGTGGAGGGGGGTTGTTTATCTCCCTTACAGCCTGGCGCAGTTCCTGCATAGAAATCACTAGACTGAGTACTTAACTGCGGAAATATGAAACGGATGGGCGAGAAAAAGTCTCCGCTTACCCAGCTCGGAGGATTGTACATAGAAAATCCGCCCTGCGGATTGACATGAAGGAATTCCTCCTCTTCTCCCTTGTACAAAGTGGATAAGATCTTTATTAGATCAGCAACCGATCCCGGCCCTTTACATCTGTAGCGGGTGGCGTCATCCTCCCCATTGAAATCCCACATGGGGTGGCCTCTATACTGAAGCGGCGGCACCCCCCGCGTGATGCATATGGCCATGACCTCGATCATGGTCAATCCGGATCGAGCTAAAAAACTTATCCAGCTCATCAGGTAAAGAATGTCCCTGTCATCTTCCTCCAGGGAGCTCCGTGGACGCCAGCTCTGGCGCTTCTTCAAAGCGGCGTTGTCGAACTCAGGAAGGCCGATTTGAATAGGATCCGGGAGGGGGACGTCTTCTATATAAAACCATTCTGAAGGCCAGTCTTCGGACATCTTCTTCGGGGTCCCGGACAGTCCGGTCCCGGCAATATGCCACACTTCGGCTCCGCCCACTTGGTATATTGACCCCTTCTAAGAACGAGTCACAAGGCAGAACAGCTTCTTCCACAGAGCGAAATGAGCCTCACAACCCAAAAACAACTCGCAAAGGGCTACGAATCCCGCGATATGCAGCATGGAGGCAGGTGTAAGGTTGTGCAACTGGAGGCCGTAGAACTCCAGGATCCCCCGGAGAAATGGATGAATTGGGAATCCGAGCCCTCTTACCAAATAAGGGACAAGGCATACCCGCTCTCCCTTGGAGGGATTGGGAAGGCTCTCCGCTTGCTCTCCGCCATTATAGGTGGCAAGCCCGGCTCGAACCGGGACCAGGTACGCTGGGGGAAGAAATCCCTTGGTCTGAAGCATCACTAATTTGTTGTGCGGGACGGAACATCTCTCCCAAACTCCAGGCTTGGAGCTAGGGGAGCGAGAGGAGGAGCTACGTCGACCGGCCATGATGGAATGGATCTCTGTCGGGTGCGCTCCGATGAAGGCTCGCCAAGGGAGGATGGTGTGATTTGGATCTGAATCCTCGTCTTTTTAATAGGCGGCTTATTTACACAGCTAGGGGGGTAAATGTGAAAACACCCTGGCTCTTCTCATTATTGGGCGTGGAAGCCAAGGTGTGCAACATTCACAAGAGACCGGACACTATTTTGACAGGTACACAGAATTTGGAGAGGAACCCGCCTTGCAATGTCGAATACAATACTGCGCGCTGGACTCATCGTCATTGAAGCCTAGTTCGGGGGCTACTGAGGGAGTCCTGGATTAGGGGGTCTTCGGACAGCCGGACTATCTCCATTGGCCGGACTATTGGACTATGAAGATACAAGATTGAAGACTTTTTCTCGTGTCCGGATGGGACTCTACTTGGCGTGGAAGGCAAGCTAGGCAATACGAATATGGATATCTCCTCCTTTGTAACCGACCTTGTGTAACCCTAACCCTCTCCGGTGTCTATAAAAGCCGAAGGGTTTTAGTCCATAGGACAACAGCCATAACATACAATCATACCATAGGCTAGCTTCTAGGGTTTAGCCTCTCTGATCTCGTGGTAGATCTACTCTTGTATTACCCATATCATCAATATCAATCAAGCAGGACGTAGGGTTTTACCTCCATCAAGAGGGCCCGAACCTGGGTAAAACATCGTGTCCCCTGCCTCCTGTTACCATCCGGCCTAGACGCACAGTTCGGGACCCCCTACCCGAGATCCGCCGGTTTTGACACCGACACCCGCCTTGGGAAGGACCCTTTGTGGTCAGCAAGAATTTAAACAATGGGTCATATTACCTCATTGACGTTCGAGAGCACAAAGACTCACGTAAGTCGGAGGAGGAGACCCGTCGGTCGTGGAACATTGCTCAGCTTCGGCCATACTACACCTGAGTTACCGGCTCTTGTCATGTACATACTTTGAGGTTGTATATATTATGATAAGTAATAAATCAGGACCTCTGTCTTTTTCCTCTTCACAGGTCATATATCTTTACTATTTTCACCATTCAAAAGACCATTAGGGGGCTGATCGTATCCGAATCTAGCTAAACCCTTTTGGTCCGGCTTATGATCGTATTCGAATCTAGCTGTAAACCTCATGATCACTTGGGGGCTTCCTATTCAAACATAGGTCTTATTCGAACCAAAGAGAACATAGTTGTTGTAACCCTCTTGATCGGCTCAAAGCCAAACTCACTAGTGGGCTTCTTGATCGTATCCGAATCATAGCTTAACCCCTTTTGGGTCTGACTTGGATCGTATTCGAATCAGGGTCATTCAAAACTTCTCAAGGTCATTTGGGGGCTTCATGTTCAAACATAGGTCGTATTCAAACCAAAGAGAACATAGCTGTCGGTACCCTCTTGATCGGCGCAACGCCAAAGCCACTGGGGGCTATATGATCATATTCGAATCTTAGCTTAACCCCTTTGGTCCGGTTTACTGATCGTATTCTAATCAGAAACCCCCAACTTTCAGTTAACAAGTTAATTTATATTGTTTGAAATCTGCTATTTTGTCTTACTGGTCTTTGTTGTCTTAAAGTTAAAATGATCAACACGGTTTTTTCACTGGCTTGACTATTTGACAATCAACCGTCAAGGTATAATAGCTATCAGGCATATAGAAGCATTGACTTCTCAAAAAAAAGACTGGGTCATCAACCTCATCACTCGGGTCATATAAACCGGTGGCTCAGATGCAAAGGATACAGGTATAACTGTTATTTATGAACAGTTTTTTCTGTGTCTTTTCGTTAATCAAAGGTTGGTTCAACCTTGTTTATTTTTCATGTCTGTTTCTGTTTTTTCTACTATGATAAAACTATTGGTCATGTACCGGGTGTTCTGACCCGTTCGGTGCTAAACCGCCACGCCAGTTTTCTCCTTTTCTACAGGAACAGAGCTGAAATATTACAGATTTAACCATAAGATGTGATACATATATTGGCATCATCAGCAAGAGTCACACACGGCTTCTTATGCAGATGGCATAGGCAAAATATGCAGTTGTTTCAAGTTAAATCTATTACAAGGCTTTAAAGAGAACACAAGATGGTTATCACTCTCCCCTCGCCGGTTCACCTCCTTCTGCTGATTGGAAGCTGGGATTAGACCAGTCAAAGCCGTTCAGGGCAATGAACTCTGCTTCATCATCAATCAGGCCGGCCGGATCAACTTCCAGAGCAAAAGAATGTTGACGAACTGGCGGGATAAGATATGTCACCATATAAGAGGGAGTCACCATCTTGTTATTCTCCAAATCAAAACCCGGCTGATATTTGTCAATATTGGTCTCATCTCCAAGAATGGTAGCTTGAGGTCGAACTCCCCTCACGCAGGCAATGAAGTCATCTTGCTCAAATAGGGTCCCGTCTTCCTTTACGGCAGGGTACCCCTTAGCTACATCCACAGTGTCTAGATCTGGCACCCGGGCTTTGGAGCGGCTCAAGGCAGTCAGGGCTCCGGCTCTGGCGCAGGATCGTTTGAACCCTTGAAACCCGGCGGGTAGGATTGACAACTTCTTCAAGACGTCGCTCAGTCGATTGGGTCCTTGGTTGGCAGGGGAGATGGTGGCAAGTGCTCGTTGAGCGCCAGTATATAATTGCTCCACCAAGGTATAAACCGCCTTCAGTTTGGTCAGACTGTCTTGACTCAAATTTTTTCTTTGTGGACCTGCAAATATTTTTTCAACAAAGGGTCAGCAGGCGGCTTATATTTCGGGTCAAAAGAAGGTATGAAGTGATTAACACAGATGACATACCAAAGATGGCAGAGACCATTTGAGACACCCGGTTCCTTAAGCCGGTGAGCTCGGTGGTAACCTCCTCAAGAGCCACTTCAGCTTTTTCAGCACGTTGTATCAGCAGCGTCTTTTCCTCGGCCCATGATTTCTTCTTTGCCGTCAAGCTGGTCTTCACTTTTTCTGTCTCAGAAACACTCAATTGGAGTTTCAAGTTAGCAGCCTTGATTTCTGCCTCTTGATCCGCCAGCCGGGTCTTTGCATCAGTTAATTGGGAGCCCAATTCAGATAAGGCGTTCTACAAAACATACACATGTGTGTCAAGGCTTAAACTAAAAGTTATAAGGGCTCAAGTCTCAAGTACTATGCACTGCAATACCACTTGATACTTGGGGGCTAATGTCTGCCGAAGCAATTTTTTGTGACTCTTATATATTTCAAGTCCCAAGTGTTTTACAAAGTAACAACGCTTGGCACTTGGGGGCTAATGCATGATATTCAGAAAGTTTCTCATGATTAAGCCGGATTGCAATACTTATTGGGATTGGTAAAAGGAAGTTATAAAGTTAAGTACTGGTTCATTTATGATAAATTGAGCCGGCCCTTGGGGACTACAGGTAAAGTTTACACTACTTTGCTAGACTTTTGAAAAACTTAGAGAGAAAGTATAAATATATATCATAAAGTCTACAAATCATTAAGGTTCATCATCTGAAGACTTGGGGGCTGGCAGAGTATAAGTAAGCCGGAGAACATACCTCATACTTCAGCTGCAATTGCTTGACCATCTCAATCTCAGACTCATGGCTGGAATGAACGTGACTGAGATAACCGGACAATATGTCACTAGCATTCAGATGAGTGTAATTAGAGATATCAAAATGCACTTTCTGCTTCTCCAAGGCCTCTTGTTTTTGCAGTGTGCCGGGCTAACATAGTGGGGGTCCCCAGTTCAACAAATCTGCTGGCAGTGACCAGAACATCATGAACAGAAGATGTTGGTGGGTTAGCTGAACCAGATGGTCTGTTGGTAGAAGGATTAACCATGGCATCATTGGATGATGGTTCAGGAGGGTCCAATTGAGTATCGGCAGGGAGGTCTTCTGGTGTTTCAGTTCGAGGGGGGAAGTCGACATGGCCGGTTCAGGTGCAAGAACTGACGGGTCTTCCGCCGGTCTAATTACCTTGGCCTTCTTGGACTAGGCTTGACCTCTAAGAAAGATTTTATGAGACAGTTAAGTGCAATGATGCAGTTTTAAAGACACAGAGGAAAGATGATTTTTTCCTTACCCAGGGGCAGTCTTGAAGGCCGGAAATTGAGTCTGAGATGAGTCGCCAGAAGAGCGAGACACCTCCTGCAAAGATAAAATAAAGTTAGCAATGCAAGGGAGTAGATCCATTAATGGAAAGTAAAAATGAAGATAAAAGAGACCTCATTAATGGAATGCAAGGGAGTTCATCATCGTTCCGGGCCTGACGGCGGCTCTCATGTTGCTGCTTTTTCAAAAGAAAATGAGGGTCCAAATAAGCCAAAGGGTGTGAAAACCTTTCTTTCCGGGTTACCAGTCAAAGTTTCTATCTTGGCAAATGGGCTGAGTCGGAGGAAATAGTTATCTCTTCTTCTATGGCCTGACTGGCCCCCGTGTCGTCATGGCAATAGTCAGTGTCAATAAGGTTATTCGTACACTTAGAGAGTCAAGGGCTACCTCTGACTCAGAATCATCGTCAAGCTTTAACAGGTCCTCAGCGGTGCTCTTTTTCTTCATGGACCTCCGGGTCGTCTTCCTGGCGGTTATGGCGGCGGCTCTGGCCTTCTTGGCAGCTTTGTGATCGTACTTGGCTTTCCAAAAGTCAGATCTGGCATGTAAACAAATAAACAAGATAAAAGGCCATGCAAGTATTTAAAACTGCCGAGGAAAACACAAAGAGAATTCAGGGTTTTTTTTACCTCTAGCGTCGAATTAAGTTTGCAAAAGGGGTTTAACCCGACTTTACTACAGTCTTCATATTTGCCATTCACTAGGACAGTTGACATTGGAATAATATCTTCTTCAGTTAGTTGAGCGGAGCTGTGACGAAGAGAGTCATTTGGGCCTCCACCATATTCATACATCAATTTGGATCAGTGGCTTAGAGGGTTGACCTGCCACGAGATACAGCAACGGGTCAAGTCAACTGCGGTTAAGCCATTCCCCAATAAGGCGTTAATCCTTTTAATAGATGGAATAAGCTTCTTGCGTTCGGCGGCAGTAAGCTTATCAGGGAGCACAAACTTAGAATCCAGACGCTCCGCGTGATAACCTGGCAGTGGTTTTTCGTTGGCTGGAGACGTATCTTGACAATAGAACTAGGTCTGGTTCCAATCTTTGGGATGACTTGGTAAGACTATTAAATGAAATACGACGCCCTGTCGGTGCTGAATTGAGATGCCTCCAAGTTCCAAGCTAGGGCCATTCGTACACTCGTTCTAGCGGTTGAGATAAAAATACTCTCTAAAGAGTTCCACAGTCGGCTCTTCTTGAAGATACACCTCACAGAGAACTTGGAAATTGCAGATATTGGATATGGAATTGGTTCCAAGATCTTGAGGGTGAAGTTTGAAAAAGTGAAGAACGTCTCTGAAGAACTTTGAGCTAGGGGGGGGGGGGTGAAAAACCCCGATTCATGTGGTCAGAGAAGACAATAACTTCACCGTCTTTGGGATTAGGCCGTTCCACGTTCGGGTCAGGTGCACGGTAAGACATAACATTCTTCCCTGGAAAAAATCCTATAGTGAAGAATTCCTTCAAATTATCCTCAGTTACTATGGAGGGGACCCAGTTGCAGACAGTTGGTGCTTTGGACGGCATGATGAAAAACAGACTGAAAGGAAAGTGACGTGCCGGTTCAATCCAATGATGAAAATAAAAGTTAGATAATGATGATACAGATAAGTAATGGCAGCTTACGTAAGGGCTAATGTCATATAAAGGAAAAAGTGAACCGGCGCCATAAGCCGCCATGACTACAGATATTTGAGAACTACCAGCAACATAATTGGCTAAGTGTTGAGACAAACAAGTTTCCTAATTTCTTGATATTATTCTGGATCAAATGGCCGTTCAAAATGGAAAATATTCTAGACCTAAAAATCTAGCACAGATGATTTCGTGAGTCCTAATGAGGCCTTTTGTATCAGAAGAAGGAATCTACTGGTATCAAGGATGGGCATAAAACAACTACCGCACGAGTATATGTTCTTTTTGGATCAAGAAGAAGTTGCAGCGGAAGAACTACGAAGAAACTGAGATGAACTGTGAAGAACATGCAGAAAACCTAGAAACCCTAATGCGGATCTGAGGAACAGGAGGGCAAACACTTAAAGCCACGAATCTTCCGCGGAGAGTCACCGCCGTTCTCTGGACCGATTCTGGTTGATGCAGCGGCCAAGGTCGACGAAGACAAGGTGCTCTGCGACGGTGGCGGAGCACGAGCAGCGGTGGGGTTGGGAGAGGAAGAAGACGAAGAGAGAGAAGAATGAGAAGGACCGCGACGTTCCTATTTATAAGGGGATAAGCAAACAGGCAGGCGTGAAAATCGAGGAAGACCCCAATAATTATTATCCAACTAAACGGATGCCTCGATTCTTAGAAGACATTAAAAATAAAGATCCGTTGAGAATGATGTCATAGCGGTTTTTCATGTTTTCATAAGATGACGTCATGGTGGGTTACAGAATTTCGACAAAGAGAGGAAGATGGATTTCGTATAAGTATTGAAGATTGACAAAGAACAAAGTTCAAGTCAACCTGGGGCCTAATGTTGGGGATATAGCTACTAGGTATGACCCGCCCAGGAGGGGCCGGGTCAACCCCAATGGCGGTTTACAAAAGAGGCCGAGTAATATTCAAGGTGATAGTTTGTTAAGACTTATAGAAGGCCTAAGCCCAAAGGAGGCTTAAGACCCAATATTGTAAACCACCGTATCTAAGGAAAGACTTGTAAAGAAAGGCATATAAAAGAAGTCACCGAGCCGGACATGTTTTATGAGCCGGCCGGGACTCTGTAGGCCGCCAGGCGTCAACCCAAGTATATAAGGGGACGACCCAGCGGCGGCTTAGGACAAGAAACAACAACTCAAAGCTAGGACAAGCATATTCGCTCCCTGGTCTTTGAAACCCCAGCAATTCCAACACAACTAGACGTAGGCTTTTACCTTCCTCGTAAGGGGCCGAACTAGTATAAACCTCTCATGTCCTTTGTCCCGATTAACCCCTTTAAGCTTCCTAGTTGCAAAGGCCCTATGACTAAGTCCTTTTGCTAGGACATCTGCCGTGACAATTCCACGACATTGTTCTTGAGCTTGCATGTCAAATTTATATGGTCCAAAGTGGTTTTTGTTAGGGTTTGATCCCTAGTATCCACTATGTTCTGAGATTGATGTTGTTATGACTTTGCTATGCTTAATGCTTGTCACTAGGGCCCAAGTGCCATGATTTTAGATCTGAACCTATTATGTTTCCATGAATATATTTCTGTTCTTGATCCAATCTTGCAAGTTGTAGACACCTATTACGAGTTATGATCCGCATACCCCAAGGTGACACTAATTGCGATTCCTTCCGGTGATTACCGTAGTTTGAGGAGTTCATGTATTCACTAAGTGCTAATGCTTTCACTACAAAAAAAGACACATCCGTGACATTTTGGGCCGAACGAAATTTTTTTCTGTCATACATATGACACTTCTATGACGATAATTGTGACAAAACCCGGTATCATCATACATGTGGTGGGCTCCTACTTCTATGACAAAAAATCATGACAGAAAATGGGCTTTTCGTCCTGGGCGGGCCGGAGATGCAGCTGCATGACATTCTTTGGGCCGTCCATGACGGAAAAAACCGTGGTAGAAGCGAGGGGGGAAATTTCGAGGAGTTCCCGGTTACGGTGGGAGGTCTGGGGCCGAGCGATGCGCGTTTCTCTCGTACACGTACGCGCGTGTGTGCGAGGCGTTGGCTCTAACTAAACCCGAGCGAGGCGTTGGGCTCTAACTGAACCCGAACGATTGCACTGCAGGCTATGCGTTACTGAACCCGAGCGATCGATCGATGGCTGTTAACTGAACCCGATCGAGCGATTCCTTGGCTACTGCTGCTAACTGAAGCCGATCGATGGGATGAACAGTGAGCGTTGCGGGGGGGGGGGGGGGGGTGGATGAACAGTGAGCGGTGGCGTTGCCTCTAGATGAACAGGACCCCGTGGTGTGGTGGAGGGCTGGTTGACCAGTAGATGGTGGAGGGGTGCCCATGGAGGGGTGGATGAACAGGACCCCATGGTGTGGAGGGCAGGATGAACAGTAGATGGTGGAGGGGTGCCCGTGGAGGGGTGGTTGAACAGGACCCCGTGGTGTGGAGGGCAGGATGAATAGTAGACGGCGGAGGGGTGGTTGAAGCCGATGGAGTAGCGTGCGGTGGAGGCTGGATGAACAGGAGCCCGTGGAGGCTGGAGGAGGTCGACGGTGGATGAACAGTAGCTCGTGGAGGCTAGAGGGGGTCGACAATGGAGATGAACAGTATCCCGTGGAGTCTCGTTTTGCGGTACGCCACACCCCTCCCGATAAACAGGACCCCCGTTTCGACCGTAGCGCTCCAACACAAGTCCGTTTCCTCCGTTTTGCGGTACGCCACACCCCTCCCGATCAACAGGACCCCCTGTTTCGACCGTAGGAGGTCTGTTTCCTCCGTTTTGTGGTACGCCACACCCCTCCCGATCAACAGGACCCCTGTTTCGACCGTAGGGGGTCTGTTTCCTCCGTTTTGCGGTACGCCACACCCCTCCCGATCAACAGGACCCCCGTTTCGACCGTAGGAGGTCCGTTTCCTCCATTGTGCGGTACGCCATGCCTCGTTTCCATCGCCTCTTCCGTCCAAGCCCTCCCGATGAACACGACCACGCATTCCGTTCCGACCCATGAACATGACGACGACGTTGTTTCTCCGTTCCGACCCAGCCATGTACACGAGCCCTCGCGTACGTATGTGCGAGTAGGCTTTTGAGACCCCACCCGAATGTACACATACGTGGCCGTATTTTCTTTCTTGCACCCTGGCCGCTGTACGTACGTGTACATGCTACGTGCGCGCCTCTACTACGACACGTGCGCGCCTCTACTACGACATGTGTGCACCTCTACATCCACCAGTATGTACGTACACGTTCGCGACCAGAATGACAATGCTACGTACACTTCGACCAGGTGGGTCCCGACTGTCAGGCACTTCCTTGCCTGCGAGGATGTAGCTGGTGGGTCCCAGCAGTTAGGGGCGAATCGTTTTTTTTTGCCCGGACGCACTTCCTTGTGTGCGAAGATGTAGCTGGTGGGTCCCAGCAGTCGGGGTGCCGGTGGGTCCCAGCAGTCAGGGGGGCGAATCGTTTTGGTTTTCTCTTTTTTTTGCCCGGACGCACTTCCTTGCGTGCGAAGATGTAGCTGGTGGGTCCCAGCAGTCAGGGGGGCGAATCGTTTTTTTGCCCAGACGCACTTCCTTTCGTGCGAAGGTGTAGCTGGTGGGTCCTAGAAGTCAGGGCGAAGCGTTTTTTTCGTGAAATACGGTGGCCCATCTGGTGGGTCCCTGTTGTCAGGTGGAGGAATCATTATTTTCCGCGTAATAAGGAGGCACTTCCTTGCTGCCACCATGGACCCAGCTGTCAGCCTCTCCACATACAGTCCACGTCCGATGGATGTCGTTCCTTGACCATGTTGACCACGCCGCACCAAGAGCACCAGGGCGGTGCACGACGGCGAGGCCTAGGAAGGGGACAACGCGGAGCCGGTGAAGACGCGGCAGTGGATGCCCACGCGGAGAGGAGTATGAGGGTTCACTCGTTCGGCTGCGGTGTGAGGCTGCCGTTGCCGCAGGGCCTGGCCAGCGATGGGAATAGTAGGGGTGGTGAGGCCTCCGCGGCAGCACAGCCGGCCACGGGAGGCAGGAGCAGGCGACACGACCGGCGCTGCTTTGGGCGGCTGGAGCAAGAAGACCAGAGGTTGAAGAAGCACTACGGCCGTTGGATGGACATCGTAGGGTCACTAGAGCTAGAATCGTTCATATTGAATAAGTTGACAAAGCCCTTCATCCCCGTCAACTTAGTAGGCCCACAAATCAGCCTCCCACCAAGGTGGGTCCCAGCTAGCCGGGGGAGTATTCATTTTTTTGTGCATAATAAGGAGGCACTTCCGGTGGGTCCGAGCTGACAGTGGGGGGAATGTTTCGACTGTACGAGGCCTCGCCATCGCCGGAGAATAACAGCAGGTGTGGGTGAGTAGAGGGATGGCTAGGCCAGCGATGGGAGTACAGTGGGGCGGTGAGGCCTGCGCGGCAGCAGAGCCGGCCGCGTTGAGGAGGGAGCAGGCAGTCAGGCCGGCGCCTGTTTGAGCGGCTGGAGCAGGAAGAGTGGAGATTGAAGAAGCATGACGGCCGTTGGATGGCCATCCAACAGTCACTGCTTTTGCGTCAACCTTTTTTTAGGAAAGCCTCAAATCTATGGGAAACAACATACAGCCCATCTGCCATTATTTCTAATAATTTACAGCCCATTTGCTAATTATTAAGGTTTTTTTGGAGCCCATATTCTTTTTGTTATCATTACAGCCCATATTGTGGCCACGGTTAAAAAATTATACGAAATTTTGCACATTTCGGTGCGGTCCGAACTGTTTTTAATCCTGAAATTTCGACTCATATTCAAACATTAATGTAATTTCAAATCTCGAAATGAAAAAAAGATATTTGAAACTAATTGCCGGTTTGATGTGTTTTAAAAATGTACAACCCATTTCTCATTACTGATGGGCCATTTTCTCGGCCAGCCGAATGAAAGCTCTCCTCCTCGTCTTGAAAGATTTGCAGCCCAACAGGCCTGACAAAGCGACTTACTTGGCAAATCAAAAAAAACTGAGTTGTGGTCGTGGACCCAGCTGTTAGCCTCTCCACGTACAGTACTCTTCCGATGGAATGTCATTGACCACGTTGACTACGCCGCGCCGAGAGCAACAAGGCGGTGGATGACGGCGAGGCCTAGGAAGGGGACGACGCGAAGCCGGGGAAGACATGGCAGTGGATGCCCACGCGAAGAGGAGTACGAGGGTTCACTGGTTCGGCTGTGGTGTGAGGTTGCCGTCGCCGCAGGGCGTAGCTAGCGGTGGGAGTAGTAGGGGGCGATGAGGCCTCATCGGCAGCACAGCCGGCCACTGGAGGCAGGAGCAGGCGGTCTCCCCGACGCTGGTTTGGGCGGCTGGTGCAAGAAGAGCAGCGATTGAAGAAGCAGCAGGACCGTTCGATTCAAATCCAACGATTACTGCTGCTAGAATCGTTTGTTGACTAAGTTGACAAGCCCTGCGTACGCATCAGCTTAGTAGACCCACAGGTTAGGCTCCCAACTGGTGCGCCCCAGATGTTAGTGGGAGGAATCTTTTTTCACGTAATGAGGCAGTTGATTGCGTGCGGCCAGGCCAGCGGAGGGAGTAGGGTGGGCCGGGGAAGCCTGCGCGGCATCATAGCGGGCCACAAGAGGAGGGTGCAGGCAGTCCCGCCGGCGCTAGTTTAGGCGTCTGGAGCAGGAAGTTCAGAGATTAAATAAGCACGTCGGCCGTTGGATGGACATCCAACACTAACTGCTGCTAGAATCGTGTGTTCACTGACAAAGCCTTTCGTAAACAAGTCAGCCTCGAAATCTGTGGCGTGTACATCCCATTTGCTATTATTTTTATATTTTTTACTCATTTTCTAATTCATATGGAATTTATTGCAGCCCGTTTTCCATTTTTAGAATTGCTGGCCATTTTCTGGTCAGTACCAGGGTCAAAAAATTAACTAAATATGTGGGAAATTTTGAAAATTCGCAAATTTTTGCTGGGGAACGAAATATTCTGAATCCAAAAATTAATAGCCATAGTAAAACAAATTTAAAAATAAATTAGTACTATGTCATGTTAAATCCAATGAAATACGTATAAGATATCAGTGAAGAACAAAAACAAAAAAAGAAACTTATATCCCATTTGCTATAAATTTTTTGGAAGTTTCAACCCCTTTTGATCTTACTTTTAACAGACATTGACCATACTCTTAAGCCAGGCCGGAATGCATCCCTCCTCGTCTTGAAAGATTTGCAGCCCATTAATTCGGAGAAAACAAATAGGCCTAGCTTGGGTATTCTTCAAAAAGAAATACTGGGCTAGCTATTTTCCCAAAGAACTGGTGCATGAGCATTTAGCTTTATTTATTTATTTATTTACTTATTTATGTTTAGAGGACCATGAGCATGTACCTGGGCCGGATTCATGTGAGAGCCTCCCTTCCAGTTAATTATGGGCTTCTCTATTGGGCCTTCATCAGTGGGTTGCATGTTATCAACAAGTGGAAATTGATTCACTACTGACTTCTTCTGTGGAGTCGAGTTCGCCGACTGAGACTACTTGAAAAGAATTTTCGACCAACCGATCTCACGACGATGAGTCACCCACATACTTAACAAAAAATGCAAATATAAGAGCAAGTAAATCAAGCTCAATTACAACTCACTCTGATCAAATAGCACTCAGGTATAGGATTTCCAGCGGAAAGGTAGCCTTGCTCGCTTCTTTACCCTTGTATGCACAAATCTTGCTCATAGCAGCACTTTCGAGTTCGGTTACTTAAGTACAGAGATTGGAACAACTTAGAAATGTGTTCCGAGTTTCAAAAAAATGTGTTTTGTATGATAAATAGTATGCGCTACGTACGGTACGGGGCACTAAAGGATCGAACCGTGCAACAACTTCCAAAACATTGTGTTTGTCGTTCTAACAACACATTTATTCAACCAACAGACGAAATATACTATTGATTGTACATTGAAAACAACAGCAGCAGCAACCAAGGCTGGGGGTGCAACAAAAGCAGTAAGCAGGCCAGAAGAGTGAAGACTCAGCTCTCTCTTCCAAACCAAACATCAGCCATCATTACAAAAGGGCTACCAAAAAAGAACAAGTGTATGCATCAAACTAAATAAAGTTCCTACTACACCAAGTGTACGCATCTAACTAACTGGCTCAGTTAGACGTTACTATTTATTAAGCTGTGGAGATTGGCTGACGGCTTGAACCAGATGGGTGCCTGACGGGGGAAACTCCAGCCAGCAGGTCGAAGTCTGATACTTGCAACCCTCTCTCCTACTTTGGGCTGCAGAGCGTGGCGACACATATCAGGGTATGGTGCATGCAGAGACGCATGGTACGCTGTGTACACACAGTTTTGCCTGATGAACAAAACCGCGCTGCCATCATGATCCTTGCCGTCGGTTATCTCTTGGTTAATCGGATAATTCAGTCCGACAAACAGAGAGCGTGTACCAAGGCTACTTACCAGCCTCCAGTCAAAAATTCCTGAAGGCCCAGAGAAGCTGGGATCCTGCTCAAAGACCTTGCAGTGACTGTGATTGTATTTCGCAAGACAATACGTCCGGTACGTGCGAACGATCATCAATCTTTTGCCATCGTCTGATCGAGCCAGGAACCACCTGCAACTGCCATGCCGCTTTTCTTTGAAAGGTTTTGGGATTAGGAAGGGTAGGGACACCAGGCGGCCTACAACATCATATCAAGTTGGAGTCAAATAAAAAAGGGCTCTTGGTTTAGTTAATCTTAAGAACAGCATGTTATGAGCATGAATATTTTTTCAGCAAATGTTGACAGTAATATAAGCAAGCCATCATGATATCATAGGAAAGTAACATACTGCTATAACAACCGTTTGTAGCGATGACTGGAGTAGGCCAGCAATACGTCCAGCCATAGAAGGAGTCGACGGTGTAAATGAAGCCCTTGTGTTCAATTGCATCAGAGAACCATGGAGGATGTATGATCCTGCGATGGACGTGCAGATTTATCCACTTACTGCAGTGACCTGTCAGATAGGCGAAACCGCGGTTGAAGAACGCAATTAGCCTGAAGTCTTTATAATTTGCAGATCTTGTGGGCACTTGGCAGATTACAACCTTGAGCAAATCAAACTTGGTATCACGTTGGCTACTGTAAGATTCCGAGTATTCTGGGCCACGGTGCCAAAGCAGTGTAGTGTTAATCGAAGGAAGGGGGATCAATCGCCGGGTGTAGACCTCGACCATCGACGAGCACCATCCAAGACGTGTTCATGCTGACCCAGTACATACCGTTAATGTAGTTGAGGCCGACGGGGATCGGATCGCAGTCAAGGGGGTTGATGCTCGCCACCCTACGATCGTTATGCTGCGTGACACGCTGTTTTTGAAGATTAGGCGGCATCAGCAAGCAAGGAGCTGGCTTAAAAAGCTCCGGCCTAAGGGCTTTGAGTAAACGGTACAGCCCCAACGAGCACGCGGCGAGCGGCATGGTACTGAGATTGTCCACACACAAAACAATGAGCTGATTACCTCTGTGGGGAGCGAATTCCAGGCACTCTTTCGGCGGACACTACTCAGTTCTGCCATTGTTAGTGCTTGGGTTTCGGACGAGGGGGAGGCGCTTAGCGGGGATGGAACATTAGACCAGATTATGTGCGGACAAAGATGGAGAAGCGAATATGTGCTGCGGGAAGTGGACAGGTGATGATGACTACAGCACGCCGCTTTTCTTACGAGACACATACCATCAGCATAGGGTCATGTCGATGCCAGACAACTTGCTTGAGTGATCACAGTACTGGTACTCCCTGCAGTGCTATGCCCTAACTTGCTTGAGTAGAGTAGTAGAGTAGGACTCTGCTCTACTACTAGCACCGGAGGAGTAGTATATTCTAATCTAAAATAGTTACAAACTTCAATGCCGGAGTGTGGAACGACTACGAACCGTGCTCAAAGACCGTGTCTACGTGGTGTTTGGACATGGGAGACAACCTCAACGCCAACGGTGCTGCTCCCGTTGCACCGTATGTGTTTTTGTCCTTCCTATTTGAAATCATGGTAGAATTCATGTTTCTACTCTGTATCCTACTACTATGCTAGTCCACATTATTAGTTTCATCTCTGTTATAGCCGTCATGATTTATTTTGTGCTTATTCGGATTAAATCTCGTAGTAACTTGCGCATATATTCAACTGGCGCAACGTCCCCTACAGCCACTCCCATTTCATGGACGGCCTGGTCGATGTTGGAATTTTGCTAGTAGGCCTTTATAAGGTGAGCTCTTCTACCACTTGTATGAGCATGATAAGAGGAGACCTACACGCGTGGGTGGTGACACTGGCTATGCCGAGCATACTTGGACTCTGTGGAGCTGGGACTTTCCAGCCGATGTGGACATGGAAAACCCATGGTGTTATTTGGACTCCAACAATGTGCACGGGGACTCCAATGAGGTTCACCTGGACATCTACATTTTCAAGTTAAATGTTGATCATTAGTCTTCGCTCAATGTAATCCGCTGTCTAAGCATGTGGAGACTTCCATGCATGATCTTGCTCTATTGGAGTATCGCGCATGAATAAAAGTGTATCCATTTATGGTTTAGTCTAGAATCTTCCATGTATGAATTTTTACTATAGTACTGGTGAAAGACTTATGATGAACCATTTCTTACATATCCTCTGCCCCCTCCCAAGTCATCCTGATTTAATCCCTCCGTCTAGGTGTATAAGGGCATGGTTAATACTTAAATAGTATAGCCAACTGTTGGCTACAAGAAAGTGCCATGTCATCTGTAGCCAACATGTATAACAATGGATACTCAAAAACTAATTCTTGAAGATCATTTCCTGCAAAGCACAATAAGAGTTATTTCTTCACAAGTTTTGGATGCAGGTTGAACAGTTGAAAGCTTTTGTTTGCAAAAGATACTTTTTATCTATTTCACCCGGATGTTTGTGAGCTCTAGAGATGAAATAATATCCGAACAAACCTATCCAACTGAACTAACTGAGGCATCTCCATCTTAATTTCCTCTTGCAAGTCGTGTGTGGTCCCTTCATCGTGAAAATGCTCTGGCCGTCGCATTGATTTGCATGCATGGATAGCACCACCATATTTTCAAAGGAGGAGCGAGCTCTATATTTCAGCCAAGGCATGCATGATTTGAGGAATTATGGTTGGGCATGCATGTAGAATAGGGAGGAGAGTAATTTGCATGCGAGGGATTAAAGGAAGGGAGGCCAGCGGCTAGGCATTCAAAGGAGGCTGCATGCAAGATTACACGAGATCCAGATACTAGTCCCAAAACCAGTTCCCCTTTTTGCGGACATGCCTTGGTACGAAAGATTGACAAGTTAGGCCCTGTAAAAATGGATGGAGGGAGTAGTAGTACGTGTAGAGGGCAGCGCTGCACGGGAGTCTCACCTCTCACCCCGCTCGTGGCGCGGCAGTAAAGCCGTCATATCACAAAACCCAACCACTCCCAGTAATAAGTGGCCTGGTAAAATAAACGGACAAGCAACCATCACATCCCTCTGTCTTTTTTGCATTTCATTTCTCTGCATTTACTTTCTCCGGTTCATCTCGCACACTCGATCCCTAGCTACTACTCCTAGGGCCAGTTCTTTTGGCGGCTTCCCCAACTTTTCCCACAAGACTAGTCACAATAGAGAGTAACAATAAGGTGCCTCACTCATTTATTTGGGCTTCTAAACTACTATTCTGTCCTAGTTTATTCCTCACCATTGTAATTTGTGCTAAATTTTGACCAAAGATTTAACTGGTTTTTCCTCACCATTGTAATTTGTGCTAAATTTTGACCAAAAATTTGACACAGATTACAATGGGGACCAATAAACCAGGACGGAGGTAGTAGTTATGGGATTACTAATCTAGAAGCCTAGAAGAACTGGCCCCTGGTACTCCTACTAGTAGTAGTCTCAAGTTGGAATTCCAATTGCACGGCACAACCTATTGGGCAAAAAATTCGATACAGGGTGTAGGAAGCGGTTTGGGAATTTGCATGCCTTTCCAACCAGTGAGATACTCCATACGAAGTACGACAGAGAAATAACCACAGAGAAGGAAGCTAAAAGTAAACAATCAAACAAGCATTTTTGCATTTGTTTTGCATTGAATTGTTTCACAAGCTTAACTAGTGCTGTTTTTCCACTTTTACAAAAAACCTCATCGTAATGTTAGAACGTGCATTTGCATGTACATAAGTAATACTAGTACTTCCTCCGTCTAGGTGTATAAGTCTTCCCTCCTTCTTGGTCACGATGCACAACCGAAGATGACTTATTGACCTGGACGGAGGGAGTAGCACAGTCTGCAAGCATATATCGAGAGAGACGTGTAGTGTGATAGTATATAGTAAAGTTTGTGCTATATGCACGTTCTTGCAAAATGCGTACGAATACACAAGGTTTCCAAACTTTCCCTTTTACATACTTAATTAAGGACGCTAAAAATTCCTGAACGTTCGGGATTTATCATTTGCGTCCCAAAACTAATGAGATCGCCTTACGAAACAAAAATTGTACTCCTCCTAAAAGCCAGGTCGCTCGCAGGAGCACTTGCGGCGCGCCACGAGTGCCCTGGTGCGCGGCCGTTTCCCAGCGCGCCGACACAACGCCTCTTCCTCAGCCTCGCAACTCGCGAGGTGCTGATTGGCGGCTTGCAGGCGGGCGAGCGTGATCTCACCGGTGTGGTGATCCGGCGCCAACATGTACTCCTCCTCGATGGAAGCGTGCACCCGGTCCACGTACCGCCAAGCGTAGATGATGCGCTTGGGCCCGACTGCACTTAGGGCGTCGGCACGGGCGTCCTCCACCACCCTCACGGCCCTCGCACGAGCCTTCTGCCACAGAGCCAATTGCCTGACTCTCTCGGACGCGACACAGGCCTCCCAGGTAGCTTGTTCCGCGGTGCGCTTCTCTTCCTCGGCCTTCTTCTCCGCCTCTATTTTGGCGCGCTCTGTTGGAGGCAAAGCCTCCCACAAGGCGACATCCATTTCTTTCCAAAGCTCCTCAAGGCTAGGGGGCTCGGCGGGCGGCGCGGCGTTCTCCCCGTAGCGGGGAGCCGACGCGTCCTCCGGCGCGCGTGCTGGCGAGATTGGGAGAGCCGACGCGTCCACCTCGATGCGTCACGGCGAGGAGCGGAACACCGTTGCGTCCTCCTCGACTAGTGGCGGCGAGGAACGGATAGGCGACGCGTCGCTTAGCGGTGAGGAGCGGAACACCGACGCGTCCTCCTCGACTAGTGGCGGCGAGGAACGGAACGGCGACGCGTGACCGTCCGCGTGGTGCTGTGAGGGGCTCCTTGGGCTTGGGAGGGGCGATGCCATGGTGGTCGACGTGAGAGGGAGGGGGAGGAGATAGCGATGAACGTGAACGTGAGGGGGAGGAGATAGCGATGTCGTGGGAGGCACAGTATTTATAGCGAGCAATGGCACACCTACATAAGATATGGACTGAGCTGCACTGACTTAACTGCAGGTCCAGTTGCGTCACTGACATGTGGGCCAGACCCATGTTGGGCCCATATGTCAGTGACCGAATGCACCTGCAGTTAAGTAACAACTACGTGGGCATATTTGTTGGATTAAATTACGGGTGAGCGAAGGGGTGGAAATATTGCTGGTCACAACGGATTGGACGAGCGTGGGGGGAGGAGAGTCATGCATGCAGATTTTTTCACACGGGGTGGAGTGGTGGGACCGCCGGAGGGAGAAGGAGAGTTTGGCAGGCATATTATTTCCACACATGGAGAGGAAAAGATTTGGAGATGAACGGGCTTCCTGCAGGTATGGGGAACGGTGCATAATAAGTCATCTTGCATGCCAGGCTAGATATAGTCTCAAGTCATTAAAAACAAGCACGCCCCACACATGTTCATATTTCAAGGTGCACTAAATTATTGCATGCGATGATTAAGGCTGGCCATAATGGTGGTATCTTAGCACACGGGAATAGCAAACATGCTGATGTGGCAAAGAATTAAAGAAGAGAGGGGGGTTAGATTAACTAGTGTTCATGCATGCATTGGTAAACACATTTTTTTGTGGAGAACGACAACACTAGTTGAGTACTTTTGCAGACTTCAAAAACTATTCCACAATGTGTCAACATTCACAATGTCAAATCAATATTTTTACACTCATTATAAAACGTAGTTCTTATACTCATTATAATCAGTACTCCCTCCGTATAGGTGAGCAAGTCATCTTAGATTGTGCACTGTGACCAAGGAGGAGGGGAAAACGAGAGATCTTAATGTTTATTTGCTAATTAATAGCATTGCATGCAATGAACTAACCACTGCATGTCGTGTTTGGTAGTCCCAAGTCATTAAAAGCATGCACACCCACATCTCCTATTGGTTGATATGTCAAGAAACAAGAAACAAGGTAGAAGTTAATGCACCGCGCCTAAGTGTTTTGGGAATATTGTATCGAATGAGTGTACTGGTGTGGCTGGTTAATTAATATAAGGTGGTGTTCAAAAAAAAGTATAAATTTGGTCAAACACTTTGCAAACGGTTGACGGGAGTAAAAAGGACGAGAGGGAGTATCATGCATGCGGAGTAGGCAAAAAAAATTGCTTGTCTAAAAAAAGGAAAAAAATTGCTCATTTATAGCCGGTCGAAGTCTCCAAGGGCGCGACCGCGCGAGGGAGGCGAAGGTCGTGGGAGGCGCGATGTTTGACGGAATTAAGTGAAGTGACATCCACGCGCCGGCATGGCGTACGAACAGGTAGAAGCTATACCGTCAGGCCTACGATATGGGTCTAGTAGACATGACATCTAGTGGGTCTCGCATAGTTCTCGAGAACTCTTTGGGGGCTTGCAGCCGTTTATCCACCAGGCAAGCCAGCAACTCCACGCCGTTCGCACGCCCTACTTGTCACCGTCTTCTACCTTACAATAGTTCGCTCCCAGTCGTCTCGTCCTTTCACATTAGTTCACTCCCAGTTTTTTTTGCGGGGTACAACAGTTCAACTTCTCCTAACCCTCCTCCAAAATCCATGGCCTCCCAAATCTCCATGGTCGCCGCTGAGTACCAGGTTAGATCCATCACCGGCGATCAGTTCATCGTCATCTACACACGTGGATCCGAGACGGTGAAAGCATGGCTTGCTCGCTTCCTACACATGTTGAGTACACCACAGTCCTGGGACGAGAGAAGGATCTAAAGGACGAAGAGAGGAAGAAGCCCGCCGTGATCCAGGTTTGCGTACATAACGTTTGCTTGGTCTACCACATATGCCATGCCGATGTTGAGTGCCAGTATTTTAAGAACTTCCTCAAGGACAAAAGAGTGAAATTAGTTACTGTAGGCTTTAAGAACGACAGTGACGTCCTGCATCGGATAGGTCTCGTTGTAGGCCAGCCCTTCGATCTCCAGAAGGCAAACCTGGTGTCCTCCTCTCAACCATCAATCCTGACCCTGGCAGCAGCCATGATTGATCCTTCGTACGCTAAACTGAAGAAACCTCATCACGAGTTTCATCATGCATGGGAGTCAAAGACATTAGATGAAGATCACATCCTGTACACAGCAATGGATGCCTACCTTTGTTTAAATATCTACAAGGGTTGGATGAAGAAGCAGAGCTCAGTGTCCGGTTCAAGCAAAGAAGCGTCGGCAAAGAGGAAGAGGAAGAGGGACGAGGACGAAGTCGAAGACGTGGACTCGGACTCCAAATAGGTGGCAGTGCCGTCGCTCATGCTGGTTCTACTCCAGTGTCAAGCGGACTAGTTGCTTATTAGTTTATTTTCAAGGGTGTGTTGTGCTGAGGCCCTAGCAGAACTATGTTTATGTCCTTTCTCATTATTTGAACTCTTTAGTACGTACAGTAGTACTGGTACTATGTCTTACTACTGTTCTTCTTGCAGTTGGTACTACTGCTCATATCTTCGTGTTCCTACTGTACTTAATACGTTCGTACTAGTAGTATAATTTGGGTCAGTCGATTTGTGAAAGAAGTTCGACGGAGCGAAGGAATAAGACGGCAGAAGAGGTGGAAGAAGCCCTTCTAGCCATCCATGTTGCATCAAACGGCTCACATAAGTCGACTGACCCAAATTGCTCCTTCAGATTGCAGGATCCACGTGGCATTCAAGGTCTCGAAGGTAGATTCCGCGTCCGCACCCGGTTTGCAGCTCGACGTGCGTGCGACCGGCTTCCGCCGCGACCACCACCATGCGCGCCTCCTCCGTGCGGGCGGAGATGACAATGACACGGTAGTTCCTCCTCGCTGGCATGCTGGAGCACGCGCTCGTCCTCCTCTTCGTACGATGCGTGCATAGACACGGCTCCACCAGCTGCTCACATGCTTGGCAGCGCTGCGGCATCGCGAGGAGGGACTGCAGACGATGTGAGTGGGCGAGCCTTCGGCTTCATGGCACAGGGATGGCGGCGACACGGCGGTGATGGGCGAGAAATTGTTGGCCGGAGCAGGCGAGCGCCGGCATGCGCAACGGCGGCGGTGGCATATTGATGAGTGCGCGTGTGGGAGCTTACTTTAGTTTTAAATATAAGGTTGGTCAAACTTAAAAGAAAACCGTACTAGTACACGTAAACATTAGACTTAGGCAGCACTTTTATTAGTTAGTACCACAGCCACGATATGGAATCATGTGCAAGCGCGTGAACCGCGGCCGCGCGGTCGATCGAATGGTGTGTCACCGTGTCGCGCTCGAAGGACATCCACCGAACCTTTTTGTGTGTGTGAAAACAATCCTCGAGTATTATTCAACTTTTTTTTCCTGTGAAAGTTCTTGATGCTGCAATATTTCCATATATTTGAATTTAGCTGCAGTTTGTGTTTATTTGGATTTGGACGTTTTAGGTGCGCCCTAGTTTTTTAATACTGATTTTGTGTGTGTGACTGAGAGAGAACGTGTGTATGTGTCCATATGTGTGTTGTGGCGGAAGGGCAATGTGGAGACGGTGTGCGTGTGATACATACATAGAGAGGTGTGAATGTGCAAATGATCATGCATGAGTGAGACATAGACAGATGCCTATACGTTGTGTATACATGAGAGAACAGTCTTCTAGTTTACTTATGTGTGTGTGTGTGTGTGAGAGAGAGAGAGAGAGAGGAGCATCCGTAACACAACAACCATCTCTCTCGATTCGTCCGTCCCTCGCACGGTTGCATGCAACAAATGCATCAACGCGCACATTTTGACACCATCACCCGGCCCCTGCCCACCTCAAGGCCCGCACAATCTCTTCGTGAATACCCATTTCTCTCCTTAGGTTTGTTTTTCTCAATATCTGACACACACACACACACACACAGACACATGCAGCACAACACACACACACACACACTCCCCCGATCACACAATTCATCCCCATCCAAGGTTATACGGCAGCCACTCTCGCTTGTGCTTCTTTGCACCCCAACATGCACAACACCTCAATCTTCAAAGAGGGCAATGAGCAGATCAAAGACGGCGACCACACCGCGCTAGAGAATGCGGGGTCATTTGGAAGGAGGGTGATGTGACGACGGCTGACTGACTCCTCCTCCGCCCTTTCTCTCTCTTGCACAAAATTACCAATCCCTCTCTCCCCCGCACAAAATTGTCAATCCCTCAACCCACGAGATCCTTCCCCTCGCGTCCATGTTTTTCCTGCTCTCTCATCAAACATGTTGTCTCTTCTCCTTCCACGTATACAGAATCCAGATGCACACGCATCTCATGTATATTACATGTATGCATATTTCTCACAGACCTAACTTCTTCCTCTCTCTCTCTGTCTCGTTAGGTTTGATTCCTACTCTCTCGTCCACATACATACAATCTTTCCCGCCCTATCTGCTCCATCTTCAAAATCTCTCTCTGCACGTTTCATTCACACGTTAGGATATGTTAAAATGTTGCTTCTATAATGGCTGATGTAGAGTTATGGTTGTTCTTGTTTCATCCTACAAATAATAACTATGAAATGCATTTAGATTCTCATTTGACTGGGATTATGTGAGTTTGAGCATGTTGTGAAGTACTCCCTCCGTCCGGAAATACTTGACATCAAAATGGATAAAAGAGGATGTATCTAGATGTATTTTAGTTCTAGATACATCTCTTTTTTATTCATATTGATGACAAGTTTTTTCGGACGGAGGGAGTACTATAGACCTTGTATACATCTTGGGATTCGACAATGATTGTAACTATTGAATTGTATAGACCATTACATTCGAAGTCAATAGCCTAATATATTTATTTCACAATTTCAACAAATGATTAGTTCACTACAAACTAAGAAAACAAATGTGTACTCCCTCCGTTTTTATTTAAGTCCGCGTATTAGCATTGGTCAAAGTCAAGTTTTGTAAACTCTCAGAAAGCTTATAACAAAAAATATTAACATATACAATAACAAATAAATACCATTAGATTCATTATTGAATGTACTTTCACATCATACATATTTGTTATGGTAAATGTTTATATTTTTCTATAAACTTGGTCAAACTTTAGGAAGTTTGACTTCGGTCAAACCTAATATACAGATTTTACTACTACTACTCGCTAGTTGCTTAGCCGAATCACTCAACATGCCACACGGGGAGTCCAGTGTCACAAAATTTTGAGGTCGGCGGGAAAATCTCCCGCGACCCTGATTCGAGCAGTGGGAAGTTACCATCATAGCCTTCCGAACAGGCCTACAGATGATGCTCGGTAGGGGGCTATTTTCATAACTTCAGGTTCACCCTACCCAGCCAACCCCACCCTGGCACCCAGAGTAGTACACCTGAATACTCCCATTTTCTATCCCCACTGCAAAATAGACTTCTCCACGGCACCGCAGCCTTTGTGCTCCTCCCCTTTACATTGGCGCACTCGTCCACCGGAGCGCATCTGCCTCATCGACGACCTCGTACGCCGCACTGGATCCGGTCCACCGTCGTCGTCATACACAGAGCCTCTTCCCCGGCATCGTCTTCCACGGTCTCGGATCTGCTTCCCGGAAGCCGACGCCAAGCGCAGAAGTACCACCATCGTGGATAATGAACTGACTCCCGTTGCCGACCATGACTCACAGAGGCCGCCGCGACCATCGTTCTCCTCCTCGATTGGTAATGTGTGTATTGAATCACTTAGCCGTACATGCGCAGTTTCATACCTACCCTTCAAATTTCCTGGGTGCTATTGTTCCCGTAAAAGTAACTGGTTATAGCCTCCATTGTCCAACAGAATATCAGCTTGTAATTGTGCGTCGCTCTTGTATCGCGCTATGCTTGGGTAGGTTTTTCATCTGCAACCAGTAGTGTGGCAAATGATGGAAAGGATTTTAGAACTAGCAAAATGCCCATGCGTTGCACGCATCAAGATGCATTTGTATGAGTAGTTTGTCTTGTTGTAGATGCTCTAACATGGCAGACGAGTGCTTTAATGTTGCCCACAAGATGCGCGAGTATTACTAGTAGTATATTTTTCTTGCCATGTTGAGATTTTAAAACCACGAGTGCGAACATGCAGAGGAGCAATGAAGACCAAACACGGGATATTCGGGACATCTTCAAGGAGTGTGGCAAGTTAAAGAGGAGCTGCACCGAACCTGTAAAACGAGCTTTGGTAAGTAACACCCTTTCAATTACTTTGGTGTAGCCTCGTGTTGTTCGATGTGTATATGTTGTAGTTTCTATTTCTCTTAAGCGTGGTGTTCTTCGATGTGTAATAAGAAGAGTCTTAATCGTCCTAATGCTTTCGTTTTTAGCTTGATGTAGGAAGTGGGTGTTCTCACCTTGTAGTCTATTTTTATTTATTTTTTCCTTTTGAATTCACTTCTCCGAGTTCTGTTTATCTGGCTTCTACTAAATGGATCTAGGTTGCTCTGAGTATTGATCTAAAAAAGAAGTAACTTCATGTCAGGATGCAGTTCCTGCGAGGAGGGAAGTATGGTCAACCTCGAGATCATGTTTCCAAAATGAGGATGGATTACACACAAGGTGCCAGTTCCCTAATGATGCTGGATTAGACACAAGGTGCAAATTCCCAGATGATGCTGGATTACACACAAGCCAGGTGGAGTCGTCAGCTGTTCGTGTCCTCGTGGCATTAGTAAAGGCTGAAAGAAAGCGTGTAGCAGCCCTTGAGAATGTAGCTGAGTTCCTGAAGAAGCGAAAAGAGCAATCAGATGCTCTCTTCACCCAAGCCAAAGAAGAGATGGAAGAAGCCAGAAATAAGCTAGCAGAGGCAGAGCAGGCTAGGCGTCTCCTGCTATCTAAAACTGTTGTCAATACAATTTCCTTCATAATAGCTAGGTTCAAATGTTTATCCAGTCAGCATGCCTGCTGTGATGTCCGTGCATCTATTGATGTGGCATAAAATGTTTTTTTTCGAGTCACGTAATAACAGCAATTACTTTCCAAACAATAACAGACGAAGCATTGGACATGGTATAGTTCACGCGCAAGCCCGACATTCCAAGTTCAACTTCCACATCAAACTCATGTTCATAGATATCTGCACATTCATACATAATGTCCACAACCATGTTTCACTTCAAAGCCAAAAACATGTGAGGACAATCATAAATAAAGAAAATCCTCTACTAGTTCCTGCTACCAGTGCGAGCACAACAAGTCAAGACCATG